>NC_072442.2:23539629-23845648 GCF_028878055.3 Symphalangus syndactylus | reverse complement strand
CTGGGTGACAGAGTAAGGCTCTGTCTCAAAAAAAAAAAAAAAAATTCAAGAATACAAATATATGCTTCCTGAAGCACTGTTTATAATAAAACAAAAACACAAGCAAAAAAAAAAAAAAAAAAAAAAAAAAACCCTGAAAACAAATTAAGTGTTCTTCTATACCAGAAATGGATAAACTGACATACTGATAATAGAATATTATACGTGCAGTTAAAATGACTTAACTTAATACACATGTATAAATAGGGAACAAGTCTTAGAATAGGTTTAAAAAGCAAGCTGCAAGGCCAGGAGTGGTGGTTCACACTTATAATCCCAGCACTTTGGGAGGCCAAGGTAGGACGATTGCTTGGGGCCAGGAGTTTGAGATCAGCCTAGGCAACAAGGCAAGGCCCTGGCTCTACAAAAAAAAATTAAAAATAAAAAATAAAATTAAAAAAAGCAAATTGCAGAATATTTCCAAGAATATTTTTTATGTAAAAATGTTAAACTGTAATTTTTTTTATGAACACAAACATATGTAATAAAAGGATAAAAACTGACAGAATACAAATTAACTTCAGAATAGTAGTTAACAGAGAGGATAGAATGGGATCAGAGAGGGGTCTAAAGACAGCTTCAACTATATCTGGGATCATTTGCAAATTAGAAGTATTTATAATTTAAAAATAAAAATATCCCCCAAAAGAAAAATATAAAAATATTCTCTCTCCTTCTCCCCCAACATATAAACATACAGAGACAAAAATAATAGAAGAGAGAAAAAATGCTTTCTAGAACAAATGCAATGAACAATGGAAGAGGAGGCTACTTGCCACTATCGCCCAAGCTGGTACATTCAACCTTGCTTAAAGGAATGTTATTCTTGGATTTCCCAGCCCTTAGAATTGTGAGAAGTAAGTTTCTGTTGTTTATAAACTACCAAATCTATGGTATTTTGTTATAGCAGCCTAAACTAAGGTATTTACCAAAACAAGCTGCCTCTAGGTCATCATTTTAGCTAACATTTCAACTATCTTCACTTGCAAAAATTAATTATTTTCCTAACATTATTCTTTAAAATGCCATCTGGCCAGTGCGGTGGCTCATGCCTATAATCCCAACACTAGGAAGGCTGAGGTGGAAAGATCACTTGAGACTAGAAGTTAGAGACTAGCCCGGGTAACAGAGACAGACCCTGTCTCTACAAAATAAAAAGCCATCAGCCAAATTTCTGAATAATCCCTTTTCCTAGTTGTATAAAGAAATAATGCAGCTAACGCTAAAAATGAAAATGGAAACTAAGGATTCTGAAAGACTGAGAATGAAGATTATACACATACACATTTAACCATATATATATAAATATGGTTGTCAACTCTCCCATAAAGTCAAATAGGCACAATTAAATTATTTGATGTTTACCCCTGGGATTTGAATTTTTAAGAACATATTAACAAAATATCCTAGCACAATTCACAAACTATACATGTAATAAACGAAAAATTGTAGAAGAAAAGTCAGCACAATCAGTGAAGATTCCCATGTAGGCTTCATCTCCTTCATGGGATTGAGAAAACAGTTTTTGAACGGCAAAGATTCTTTTTTTTTTTTTTTTTTTTCTTTTTGAGATGGAGTCTTGCTCTGTCGCCCAGGCTGAAGTGCAGTGGCTCGGTCTCGGCTCACTGCAAGCTCCGCCTCCCGGGTTCACGCCATTCTCCTGCCTCGGCCTCCAGAGTAGCTGGGACTACAGGCGCCTGCCACCACGCCTGGCTAATTTTTTTGTGTTTTTAGTGGAGACGGGGTTTCACCGTGTTAGCCAGGATGGTCTCGATCTCCTGACCTCGTGATCCGCCCGCCTCAGCCTCCCAAAGTGCTGGGACTACAGGCGTGAGCCACCGCGCCCAGCCTTGAATGGCAAAGATTTTATGCACTAGTTTTAACACGGCAGTTCAAGCACCTGCCACTGTGCTAAGTTTATAACTTAATTCAAGCCAGAAGCTTGAACTATTTAGTCATGTACTAATGGCCAGGGTACTTATCAGGCTGAATGAAGGAGAATTTTATTCATTAAAAAAAAAAAAAGATGCAAATCAAAATAAACTTGGACTCATCGTGAAGAGGGTAGAGCCAATAGAAATTTAGCTACCAGCTTAAGCCTACAAGTCCTCTTGACTTTCACATTGAGATGACTCACTAGTCTATTTTTAACCATTTCTTCTCCATACCAAAATGATTCCATTATATTCAACCAGGGAAATAAAAAATTCACCTTCAATTGATATTACAAACCATATACTTCATATAATTAAACTTCAATTTATCTGAAAACCAATACGTAAATGAAATTACAGAGGTAGAAATGCTCTTTTGGCCCATAAGTAGACAACAATTAAAGAAGACAAAGCAGATGCAATTAGATGTTTAAGCCAACAGCACCTATTCAAGCAAAATAAAACAATGTGATACCTATTTCAATGCAAGACTGCATCTAAAACAGTTGGGGGCATTCGCTTTGATGTGGGGGTGGGAGGAAGGGTCTCCAAAGAAAGCAGGAAATACAAAACAACTTTTGGGATCAAAGCCCATTTTTAAGTCCTTTATGAATAACTGAAAACAATTTTCCCCTTTATTCAAAACAATAAACAAGAAACTTGTCATTTACAACTCCTCCCTCTCCTCAACTCTTATTCACTTAAATCTCCTCCTTTCTCTTATTCACTTAAATCTCCTCCTTTCCTCCTTACCCCTATCATCCATCTAAAGCCTTCCAATTTCATCTCCTAAACAAATCTCATGTCCAGGTTGCCCCTAATTTCCTATAATGAGTACCCTGGCTCAGATCATCCCTATTATAACAATTTCTTAATTATTATTCTTGCCTTTACTGTCCCTTCAAATCCATCTTCTATATCACTACCAGGAAACACTCTTCAAAACATATGAGCATGCCACTCACTTGCTTAATACTCTTCAACGGCTCCCTGTAACCCACAGAAGAAAGTTAAAATTCTTTCATTCATTCAACAGTTAATTGCCTATTATAACCAAGCAATAACTGTGCTAGGCCTGGGGATATTAATGGGACACCATTGAAACACTTGTATCCTTCAGAACCAGAATAATTTTTGTAGGATGAAAAAGTCAAAGTAAATTCTTCCCAGAAAAAAATTCAGCATCTGTGAAAATCCTCAATAAAATTGTGGCAATCCGAATCCAGCAGCACACCAAAAAGCTTATCCCCCATGATCAAGTCAGCTTCATCACTGGGATGCAAGGCTGGCTCAACATATGTAAATCAATAAACGTAATCCATCACATAAACAGAACCAATGACAAAAACCACACGATTATCTCAATAGATGAAGAAAAGGCCTTTGATAAAATTCAACACCTCTTCATGCTAAAAACTCTCAATAAACTAGGTATTGATGGAAAATATCTCAAAATAATAAGAGCTATTTATAACAAACCCACAGCTGGGCGCCTGTAGTCCCAGCTACTCAGGAGGCTGAGACAGGAGAATGGCATGAACCCGGGAGGCAGAGCTTGCAGTGAGCCAAGATTGCGCCTCTGCACTCCAGCCTGGGTGACAGAGCAAAACTCCATCTCAAAAAAAAAAAAAAAAAAAAAAAGAATAGTGATTTGCACATAGAAGGGACTCAATAAATATTTGTTGAATGAATGAATATATGAAATAAAATCTTCCATGCTCTTGAAGAGAAGTATTTGTCATATAACTGGTCTTATACGGCAGAATGTCCCTTGTTTACCATTCTTATTCCCTTCTAACCAAATCATGATATGTATTTTTAGGTATTCTTTGGCATTTCTTTTTGAACGCCTGGAAAAATGCTAAAATACGGTTTAAAACTCAATGTTCGTGAATTAGGGTTAGGTGCAGCCTGACTTAAGGGATAAGGGCTGCATTATAGAGAAACTGAATTATGCTTTCAAATATGGTACGCATATGAAACTAATACATGGTTTTTTTTTTTAACTAGGTTAAATGTGGTAAATGCACTCTTTTAATTCAGTGTTTTATTAAATTTTGGTATATGATGTGTTATAAGCATAAAAGTTTCTGAAAGAATTTTTGGGCCTAGAAGTTGTGGGAACTGTTGCTTTCTTTAACTTTTGATTTGAAACAATGACAAATTACACCGGATTCTTTAAAATGTTATAGGATTTTTAGGGAGCTCAACTGCAGTCCAGATGCTGATTTTTTTTTAAAACACTTTAAGTTCTGGGATACATGTGCAGAATGTGCAGGTTTGTTACATAGGTATACTCATACTGAATGGGCAAAAACTGGAAGCATTCCCTTTGAAAACCGGCACAAGACAAGGATGCCTTCTCTCACCACTCCTATAGAACATAGTATTGGAAGTTCTGGCCAGGGCAATCAGGCAAGAGAAAAAAATAAAGGGTATTCAAATACGAAAAGATGAAGTCAAACTGTCTCTGTTTGCAGATGACATGACTGTATTTTTAGAAAACCCTATCATCTCAGCCCAAAATCTCCTTTAGCTGATAAGCAACTTCAGCAAAGTTTCAGGATACAAAATCAATGTGCAAAAATCACAAGCATTCCTATACACCAATAACAGACAAACAGCCAAATCGTGAGTGAACTCCCATTCACAACTGCTACAAAGAGAATAAAATACTTAGGAATACACCTTACAAGGGATGTGAAGGATGTCTTCAAGGAGAACTACAAATCACTGCTCAAGGAAATAAAGGAGGATACAAACAAATGAAAAAACATTCCATGCTCGTGAACAGGAAGAATCAATATCATGAAAATGGCTGTACTACCCAAAGTAATTTATAGATTCAATACTATCCCCATCAAGCTACCATTGACTTTCTCGCAGAATTAGAAAAAACTAAATTTCATATGGAACCAGAAAAGAGCCCGTTGAACCAAGACAATCCTAAGCAACAAGAACAAAGCTGGAGGAATCACACTACCTGACTTCAAACCATACTACAAGGCCACAGTAAACAAAATAGCATGGTACTGAAACCAAAACAGATACATAGACTAATGGAACAGAACAGATACCTCAGAAATAACACCACACATCTATAACCATTTGATCTTTGACAAACCTGACAAAAACAAGCAATGGGGAAAGGATTCCCTATTTAATAAATGATGTTAGCATAACTGGCTAGCCATATGCAGAAAACTGAAACTGGACCATTTCCTTACACCTGATACAAAAATTAACTCAAGATGGATTAAAGACTTAAACGTAAGACCTAAAACCATAAACACCCTAGAAGAAAACCTAGGCAATACCATTCAGGACATAGGCATGGGCAAAGACTTCATGACTAAAACACCAAAAGCAATGACAACAAAAGCCAAAATTGACAAATGGGATCTAATTAAATAAAGAGCTTCTGCACAGCAAAAGAAACTATCATGAGTGAATAGGCAACCTACAGAATGGGAGAAAATTTTTGCAATCTATCCATCTGACGAAGGGCTAATATCCAGAATCTACAAAGAACTTAAATTTACAAGAAAAAAAAACCCATCAAAAAGTGGGCAAAGGATATAAACAGACATTTCTCAAAAGAAGACATTTATGTGGCCAAAAAACATAGGAAAAAAGCTCATCATCACTGGTCATTAGAGAAATGCAAATCTAAGCCACAATGAGATACCATCTCACACCAGTCAGAATGGCGATCATTAAAAAGTCAGGAAACAACAGATGCTGGAGAGGATGTGGAGAAATAGGAACTCTTAAGGTCAGGCGCGGTGGCTCACGCCTGTAATCCCAGCACTCTGGGAGGCCGGGGCGGGCAGATTACAAGGTCAAGAGATCGAGACCATCCTGTCCAACATGGTGAAACCCTGTCTCTACTAAAAATACAAAAAATTAGCTGGGTGTGGTGGCACACACCTGTAATCCCAGCTAGCAGGGAGGCTGAGGCAGGAGAATCACTTGAACCTGGGAGGCGGAGGTTGCAGTGAGCCAAGATCACACCATCACACTCCACACTCCAGCCTGGTAACAGAGGGAGACTCGGTCTCAAGAAAAAAAAAAAAAAGAAAAGAAAAGAAATAGGAACGCCTTTACACTGTTGGTGGGAGTGTAAATTAGTTCGACCATTGTGGAAGACAGTGTGGTGATTCCTCAAGGATCTAGAACTAGAAATACCATTTGACTCAGCAATCCAATTACTGGGTATATACCCAAAGATTATAAATCATTCTACTATAAATACACATGTACACCTACGTTTATTGCGGTACTGTTCACAATAGCAAAGACTTGGAACCAACCCAAATGCCCATCAATTATAGACTGCATAAAGAAAATGTGGTACATATATACCATGGAATACTATGCAGCTATAAAAAAGGATGAGTTCATGTCCTTTGCAGGCACATGGATGAAGCTGGAAACCATCATTCTCAGCAAACTAACACAGGAACAGAAAATCAAACACTGCATGTTCTCATTCATAAGTAGGAGCTGAGCAATGAAAACACATGGACACACAGAGGGGAACATCACACACTGGGCCTGTTGCAGGGTGGGGGTCTAGGGTAGGGATAGCACTAGGAGAAATACCTAAGGTAGATGACAGGTTGATGGGTGCAGCAAACCACCATGGCACGAGTATAGCTATGTAACAAACCTACACATTCTGCACATGTATCCCAGAACTTAAAGTATTTAAAAAAAAAAAAAAAAAAACAGCATCTGGACTGCAGTTGAGCTCCCTAAAGATCCTACAACATTTTTAAGAATCCAGTGTAATTTGTCATTGTTTCAAATCAAAAGTTAAAGAAAGCAACACTTCCCACAACTTCTAGGCCCAAAAATTCTTTCAGAAACTTTTATGCTTATAACACAACATATACCAAAATTTAATAAAACTCTGAATTAAAAGAGTGCATTTATCACATTTAACCTAGTTAAAAAAAAAAAAATCATGTATTAGTTTCATATGCATACCATACTTGAAAGCATAATTCAATTTCTCTATAATTCAGCCCTTATCCCTTGTCAGGCTGCAACTCACCCCTAATTCACGAACATTGAGTTTTAAACCATATTTTAGCATTTTCCCAGGCGTTCAAAAAGAAATGCCAAAGAATACCTAAAAATACATATCATGATTTGGTTAGAAGGGAATAAGAATGGTAAACAAGGGACATTCTGCCATATAAGACCAGTTATATGACAAATACTTCTCTTCAAGAGCATGGAAGATTTTATTTCATATATTCATTCATTCAACAAATATTTATTGAGTCCCTTCTATGTGCAAATCACTATTCTTTTTTTTTTTTTTTTTTTTTTTGAGATGGAGTTTTGCTCTGTCACCCAGGCTGGAGTGCAGAGGCGCAATCTTGGCTCACTGCAAGCTCCGCCTCCTGGGTTCATGCCATTCTCCTGTCTCAGCCTCCTGAGTAGCTGGGACTACAGGAGCCCGCCACCACGCCCAGCTAATTTTTTTTGTATTTTTAGCAGAGACGGGGTTTCACCTGTTAGCCAGGGTGGTCTTGATCTCCTGACCTCATGATCCGCCTGCCTCAGCCTCCCAAAGTGCTGCGATTACAGGCATGAGCCATCGCGCCTGGCAGCAAATCACTATTCTAAACAGAAAGAATGTAACAGTGAAAAAAGGAAAAATGCTTGTCTTTATCAAACATATACTTAATAAAGAATATAATTAATAAAAACGGTTTTGGAGGTTGGGCACGGTAGCTCACACCTATAATCCCAGCACTTTGGGAGGCTGAGGCAGGAGGATCAGCTGAGGTCAGGAGGTCAAGACCAGCCTGGCCAATATGGTGAAACCCCATCTCTACTAAAAATACAAAAATTTAGCCAGGCGTGGCGGCACACCCGTAGTACCAGCTACTCCAAAGGCTGAGGCAGGAGAATTGCTTGAACTCAGGAGGCAGAGATTGCAGTGAGCCAAAATAGCACCACTGCACTCCAGCCTGGGCAACAGTGAGACTCCATCTCAAAAAACAATAATAAAATGAGCCAGGCACAGTGGCTCATGCCTGTAACCCTAGCACTTTGGGGGGCCGAGGAAGGTGGATCACGAGGTCAGGAGATCGAGACCATCCTGGCTAACACTGTGAAACCCCGTCTCTACTAAAAAAAAAAAAAAAAAAAAAACAAAAAAATTAGCCAGGCGTGGTGGCAGGCGCCTGCAGTCCCAGCTACTCGGGAGGCTGAGGCAGGAGAACGGTGTGAACCCAGGAGGTGGAGCTTGCAGTGAGCCGAGATTGTGCCATGCACTCCAGCCTGGGCGACAGGGCGAGACTCCATCTCAAAAAAAGTAAATAAATAAAATAAAATAAAATTATTTTGGAGTTCTAAAAATAAAATTTTCTAACTATATTAAGTAATAAAAGTAACTATTTTAAAGATGTGGTCATGATGTTTTGATAGGGCCTTGAAAGGGAAGACTTAAAACTTTAAGTTCTTCAATTTCAAGTCTCTCAAGATTTCCTCTATCCTTAAGCAGGTAGGTTAGACAGGCCCTAGTTAGATTACGCAGATACTCTTATCTGAACATTTATATTATTTCTCTGAAACATATACACCACTCCACACCTAAAAATTGCTAACCCTGGCAATTTTTCAAAGGGTAAGTTCTTTAATTTAATTCATCCTATCTCTATTAATATTCAGGCATTTTCACTAAAACTTTCAATGAAATTAAATAGTTTTACCTAAATTTGGTCAACTATGAGAAATGTTAAAGTATACCAAGTCAATCTGTATCTTGAAACAAATGACAGCCTAAAAAGTTTTCAACCACACAACCCATAACAATGGATTTCTATCTGGTAGATTTCAACAAAATTATGAGATATCTGCATGAGTAAAGTCTACAGTTCAAAACTCACTATTTTACAGTTACTCCAAGGTTTTTGGATAGATGATACAGCTGTCAAAAGTCTACATTTAAAACATTTCTTGGACAGATAATTATTACCTATTTTGATCTTTTTTAATGTGGAAATAAAATGTTCCAAAATATTAATGATAGTGGATAGTACCATACCTTAAAAAAAGAAAACAAAACAAAAACTCTATATACATGGAGGGGACAAGAATTTGTCTTCACTGGCACCAACATATTCTGAATATGAATTTGCATTCCCTGCCTGCAGTGCTTCTGCCAGCATCACCATCAAGGACATGGGCGACACCTTGTTCATCATCAAGGTATACTGCTCAACACGACTTTGATCAAGGAACTCATTTCACAGAAAAAGGGTTATGCAGGAATGGGTTATGGAACTTGGAAATCACTGGTCTTACCACATACTCCATCACCCAGAAGCAGCTGGTCTAACAGAATGGACTACTGAAGACTCACTCAGTTACAGTGGATCAATGAGCAATATACAATATTGTTTTCCCCATAGCTAGAATACAAAGGCCTGAGAATCAAGGGGCAGAAGTAGAAGTAGTTCCTCTATTATTCCTAAAAACTCCATTAACAGAAGTCTTGTTTCAAGTATCTACGACTTTGATATCTGCTGGATTGGAGGCCTTGGTTCCCAAGCAGGGAATGATTCCATGCAGTTCCACTGACTTGGAAGTAACCTGACCACTGCCTCCATACCACTAAATCAGAATTTCTCAACCTTAGCACTACTGACAGTTTGGACTGGATCAGTCTCTACTCTTGGGGGCTATCCTGTGCATTTCAGGATGCCTGGCAGCATCCCTGAATTCTACCCACTAGATGCCAGTAGCATTCCCCCACCCCCACGAAAGTCATAACAATTAAAAATGTCTCCAGGCATTGCCAAATGTCCCCTGGGAGGTAAAATTGTCCTAAGAACCACCATACTACATCAACAGTCAAAGAAGAGGGTTATTCTATTAGCTGATGTAATTCAGCCCTATTACTAGGTGATACTGTACTGTTGCTACATAATGGGGACAAAGAGGACTATGTCTGGAACCCTGAGGATTCCCTGAAATGTTTTTCTAAACCTATATATATATAAGAGCAAAAGTTAATGGAAAACCACAGCCACAGGCATGCACACACATGAAGCAGGACCACCAAGGATTTGTATTCTTTTTTTTCTTTTTTTGAGACGGAGTCTTGCTCTGTCACCCAGGCTGGAGTGCAGTGGTGTGATCTTGGCTCACTGCAACTTCTATCTCCCAGGTTCAAGTGATTCTTGTGCCTCAGCCTCCCAAGTAGCTGGGATTACAGGTGCCTGCCACCACGCCCAGCTAATATTTGTATTTTTAGTAGAGACGGGGTTTCACTATGTTGGCCAGGCTGGTCTCAAACTCCTGACCTTGTGACCTGCCCACCTCAGCCTCCAGAGTGCTGAGATTACAGGCGTGAGCCACCATGTCCAGCCCATAGTCTTTTCTCTTTTTTCTTTTTTGTGAGACAGTCCCGCTCTGTCGCCCAGGCTAGAGTGCAGTGGTGCGATCTCAGCTCACTGCAACGTCTGCCTCCTGGGTTGAAGCGATTCTCCTGCCTCGGCCTCCAGAGTAGCTGGGACTACAGGTACCCACCACCACGCCCAACCAATTTTTTATATTTTTAGTGGAAACGGCGTTTCACTGTGCTAGCCAGGATGGTCTCGATCTCCTGACCTCGTGATCCACCCACCTCAGCCTCCCAAAGCCATATTATTTATTAATGAAGATTTAGGTTATCCCACCAGCTGAGATCCTGAATGAGAACAAAGGAAACATGCAATGTCCAGCAGAAGTAGTTATAAATATGAACTACAATCTCTCAACCAGTTACAGAAGCAAGGTCTACAGCAGCTATACATATTTTCTTCTTTATTACAGGGAATCGGGCGAGTTTATAAATCAATTCCTCCTCTCTTCTTCTCTATGTTATTCAAACTTTATTGAAGGTTAACTTTACAATTTAGTCCCTAGGTAACAGGATATTCAGAAGGGACTACGAATTTGAGGCATAATTAACACAGCCTAGAAATAGATAGTGTGAATGTCACTCAGAAATCAATACAATTATGAGACTCTGCTCCTCATTTTGGGAAGAGGGTAAGGACATCCTCATCTTTACGAAGAATATTTTCATCCTTTTAGGAAAGAGCTTAGAGTGTTTTTCTTCTTGTAAAGAAGATGAAATATTTGTATAAAGGCTAAGTGGTCAAATACTTCGGGAGGCTGAGGCGGGTGGATCACCTGAGGTCAGGAGTTTGAGACCAGCCTGGCCAACATGGCAAAACCCTGTCTCTACAAAAATTAGCCAGGCATCATGGTGAGTGCTTATAGTACCAGCTACTGAGGAGGCTGAGGTGAGAGGATCACTTGAGCCCAGGAGGTCGAGGCTGCAGTCAGCCATGATTGCACCACTGCACTCTAGCCTGTGCAACAGAGCAAGACCCTGTCTCAAAACAATTTACGGCCTGGCCAGGTTCAGTGACTCATGCACTTTGGGAAGCCGAGGCAAGAGGACAGCTTGAGGCCAGGTGCTCGAGACCAGCCTGGGAAACACAGCAAGACTCTGTCTCTACAAAACAAGAAAATGAGCCGAGCGTGGTGGCGTGTACCTATAGTCCTAGCTTCTTGGGAGAATCACTTCAGCTCAGGAGTTCAAGTCTGAAGTGAGCTATGATCATGCCACTGTACTCTAGCCTGGGGAACAGAGCAAGACCCTGTCTTTAAAAAGAAAAAGAAAAAAATCTATGGCCTAAATAAAAACAAACAAGATCAATAAACATCCATGTATTTCTATATATTAGCAACAATCAAAAATTGAAACTAAAAAACAATACCTGTTAAGATGGCAATCTTTCCAAAATTGATCCATGGACTCAGCATAATCTCTATCAAAACAGGCTTTTTAATAGAAATTGACAAGCCAATCCAAAACCATACAAGGATAACAAAAGATCTAGACTAGTCAAAACAATTCTGAGAAACAAGAAAGCTGGAGGACTTATACTACCTGACTTGGTATTTTATTATATAGTTTATATAGTTAAGCTCTTTTATAGTTAAGACTATGTGGTATTGGCATACCAGGCACATAGCACAAATACAAAAATTAACTAAAAATGAGCCACAAACCTTAGTATAAATCCTAAATTTCTATAGAAAACACAGGACAAAAATTTGTGACCTTATATTAGAAAAAGGTATCTTAGATATACCAATAACATGATCTATTTTTTAATTGATAAGGTGGACTTCAGAAAAATTAAGAACATCTGCTTTTGAAAGACTTTGAGAACAAAAAACAAGGAAAAACTAGGAGAAAAGACTTGCAAATCATTTATCTGATAAAGAACTTGTATTCAGCATATATTATGAATTCTCAAAACTCCAGTAAAACCCGATTTTTAAAAAATAGGCAAAAGAGATAAACAGCTCACCAAAGAAAATATTCAGATGGTAAATAAGCACATGAAAAGATGCTCAATATCATTAGTCATTAGGGAAATGCAAATCAAAACCACAGTGAGACACCACTTCACACCCACTAGGATGGCTATAATTTAAAAGGTTAAATAAGTGTTGGCAAAGATGTGGAACAACTGGAACTCTCATATACTGCTGTAAGATGGTACAATCATATACTGCTGTAAAATGGTACAATCACTTTACGAATAGCTTGGTGGCCTCTTAAAAAATTACAGAATATCCTATAACATTATTATATACATCCACCATATGATCCACCCATTTCTACTCCTTTGTATTTACTCAAGAGAAATGAAAGTCATGTATATGAATCTTCAATACAACTTTATTTGTAATGGTGAAAATTTGGGTTGTCTTCAGTTATCCATCAACAAGTGAATGCATAAACAACTTATGATATATCACTGAGACAAAAACAGCTCAAGGGTTCCCTAGGGATGGGATGGAGGTAGGAATGGATTATAACGAGGCTGGAGAAAACTTCTGCTGGTAATATATGTTCTTCATCTTGATTGTGGTGATGGTATCAAAGGCTTATGTGTACATCAAAACTCATCAAATTATACATTTTAAATATGTGCAGTTTATTGACTGGATGGCAATTTTACCTTAACCTAAAAGCCGTGGAAATTCTATTATTCTAGAATAGCAAAAAGCAATAAAGTTCCTAAAAACAGCAACAAAAACAAGAGGCACTAGGTCTTGTCAATTTACTCACACACTTACCCGAGTGGGTGCTCTTCATTATTTCCTACAGTTTTGTACTTCCATTTGAGATATTTTCATTCTGCCTAAAAAACTTCCTTCAGTAATCTTACAGTACAGGTCTGCTGGTCATAAACTGTCAGCTTTTGATTGTCTAAAAATGTCTTTATTTCGCCTTTTTGTCTGAAGGATATTACTGCTGGAAGTAGAATTCAAGCTTGGCAGGTTTTTTTTTGCCAACATTTAAAAAATGTGTTATTTCCCAGTTTCCACAGTTGTGTTAAAAAGTCAGCCATCAGTTGTATTATATTGTTCCTTTGAACACAGTGCCTTTTTTTCCCTCTTCTAGCTGCTTTTAGGAGTTTCTCTTTGTTGCTAGTTTTCAACAGTTCCATTAAGATATGCTAAGTGTAGTTTTCTTTGTGTTCATCCTGCTTGGGGTTTGCTAAACTACTTGAATTTATAGGTTGATACCTTTCATCAGTTTGGGAAAATATTTTATCATTACCTCTTCAAGTATTTGCTTCCATGCTAATCTCTCTACTTTTGGGTCTCCAATTACACATTAGACTTTTTACAAGTGTTCCACATGTCTCTTAGGCTCTGTTCTACTCTTTCCATTCTTTTTTTTTTCTGTGCTTTTATCTAGTTATTTTCTATTGATCTGTCCACAAGTTCTCTAGTCTTGCCTTCTGCTGTGTATAGTCTGCTACCGAATCAGTACAATGAATAATTAATTTCAGATTAATGTCAATTAATTATTAATGGGGGGGTTTGTGGTGGTGATGTTAAGGAAGATTTTGTTCTGTCTTGGTTTGTTTTCTAATGTGGCATGCACTATACTAAGCCCTGGGAGTACAGCAACGAACAAAACAGACATAGGCCCTGCTCTCGTGGAACTTAAATAGTATACATTAAATTTACCGTTTTTTTTTTTTTTTTTTTTTTTAAGAGCAATAAAGAATGAGGGGGAGGTGGAGTGAGGTCCTGGAGTCCTGCGCCAAAGTTTCTAATTAAACTACAAATAAAGACCTTAAGCAACCAACGTTGTGTTTTTGATTCCTAGAATGTTCACTTGGTTTCTTTCTGTGGATTCCAATACTCTATGAAAATTTTCATCCATTTTATCCATATTTTCCTTTATTTTCTTAAGTATATTATAGTTATTTTAAAATAAGTCCTTGTCTGATGAACTTCAATTTTCTCAGTCTGCTTCTATAGTTTTATTTTTCTCTTGAATTTTTCCACCTTTCACATCTCTAGAAGAGTTAATAATATGATAGTATTATAAACGAAAGAACCATACAAACCCCAGAATATATCTTCTCAGTAAGAGCTGTCTATTTCCTCTATTAGGCAAAAGGGATAAGATAGGCTGATCACCTCAGTCCAATCAGGAATTGAACTGGGCCAGGGATATGTTGCAGTTTTAGTAAAATGCACTTCCTCTCTAGTTTCCTTTTCCTTCAGTGTGTGTCCAGAATCGGCAAACGTCAGCAATCCTCTGCTCATCTATAAAGATCTCTTCTATCTCCGGAATTCTAATTCATCTAGTCCTCATTACATCCATAGCTCTCCAATATTTTTTTTAATATTGATTTTTAAAGTTCATCCAATTGTGGTTTTCTAACTTGTTGCAGTGATACATATGACTGTACTGTGACCTATTAAATACCACCCAGAAATTAAATTCTCCCTGTATATCACACAGCAGTGGTTTACAAACCCAGCTTTACGTCAAAAATGACCTGGGACCTCTAGAAATCACAAGATGTTTAGTAGAGCCAGGAAATCTGTACTTTTAACAAGTCTTAAGTGATCTGGCAAAGCTGACATTTCTAAAGAAACTAGCGTGCCTGCACCAGTTGCTCCTCCTCTCCCCTGCCCCACAGCTCAGTATTTATAAGGACATTTAAGAAAAAATACATACTACACACAATGGATAAATTAACAGAAGAATTAAAACAACAGTTCAGAATAACTAGAAATTTTAAAGACAAAAATATGTAAAAGCTTTTAAAATACATTAGGATCAAAAAGATGAGGAAAGAAGAACAAGAATCACTAGAGTCCATGATCCAGCACCAATAGGTCATTAAAAGCAGAACTATTCAACTCAATTTTTATTTCTAATTGTTCTAGTTGAAAATAAAACGAGGCCAGGCATGGTGGCTCACGCCTGTAATCCCAGCACTTTGGGAGGCGGAGGCAAAAGGATCACCTGAGGTTAGGAGCTCGAGACCAGCCTGGACAACACAGTGAAACACTGTCTCTATTAAAAATACAAAAATTAGCTGGGCATGGTGACAGGCGCCTGTAATCCCAGCTACTCAAAAGACTGAGACACAAGAATCGCTTGAACCTGGAAGGCAGAGGTTGCAGTGAGCCGAGATCGCGCCATTGCACTCCAGCCTGGGTGACAGTGACTCAAAAAAAAAAAAAAAAAAAGAAAAGAAAATGATCTCCAAATCTGAAAAAAAGCATTGCTGAGAGTCGTCAGAACTTAGATACATAAAGCATGAAGAGCTCACCTCCCTGTTTTACCTGAGCTCAAGTGTACATGAATCCAAGGTACAGATGAAAATTTAGAAATATGGTAAGAGAAATGCTGTCCATGAACTTGCAGAAGTCATGAAAAGTAATAGGAGCCAGATCGGGAATGAGAAAATGTTGTTGCAATTGTCAAAATCCAAGAGTGGGTAAAGGTGAAAGGGTGATTTTAATACTATGGACTTAATTTAATGTCAGCATCCAGATAATTCTAAGACTGATTATGCATGAGTTGTTAGCACTTATACAGGGAAGCAGCATTTACTAATAAAATCTTACCTTTGTAAAGCACTTTTGCTTTTGAGTTTAGAGCAGACAAAATACTTTCATGCATATTACCTCCTATCTTTGATTCTCATAGATCCCTGTGAAAAAGGGCAGGTAACATTATGTCCCCTCCACCACCTGTTACTCTCTTCAACATATTAGGAATTCAGGGCTCATACAGCTTGGCTTGCCCCCCTGTTAATTCATTCCAGTAGAAAGTTAAGACTTAAAGTCAAGTCCTCTGATTCCTAATTGTTTTTATATTACACAGCTCTTAAAGTCAGTATAAGAATAAATCACACTGAAATGATATATAGGATTGCTTTAAAATAATAAAGAGGTGGTGAGCAGGAAATGGGTAGGAATACGGATGAAATAAGACTAGGGAGAAATTGAGTAACAGATACAAAAGGATTAATTTATAATCATCTCTCTAGGCCATGTGCAGTGGCTCACGCCTGTAATCACAGCACTTTGGGAGACTGAGGCGGGTGGATCACTTGAGGTCAGGAGTTTGAGACCGGCCTGCACAACATGACAAAACCCTGTCTCGGGATGCCGTCTCTCACCGCTCCTATTCAACATAGTGCTGGAAGTTCTGGCCAGAGCAATCAGGCAGGAGAAGGAAATAAAGGGTATTCAATTAGGAAAAGAGGAAGTCAAGTTGTCCCTGTTTGCAGATGACATGATTGTATATCTAGAAAATCCCATCGTCTCAGCCCAAAATCTCCTTAAGCTGATTAGCAACTTCAGCAAAGTCTCAGGATACAAAATCAATGTACAAAAATCACAAGCATTCTTGTACACCAATCACAGACAAACAGAGAGCCAAATCATGAGTGAACTCCCATTCACAATTGCTTCAAAGAGGATAAAATACCTAGGAATCCAACTTACAAGGGATGTGAAGGACCTCTTCAAGGAGAACTACAAACCACTGCTCAATGAAATAAAAGAGGATACAAACAAATGGAAGAACATTCCATGCTCATGGGTTGGAAGAATCAATATCGTGAAAATGGCCATACTGCCCAAAGTAACTTATAGATTCAATGCCATCCCCATCAAGCTACCAATGACTTTCTTCACAGAATTGGAAAAAACTACTTTAAAGTTCATATGCAACCAAAAAAGAGCCCGCATCGCCAAGTCAATCCTAAGCCAAAAGAACAAAGCTGGAGGCATCACGCTACCTGACTTCAAACTATACTACAAGGCTACAGTAACCAAAACAGCATGGTACTGGTACCAAAACAGAGATATAGATCAATGGAACAGAACAGAGCCCTCAGAAATGATGCCGCATATCTACAACTATCTGATCTTTGACAAACCTGACAAAAACAAGAAATGGGGAAAGGATTCCCTATTTAATAAATGGTGCTGGGAAAACTGGCTAGCCATATGTAGAAAGCTGAAACTGGATCCCTTCCTTACACCTTATACAAAAATTAATTCAAGATGGATTAAAGACTTAAATGTTAGACCTAAAACCATTAAAATCCTACAAGAAAACCTAGGCAATACCATTCAGGACATAGGCGTGGGCAAGGACTTCATGTCTAAAACACCAAAAGCAATGGCAACAAAAGCCAAAATTGACAAATGGGATCTAATGAAACTAAAAAGCTTCTGCACAGCAAAAGAAACTACCATCAGAGTGAACAGGCAACCTACAGAATGGGAGAAAATTTTTGCAACCTACTCATCTGACAAAGGGCTAATATCCAGAATCTACAATGAACTCAAACAAATTTACAAGAAAAATACAAACAACCCCATCAAAAAGTGGGCGCAGGACATGAACAGACACTTCTCAAAAGAAGACATTTATGCAGCCAAAAAACACATGAAGAAATGCTCATCATCACTGGCCATCAGAGAAATGCAAATCAAAACCACAGTGAGATACCATCTCACACCAGTTAGAATGGCCATCATTAAAAAAGCAGGAAACAACAGGTGCTGGAGAGGATGTGGAGTAATAGGAACACTTTTACACTGTTGGTGGGACTGTAAACTAGTTCAACCATTGTGGAAGTCAGTGTGGCGATTCCTCAGGGATCTAGAACTAGAAATACCATTTGACCCAGCCATCCCATTACTGGGTATATACCCAAAGGTCTATAAATCATGCTGCTATAAAGACACATGCACACGTATGTTTCTTGCGGCACTATTCACAATAGCAAAGAGTTGGAACCAACCCAAATGTCCAACAACAATAGACTGGATTAAGAAAATGTGGCACATATACACCATGGAATACTATGCAGCCATAAAAAATGATGAGTTCGTGTCCTTTGTAGGGACATGGATGAAACTGGAAAACATCATTCTCAGTAAACTATCGCAAGGACAAAAAACCAAACACCGCATGTTCTCACTCATAGGTGGGAATTGAACAATGAGAACTCATGGACACAGGAAGGGGAACATCACATTCCAGGGACTGTTGTGGGGTGGGGGGAGGGGGGAGGGACAGCATTAGGAGATATACCTAATGCTAAATGACGAGTTAATGGGTGCAGGAAATCAACATGGCACACGGATACATATGTAACAAACCTGCACATTGTGCACATGTACCCTAAAACCTAAAGTATAATAAATAAAAATAAAAATAAATAAAATAAAATAAAAAAAATAAAAAATAAAAAACCCTGTCTCTATAAAAAATATAAAAAATTTAGCCAGGCATGGTGGTGTGCACCTGCGATCTCAGCTACTCGGCAGGCTGAGACAGAGGATGGCTTGAGCCTGGGAGGCAGAGGCTGCAGTGAGCCGAGATCGTGCCATTACACTCCAGCCTGGGTAACAGAGTGAGACTCTGTCTCAGAAAAAAAAAAAACAACTCTCTAATTTTATGTTTGAAACTTTTTATTTTAAAACATGTGAATTAACATTTTTGATAGGTATACTGTACTGGTAATCAAATGCATACCAAAAACATACTGTACCTGAAGCTCAGCATTTTTTTTTTTTTTTTAACAGAGTTTCACTCTGTCACCCATGCTGGAGTGTAGTAGCATAAAACACCACCCACTGCAGGCTCAACCTCCTGGGCTCAAGCCATCCTCCCACCTCAGCCTCCCAAGTACCTGGGACTACAGGAGTGCACCACCACGCCCAGCTATTTTTTTGATTTTTTTGTGCATACTAGCTATGTTGTCCAGGTTGATCTCAAACTCCTGGGCTCAAGCAATCCTCCCTCCTCCGTCTCCCAAAGTGCTGGGATTACAGGTGTGAGCCACCATGTCCAGCAAGCTCAGCATTTTTAAATCCATTTAATTTTCATATAATGCCCTCATACAACATTGAGAGGAAAGACAAAAAATGGTATGCCTGAGTACTGACCACCATTGCACCAAAAGGAAAACAATTAGGATAGTGAGGTGTCTCGAAAACATGTCCTTTGAGAAATGGTTGAAGAATCAGTGAAATTTTTTGGTAGGGGTGGGAATCTAGGGTGTACTTAAGATGTCTTCAAATGTTTTTATTTTATTTGTATGTATGTATGTATGTATTTATTTATTTATTTATTTTTCAGAGACAGAATCTCGGTTGGGCACGGTGGCTCATGCCTGTAATCTCAGCACTTTGGGAGGCCGAAGTGTGAAGATCGCTTGAGTCCAGGAATTCAAGACCAGCCTGGGCAAGATGGTGAAACCCCGTCTCTACAAAAAATAAAAAAAAATAGCCCGGCATGGTGGCATGCACCTGTGGGTAGTTTGTGTCATGAGAGGAACAAGAGCTTCAGGTCTTCGTTGATCTTTGTTGCCAATATATGACTAAAACAAAACCTACTACCACTGTCATTCCCTACTGCAGATTCACTTATCAGAGTCCAAAAACTGAAACATAACAGGGAAAGAAATACTTTCCTTTTTTTCCCTCCTCACTCATTACCCAAAAGGAAGAAGACTCACATGGAGCATAAAGGCACAACATTTTCCCAGACCCAAGGTGGGGCAGGAATAGAAGGCACTGATAAAGACAGGAGAGTAGAAAAAAATACTCCAAAAGACAAGATGAAGGATTTGAGAGTTGTTATAGGGAAAAAGAAAAACTGAAAAAGTAGATGTAACAATTAAAAAAACCACATCCAGGAATCTTCATTCAAATACTACCAAAGTTTAAAAGTTTGCCTCAAATGTAGTCAAACTCTAAGTAAAATGTTCTGAGAATATAAAAACCAATTTTATAAAAATAGACTGTGCAATGCCAACATGAAAGTGATAATCTCATATTTATAGCTGTATGTATATTTCTGTTGGTATTTTCACAAATTCTATTCTCTCACTTAAGAATGTACAATAAGTATATTATATAAATAAAAGGGAAACAATGTTACAACTTCTAACAGCTGAAGAAGTTTTGATAAAGTGACCAGGAGAATAATACATAATGAAATCAAGGATATATAATGTTTAAAATTTATGTCTATTTCTAACATCTAACCAACTTGAAAAGATTCAGATACTCTTAACATGAACATAAAAGGAAAAACATAATATACCATCTTCGAGTGAAGAGGCAATCACACATCCCTCATTTTGCATATTTGTACTACCTGTTAGTAGAATTTAGACTTTCTAAAACTATTTATTGGAAAGATAGTGATCTAAAGATTAAGACATCCATACTCTAGTTTAACTCAGTTAATTATAATCATATGATTGTGAACATGTTGTTTTCCCTCTGTAACTTTTTTCTCACGTAGAGTAGAAATAACCACCAAATTATAAAGAATGGATAGAAAAAAAATACTGCACATATGCTAATACATTTTTATGACTATTTACAGCTTCCTTTCATGTAAGATTTATACCTGAGTCATTAAACAAGCCCATGATGTGAGGAGGGTAAGTATCATGCCCATTTCACATATGAAAACATAGAAAACTGACGTTCGGAGAGGTTCAGAGACTTCCCCAAGACCACACTGCAAGTTGCACAATCAAGAGCTTTTTCTTTTACTACATAGTAGGCTGCCCTCACAAGTCTAAAGTGGTAAAAGTTGTTTTCTCATGCCCAAATTACTATGAGAACTACCCAAGAAAAACCGTGTCAACAGAAAAGTGTCACCACTTGAGATCACTAAGAGACATAATTTCCCAAAAGGTCATTATCTGAGTATAAAATTTTGATTAAAAATAAGTTAAATAATCCTTAAAAGTTTCTAGCAGTCCTGCTATTTACTAAATTAATTTCATGCCTCTTGTGCTAGATACACCACTCTGCTGGTGGGGGTGGGGCAAGAGAGTGAGGTGGAGCAGGAAAGAATTTCATCAGAAAAAGTTAAGTTCTCGGCCGGGCAGGGTGGCTCATGCTTGTAATCCCAGAACTTTGGGAGGCCAAGGCAGGCGGATCACCTGAGGTTGGGAGTTTGAGACCAGCCTGACCAACATGGTGAAACCCTGTCTCTACTAAAAAAACAAAATCAGCTGGGTGTGGTGGTGCATGCCTGTCATCCCAGCTACTCGGGAGGCTGAGGCAGGAAAATCACTTGAGCCTGGGAGGCAGAGGTTGCAGTGAGCCCAGATCACGACATTGCACTCCAGCCTGGGCAACAAGAGCAAAACTCCATCTCAAAAAAAAAGTTATCTGAAGTTCAATGGAATAAGACATTAAAAGCTATAAAATATGAGTAAGGGCAGGTGACAGCTTGTGGACTGCAGTGGCAACCCTAAGTCAAACCGTGAGTGCCAGACTATGGTTTAAAGAAAATATGCAATCTGGAAGTTTGCACCTCAAGTTACTGCTACTGCAAAGTAATTAGTACCATTTATGGTAAGAATATGTAAAGTTTTAGAACGTAATGCCAATTCTTCATTTTAGTAGGATGAACTCCACATTAGCTTGAGGCTTTGTCTCAACAGAAGCTTTTTTGATGATATAGTCAATGGCTCAAAAGCCACTCAGGACCCAGCACAGTAGTTCACGCCTGTAATTCCAGTGCTTTGGGAAGCCAAGGTGGGAAGACTGCTTGAGGCCAAGAGTTTGAGACCAGCCTGGGCAACATAACAAGACATCGTCTCTACAAAAAAAATTAAAATAATAGCCAGGTATGGTGGCGCAAGCCCATAGTCCTAGATATTCGGGAGGTGGGACATCACTTGAGCCCAGGAGTTCGAGGCTATGGTGAGCTATGATCACCACCGCACTCTAGCCTGAAGAACAAAGACAGACCTCACTTCTAAAATAAATGAATAATAAACAATTTTTAAAAACCAGTTATATGCGGAGAATATAACTATATATCACAGGCATATAACATTTGAAGTGGTTAAATGGATCGTCTTTAAGGGACTTTAGCGAGGGTACTATAAATAGCAGTTATAGTTTATATTCTATAGCATTAAACACCTGAGAGTACTCTGTTTACTGAAGGCTCTACCACATCGTATGATACAGAAATTTACAACTTGCTGAGACCTTAAACTTAATTCACAGTCACTACAATGTAAAACCACTTTTCTGTCCTTCAAGATCAAAACAAATGGTCTCATCTTTCCCTTCCCACCTCCAAGAAAATGGGGTACTTTAAAAGATGTCAGATGAAACAAGCCAATACTTTTAAAAACACAAGTCAATCCTTTGCAAAGAAACAGATTAAGATGCTCATATTCTGCTTCAGTATTGATCCCAAGCCTTTTAACAATTTAAGCTGACCACAAATCTCCCTTTCCACTTCTATAGAACATTCTCCTCCTTAAACTTCCTTTAGAGCCTTCCGATACCTCCTGTCCCTTGACTTATATACACACACACCTCCAAAATATATGCAGACCTAAGGAACACAACTGGAAAACACATTTTAATTAATACACTGCTTATCCTTAAAAGTATGTTGTTAGAATGCAACAATATAGAGTCTACATAGAACCCCAGAATACCAAATTTGAAAGCTACAACAAAAATGCCCCACAGCAATCTGAGTAATTTAAAGAACAAAGATGTAAAAAATAAGGCATTCTTACTACTGTATTACATGACTTAAACTTTTGTTTAAGGACAAAATTTTTGGTTGGGTGCAGTGGCCTGTACTCAAATAAAAAATGAAAAACAAAAATACTTTCTCCATGTTAAAAAAAAAATATTTTTTTTTTGAGACAGGGTCTCACCCAGGCCAGAGTGCAGTGGTGCAATCATGGCTCACTGCAGCCTTAATTTCCTGGGCTCAAGCAATCCTCACTCAGCCTCCCAAGTAGCATATACTACCACACCTGGCTAATTTGTCTGTTTTTCTTTTCTTTACTTTTAACCAATGCACACCAGCTGATTTTTTTTTATTTTTTATTTTTTTACTTTTTGTAGAGATGGGGTCTCACTCTGCTGCCCAAGCTGGTCTCAAACTCTGAGGCTCAAGTGATCCTCCCACCTCAGCCTCCCAAAAAGCTTGAATTATAGGCATGAGCCACCGCACCCAGCCAAAACATTTTTTAAAAGCAGACTTAAGGCCAGGTGCAGTGGCTTACATCTGTAATCCCAGCACTTTGGGAGGCTGAGGCAGGTGTTTGAGGCCAGCCTGGCCAACATGGCAAAACCCCGTCTATAGTAAAAATACAAAAATAGGGCCAGGCACAGTGGCTCAAGCCCATGATCCCAGCACTATGGGAGGCTGAAGCAGGCGGATCACCTCAGGTCAGGAGTTCAAGACCAGCCTAGCCAACATGGTAAAACCCTGCCTCTACTAAAAATACAAAAAAATTAGCTGGGTGTGGTGGCACACTCCTGTAATCCCAGCTACTTGGGAGGCTGAGGCAGGAGAATCACTTGAACCCGGGAGGCAGAGGTTGCAGTGAGCCAAAATTGTACCACCACACTCCAGCCTGGGCGACAAAGCGAGAACTTGTCTCAAAATAATAATAATAATAAAGCAGATTTGAGAAAAGAATCTAATTTCCTAATGGTTAAAAAGTCAAATAAAAATGGTAGGGCAAAAAACAGGAACATTTAAAATAAAATGTAACAGTATTAGCCCAGCACCATAGCTTATGCCTATAATCCCAGCACTTTGGGAGGCTGAGGCAGGTGGATTGTTTGAGGTCAGTAGTTTGAGACCAGCCAACATGGCGAAACCTTGTCTCTTTTAAAAATACAAAAATTAGCCAGGTGTGGTGGTACGTGCCTGTAATGCCAGCTACTTGGGAGGCTGAGTCAGGAGAATTGCTTGAACCCGGGAGGTGGAGCTTGCAGTGAGCTGAGATTGTGCCACTGCACTCCAACCTGGGCAATAGAGCGAGACTCTATCTCAAAAAAAAAATGAAGAAGAAGAAAAAACAGATCTTGTCAATGGATACTAAAGTAAGGTATATATTGGCCAAGGTACATACAAAGGAATATCCAGAGACTAGTCACCCTCCCTTTTTTTTTTTGGAAGACAGGGTCTCACTCTGTCACCCAAGCTGGAGTACAGTGGCACAATCATGGCTCACTGTATCCTTGAACTCCTGGGTTCAAGTGATCCTCCTGCCTCAGCCTCCTGAGTAGCTGGGACTACAGGCACATGCCACCACACCCAACTAATTTTTTTTAGAGACAGCATCTCACTATGTTGCACAGCCTGGTCTTGAACTCAAGGCCTCAAGCAGTCCTCCCACATGGGCCTTCCAAAGTGCTGGGATTACAAGCATAAGCTACTGCACCTGGCCTACTCTCCCCTATTTAGTGAAAACACAATAATCAGTAATAAGCTACACTGCACTCTAGCCTGGGCGACAGAGCAAGACTCTGTCACAAATAATAATAATAATAATAATAAGCTATAAAGAAAACATATAAATCTTATATTAGAAAAATTGTAGACTTTTCGAAGTGCTTCACATTCATATTCTATCACACCATTGCAAAATGTCCTAACAGTAAGTGACAAATCCAAAATTACAAAAGGAGTTGATCAGATCTGAAACCTGATTCAAAAAACATGTTTGCTCTATCGGAGGAAATATAAATATGTATAAATTCCTTCTTTGTGCTAATTTCTTTACTCATTCCTAGTTAAAATATCACTTATCAGACCTAGGCTATTACAAACACGGAAGTAAAATTCAGTAAAACAAAGCCAAAAGTACCACTTTTTTTATTTAGCCAGTCTACCCTTCAACCAGGAATCATATGAAAAACATTCCATCAATGTTCTGTGTGTTTAAGACTGTGCTGGGCACTGGGGTGACTAGAAGAGAATTCAAATAGGGTTCTTTGCTTTTCAGAAAGTATACACTCCATTTGATAAAAAGACAAGAAAAGAAGAAAACAAAGCCAAGCTGTATTCAACCAATCCTCCTACAGGAAGAAAACTTACTGTGTGGTTCTGTAAAACTCCAGGTAACAAGGATACCAAGAAGTGAGATAGCAGAGTTTAGTCTGAAACAACCTCATGGGAAAAAAAAAAAATGAAGTCTGAGCTGAATATTGAAGGATGGACAGGAATTAGAAAAGCACAAAGGAGGAATTAAAGCATTCAGACAGGGACTGGCAGAAATAAAGACCAAGAAGTGGGAAGAAGCATGATACATACAGAAGAGCCTGAGGTGACCTGCCTGGAACATAGGTGCATGCAGAGGCATAATGGGAAAGAGTTTGGTAAATTAAGTGGGGTCAGCTCCCAATAGACTGCTGGGTCACAGAGACATGCTGTTAGAATATTAAAATCATCGATTATTTAAACTTGAAAGAATCTAAAAGATTTTCTAGCTATTTCTTTTTCAACAGATGAGGAAATTAAGGATCTATAGGAAAGCTAATGGCTAGGATAGGGACAAAGGCAGTGAATAGCAGAACAAAACTAAGACCCCCGCTAAGGAACTCCAGTTCAGTAGAAAAGTATTGTGTCTTGGGAACTGGAAAAGATTGGTTTCCGGGGGGAGTGGAATATCACAGTGGCATTACAACTAAGCAATGACCACTATGTTTTGCCAGAAGTAATCACTTTCAAGAAAACAGCAATCAAGAAGGAAAGCAGAGGCAGGAGCTACTTTTCAGAGTTATAAAGGAAATGGGTGGATAAACAGCAGAGGCGGCGAGTATCTGGCAACAACAACAACAAAAAAGACTGGTCCACAGAGAGAGAGCTGCAGAACCAAGTAAACGTCTGATTTCCACGAGAAAGGAAATCTTAGCCTGAAAAGTGCAAAGAAAGCAGCCAACATAAAGACTAAATTAGTTCCCAGACAGATAAGGTAGAAAGTGTAAGAGGGTGCAGAGAACTGAGGAACAGCTGGAAGAAATCTTTCTAAAGGATGAATTCCGGGCCGGGCACGGTGGCTCATGCCTGTAATCTCAGCACTTTGGGAGGTCAAGGCAGGTGGATCACGACATCAAGAAATTCAGACCCATCCTGGCTAACACGGTGAAACCCCATCTCTACTAAAAATACAAAATTAGCTGGGCGTGGTGGCATGTACCTGTAGTCCCAGCTACTTGGGAGGCTGAGGCAAGAGAATCGCTTGAACCCGGGAGGCAGACGTTGCAGTGAGCTGAGATAGCGCCACTGCACTCCAGCCTGGGCGACAGAGCGAGACTCCATCTCAAAATAAATAAATAAATAAAAATTTAAAATAATAATAATAATAAATTTAAAAATTCCAAAGCAAACAATAAGCATTATTATGCTCGCTTCAGCACCACATATACTAAAATTGGAAGAATAAGCATTATTTCTCACTCACCATAAAGAATTCATCACCATAAAAAGAGTACTCATTTTCAACTATTATAAGGCATTATAAAAATTACAGACCAGGCTTGAAGAATGAGGCTAGGAGATATTTTTTAAATCCAAAAAGCTTCAGAGTTTTGCAAATCTATTTGTCTAATCAGTATGTGGTTTGTAATTTCGAAGATACTTGCCAATCATTTTATACTGTGAATCTCTCACCGCATATTCAAAGTACATTCAGATGAACACTCAATGTATGAGAACAACAAATATGCTACTATAACCTCTAAAATCAGAGTTTATTCTATAACATGTTCTTTAAATGAGGTTTTTTGGCTTTTATGTACTGCTTTTGCTTGATCGGATATGGAAAATATAATTGCTTTAAATGAACGTATTTACAACAAATCATTTTGGGATGGAGTTCTTTTTAATTCTTTTTTTTTTTTTTTTAAGTTCAAATATCCATAGTTTTCCCATACTTCCTTTCAGAAATGAAGCTCTACAGGAACCAGTGGAGCATACAGAACTAGGTGAGACACACAGAAGGTTCTAATTTGCTTAGACACTGGGTTAATGAACCACAATTAAAAGCTACACATGGCCAGGCATGGTGGCTCATGCCTGTAATCCCAGCCCTTTGGGAGGCCAAGGCAGGTGGATCACCTGAAGCCAGGAGTTCGAGACCAGCCTGGCCAACACGGTGAAACCCCCGTCTCTACTAAAAATACAAAAATTAGCCAGGCGTGGTGGTGGACACCTGTAATCCCAGCTACTCGGGACGCTGAGGCCGGAGAACGGCTTGAACCCGGGAGGCAGAGGTTGCAGTTAGCTGAGATCTCGCCATTGCACTCCAGCCTGGGAGACAAGAGCGAAACTCTGTCTCAAAAAAATAAAAGCTACACGCCTACAATTTGTCAGTTTCAATTAGAAGCTTGCTATTTGGCACCACAAAGGCAGGTTAAGGAGAGACGTAAGATTTAACTGATAACATTCAGCTTTCTGGCTGTCCAACTGTGCAACTGTCATTTCCCTAACCAAGGAGGTGATTACTTCTAAAATTGGTAATACTCATTCAACTTAGACCCTAAATACTAGGTTTAGCTGCAGTATTATCAGGTTAAGGAGTTTTATATTACCCACAAGAATGTGAGTTCAAAATGTCAATATGGCACACATCCACTTCTTTTAA
Organism: Symphalangus syndactylus; assembly: GCF_028878055.3. Taxonomy (NCBI): domain Eukaryota; kingdom Metazoa; phylum Chordata; class Mammalia; order Primates; family Hylobatidae; genus Symphalangus; species Symphalangus syndactylus. The sequence continues at coordinate 23,817,855 of NC_072442.2, read as the reverse complement.
CTGAGTCTACTGCACTAAGTTGCTAAGCGATACCCATCAGAGTGCAATGTCTGTAATCAGCAGTGGCTAGAAATGCATTTCTGCTTTAATCACACCGAATATTAGAAATCCAACCAAAACAGCAATCATAAACAGAGCTGCCATCTTTAGACATGCACATGCTCCCTGGGGGCATAAGTGGTCCAACATGCAAACTCTTAGCTGTAATAAGGAAAAGCTTAACTCCCCCTGGGCCCAGTAAAGCAAAGTACAGATAATATAATCCAAAATTCAAAAGTTTTATCAACAGTTGAAACTATTAAGATTCTTTTTTTTTTTTTTTTGAGATGGAGTCTCGCTCTGTCACCCAGGCTGGAGTGCAGTGGCACGATCTCGGCTCACTGCAAGCTCCACCTCCCAGGTTCAGGCCATTCTCCTGCCTCAGCCTCCCAAGTAGCTGGGACTACAGGCACCCGCCACCACGCCCAACTAATTTTTGTATTTTTAGTAGAGACACGGTTTCACTGTGTTAGCCAGGATGGTCTCGATCTCCTGACCTCATGATCTGCCTGCCTCGGCCTCCCAAAGTGCTGGGATCACAGGTGTGAGCTGCTGCACCCGGCCAACTCTTAAAATTCTTATACAACTGTCTCTCAGTACATGCAGGGCTTTTTCTCCCTTCAATAAAAATGTAAGCGATGGCTCACGCCTGTAATCTCAGCACTCTACTAAAAATCCAAATATTATCCAAGAGTGGTGGCAGGCACCTGTAATCCTAGCTACTTGGGAGGCTGAGGCAGGAGAATCACTTGAACCCAGGAGGCAGAGGTTGCAGTGAGCCAAGGTCACATCATTGTACTCCAGCCTAGGCAAGAATCATGAAACTCCGTCTCAAAAAAAATAAATAAATAAAAATAAAAATAAAAAAATAAAAAATAAAAATAAATAAACTCTTCTAAATATATTTAATGGATTACAACAAATTCTATGGGATACTTAGGAAAAGTATCTCCCTGACGGTCAAGCATTCACTACTTTTCATACTGAAGCTCTTACTAGATCTATGTCACTTAATCTTCCCATGCCTCAGTTTTCTGACTAAAAGACATTTTCAACCGTAAGATGAACTCTAATTTGAATTAAACATTTATCACTTCTATAATAAATTAATATATATAAGTACCTTATGTTAAACACTGAAAACCCTTACATTTTTGCATCTCAAGGTCAGAGACTTTAACTTTCTAAGAGAAAAATGTGAGGAATAGGCCAGGCACAGTGGCTCACGCCTGTAATCCCAGCACTTTGGGAGGCCGGGGCGGGGGTGGGGGGCGGTGAGGGCAGCTCACCTGAGGTCAGGAGTTCGAGACCAGCCTGACCAACATGGTGAAACCCCGTCTCTACTAAAAATACAAAAATTAGCCAGGCATGATGGTGCACACATGTAATCCCAGCTACTTGGGAGACTCAAGCAGGAGAATCACCTGAATGCGGGAAGCAGGGGTTGCAATGAACCGACATCAAGCTACTGCACTCCAGCGTGGGCAACAGAGCAAGACCGTGTCTCAAAAAAAAAAAAAAGAAAGTGAGGAATAATCTCTTCTATATATCTTTCTCTTAATTACAACATAAGGAATGCAGAAAAATGCTGTTTTAAAAACTAATGTCCTTAATTTTTAACAGGTGGTGGTGAGTTTGATTCCACAATATGCATAACAACGAAGCCTTAAGGTCTTTTAACGCTAGGGACAGAAGGAGAAACACTTCCTTGCATTGCTGGGCATACAGTCAAAATCATTCCTTTTTTTTTGTTTTGTTTTTTTGGGAGACAAGAGTCTTGCTCTGTCGCCCAGGCTAGAGTGCAGTGGTGTGATCTCAGCTCACTGCAACCTCCACCTCCCAGATTCAAGCAATTCTCCTGCCTCAGCCTCCCGAGTAGCTGGGATTACAGGCGCCCGCCACCATGCCCAGCTAATTTTTGTATTTTTAGTAGAGACGAGGTTTCTCCATGTTGGTCAGGCTGGTCTCGAACTCCTGACCTCAGGTGATCCACCTGCCTTGGCCTCCCAAAGTGCTGGGATTACAGGCGTGAGCCACCGCGCCCAGCCCAAAATCATTCCTTTTTTAAGTATCTTTTTCCAATATGGTAAATAAGCCTAGAGATGAACGGGTAAGAAGTAAAAAAAAAAAAAGAAAAAACTGAAAAAAATTTTTAATTTTTAAAATTTAAGGAGAATTGCAGCGTGAATCCTTCAATTTCCTACACCCAGATTCTGCTGTCCACAAGGTTCAGCTTTGGGATTCTTCTATGTGCCTTTTAAATCCTTTCTTAAAATTACAGTCTTTTCTACCAAGTTTTAAATCTAACGCTCTATCAATAATGTAATCTTTTATATGCAGTAACATTAAATTTCAGATGGATTAGTAGTTTAGTTTAGATGCCTTTGGGTCTGGAAGCATACGAATGGATAAAACAATTCCTTCAAGTCTCTGACAGCTTCATAATTCTATTTTATCTACATAACTTCTTCTCAACGTCCTCTGCCTATTCCAAGATATTTTCCAGGTAGGTCTGAAACACTTTGAGTCCCGTAAAGAAATGTTTATGCACCAAATTAGAGAAGAGCTCTTCCCCCACCCCTTCAGCTCCCATAATGTTTTACCATTATATCCAGTAAACAAAATAGATTGACTCAATCTTAAACAACTCCCCCATCACAGGAAGCCCACTGCAACCACAGCTGCAGAAAGCATCAGTATCCCTTAAACCATCCCCACGACCTACAGCAACACAAAGTTAAACCAATTTCCACTGATAAAAGGCTATGTGTGCATTCATTCTAATCAGCCCCGGGATTTATTGTGTGAAACTCAGGCGATAAAAAGTCACGTCCTCAAGCTACAAAACTTTTTTTTCATCCCAAATATTCTCAATGAAAGTCCTCTTGTCAACCAGGAGAGAGTCAAAAGCAACCACAAACACTAGCAGAATGATCCGCTCCAGGACCACATCCCAGCTGGCTTTGCTCTGTTGTCGGTGGCTCAGAAGCAGTTTCTCACTTTCCTTTCACCCTTCTCCCCTTACTCCCCAACATTCTCACTCGAGAATACATCACATCCTCAGACCGCTGGCAAAAAAAAAAGGGGGGGTGGGGAAGAGACTGCAATTATCAAGGAAGGAGAAGATATTTCAGAACCACGGTTTCCACTGCAAACGGCAATAAAAAAAGACAGTCTGTGTCATTAGGATATGGGGGACGATGTTGTGGGGCACCACAAAGATGTGCAGTGAGTGTGCACTTGAAGCTCTCGGGGCAGGATGAGACGATGGAGCAGAAAGTAAGAAAAGCTGTGCCTTCCTTGCTTTCTTCTGCTCTTCCCCGCTTTCTTCTGCTCTTCCCCCTCCAGGAGAGGAAGCTGAAGAAACTGGGGGAGGGGCGGAATGTTATCGTTCTCCTATCGAGGGTACATAAGACAGGCCTTAGGGTTCGCTCGTCCCCAGTTAGGAGGGTCACGGAGGGAAGAGGAAGAGAGAACCCCTAAACGTTATCCACCTCTGCTCAAAAACAAAAGTAAGGGGGTAATTATTAAATCCAGATGGCGTGCCCCTAAAGGCGCCCCCAGGTCACTCATCCCCATTCCCAAGCGGAAGGGCTGGGATAAAGTGGATGGAGGGTCGGAGGCTGGTCAGGGACAAAGCCCCACCCCCCGACTTAGGAGGGAAAGGGAGCCCAAGCTCCCAGCTGTCCCCTCCTACCCCTCACCTCCCGCCTTGGCCACCCCCACTTATCCCCCCTTCCCTTCTCTTCCCTTCCTTTCCTCCAGAGCCTGAGGCAGCCGCGGGGAAGGCGGCCGCTCCTACCTCCCCTCACCCACTCTGTCCCCACCCCCACTCCGCTCCCACCTCCCGCCCGCCACGGGCCCGTTACCTGCTCGTCGAAGCGGCTGACCACGGCCTGGACCCATTCCACCGGCCTGTGCGCGGCCATGTCCTCCCCGCGGCCGGGGGGCGGCGGAGGGAAGGGTGGGCCGGCGCCCTGGGCCGCGAAGAGGGCGGGGAGCGGAGGCTGAGGTGAGGGAAGAGGCAAGGAGAGGGTCTGAGGAGTGCAGGCTCCCAGTGTTCCCACGGGGGTGGGGATGGGGGGTCAGCGCCGAGCGGGAGGGGGAGAGGGAAAGGGGGCGTTGGCAAGGAGGCTGGGGGGAGGGGGGTAGGGAAAGGGGACCCGGGGAGGGGAGGGGGCCTCTTGGTCGCTCTCCCCACTAGCGCCGTCTCCCCACAGCCATCACAGTCCGAGACGCCGCCATGACACCCCACCGGAAGTGGGATCCTTTCCACGGCCCGGGGAGAGGGAGCGCGAGCGAGCTAGAGATTGAGAGCGCGGCTGGGAAAGGGGAGGGGGAAGCGAGAGGGAAGGCGGCCTGCCGCGCATGCGCCCGCGCCGGCCGGTTTCATTAATGAAAAAGCGAGTCCTCCTGGAGGTGACGTCATCTAACTCCTCTGGGCCGTCTGGCGAGCGTCCCTCACCGCCGTGGGGCTCACCTAGACTGGCGCTGGGCTCAGCTGGCGAGTGCCGGAGCTGACCCCGGAGCATCCGCTCCCATCCCCACCGCCCCCTACAGCTGTCCCCTCCCCCGCCGGCCTCCGGGTTTGGATTGCTCCCGGAGTTAGTTAGGGCGCCCTGGGGCTAGCCTTTCTCCCGGCGCGCGGATCTTTGCGGCTAATCTCCTGGGGAGGCTGTGCTCTCAGCTTAAGCTCTCAGAAAAAATAAGGTATACGACCTCCGATTTTCAGGTTCTTCGTAGTTTGGTAGATTGCTGAGAAACAAAAAAGGAAGGCCAAAGAGAGATTCCGTGATTTTTTTTTTAGAGGTCGCTTAAATCCCAACGCTAGACCCAGTGGCAATCAAGGTCCAGCCACCAGGTCTAGCATTGGGATTTAAGCCCAGCTTTCCTCTGCAAAACTCATAGCCATCCAAGTTAATGTAACTTTTGCACAGTTGATAAGAGATTCAAGTTTCACTACCCTCAAAACACCTTTAAGGCCTTGCATTCATTATTAATTCAATATATTCATCGTCTTATTTAAGTCTTTGAACAAACCTTTTCAATACATATCATTATCTTCATCAACTGATGAATACGTCACGTCCCCACCTCCGTGGGAACGCTGGGAGCCTGCACTCCTCCCTCAGACCCTTGATTTGCCCAAGGTCAGAGTTGACAGGTGGCAGAGTCAGGATGTAAACCAACGTGGTTTAACTCCAAGAACAATAGAGGTAGACTATGGGTCTCCTAAAACAAAGTCCTTCTCTATACCTCCAATACCAGAGTTGAAAGGATTTCATGTGTAATTGGTTGTGCCAGTTTTCCAGGAAGAGGATTACATCCAAAACAATGGATAATCTAAGTCTGACATTGGACTTTGGAATGAGTAATTTTTTTTTTTTTAAGACAGAGTCTCACCCTGTCACCCAGGCTGGAGTGCAGAGGCACGATCTCGGCTCACTGCAACCTCCGCCTCCCAGTTGAAGTGATTCTTCTGCTTCAGCCTCCCTAGTAGCTGGGACTACAGGCATGCGCCACCACGCCCAGCTAATTTTTGTATTTTTAGAAGAGACGGTGTTTCACCATATTGGCCAAGCTGGTCTTGAACTCCTGACCTTGTGATCCGCCCACCTCCGCCTCCCAAAGTACTGGGATTACAGGTGTGAGCCACTGCGCCTGGCCTGGAATGAGTAATTTTAAAATTTGTCTTCCTCAATACATTTTACCTAGGCAAATGTTTTTGTTTTTCAGAGACAAGGTCTGACTCTGTGCAGTGGAGTGCAGCGGCTCAGTCATAGCTCACTCCAGCATCAGACTCCTGGGCTGAAGTGATCCTCCCACCTCAAACTCCTGAATAGCTGGGACTATAGGTGAGTGTCACCCTGCTTTGGCTAATTTTTTTTTTTTTTTTTTGGTAGAGACACAGTCTTGCTAGGTTGCCCAGGCTGGTCTGGAACTCCTAGCCTCAAATGATCCCCGTGCCTTGGCCTCCCAAAATGCTGGGATGACAGGGGTGAGCTACCACACAGGCCCCTAGGCCAATGTTAAAATGAATTCACACATTCCAAGCATGCGCTAATCAGCCAGTTAGGCCACACAGAAAGACACTGGGTGATAAGGGAGAACAAAACTAGAATTTTAATTTTACTACAGAAAATCCACAAAGCCAATAGCCCACATACAGACAGATATATCCTTGAGAAAAGTTTCCAATCTCTAGGTTGGTGGTTGTCCAAAATACATATGAAATTAATGTTTTATTCCACTAGAACAGACAGTTTGGACATGTCTTTGGTCCCTTCTTCTTTAAGGATGCAACGCAGGTACTAATTTCTTTTAGATGATGTCAGAATGATGACTATGCTGGAAAGAAATGGATGAATATTAAATGAATGTCTATCTATGTTTCTCCCAAGTAGGACTCCTGAAAAAGCACTCACTCATACCCCCAAGATAGTATTCCAGTGCCCCTACTGCTAAACTTCAGACCCACGACCTTCCTCTCCTTTTCTCATACTTCCTCTGAAAGTCCCTAACTACTTCCTTGTTGCCATGGCTTTTTGCCTGTCTCCCTGATCTTCTTCCCTACACTGGACGCAACTGCCCAAACCCTCAGCTCCCTTGCCTTCCCTGGCATTCCGTTGCTGAAGTTCCTCTATGCCTTTCTCTCCTCTTCTCTAGTTTATTCCACCATTGCCCACTCTTTAGCTCTGTGGTAAAACACCCAAACTTCAGGCCCTGGCCCTCTGCTCTTCTTCCTTTACTCAAGCTCCTGCCAACATGTCATTAATTCATCCTAATTTGTACACCCTGTTCTGTTGCCTCCCCTCAGTGCCAAACCTCTCATTACAGTCAGAGGCCTAGACTTCACCCCAACTTCCTCTCCAATTAAATTCAGTCAGTTCTGCTGAACCAGTATTAAGTGTCCAAATGGGCCGGTCATGGTGGCTCACACCTATAATGCCAGCACTTTTAGAGGCCGAGGTGGGAGGACTGCTTGAGCCTAGAAGTTCAAGACCAGCCTGACCAACATGGGCAACGTAGTGAGACCCCAGCTTCTACCAAAAACAAAATTGTTTAAATTAGTTAGGCATAATGGTGTGCGTCTGTGGTCCCAGCAACTTGGGAGGCTGAGGTGGGAGGATCACTTGAGCTAGAGAGGTCGAGGCTGCAGTGAGCTGTGATCTCGCCACTGCACTCCGGCCTAGGCAACAGAGCAAGACCCTGTCTCTAAAAAATAAAAATAAAAGTATCCAAATGCCTGTTATATGTTATGTACTTTGTTAGATCATACATAGTATGTATGGCAGGAATGCTAAACAAAAGTGCCAAAGAAGACTGGGCGCTGTGACTCACGCCTGTAATCCCAGCACTTTGGGAGGCCGAGGCAGGCAGATCACCTGAGGTCAGGAGTTTGAGACCAGCCTGGCCAATGTGGCGAAACTCCAACTCTACTAAAAAAAAAAAAAAAAAAAAAAAAAAAAAGCCGGGCATGGTGGCGCATGGCTGTAATCCCAACTACTTACTAGGGTGGCTGAGGCAGAAGAATTGCTTGAACCCAGGAGGCTAAGGTCTCAGTGAGCCAAGATTGTGCTGCTGCACTCCAGCCTGGGCGACAGAGTGATTCCATCTCAAAAAAAAAAAAAAAAAAAATGCCAAAGAAGGTAATGCATAGAGACTGTGGTGAATTAAGGAGCATATACCCACCTCCATTTATCCAGATAAGAGATACTCTTTCCATTTAAAGAGTATCTGTCACTCAACTCCAGTTACTGCCATGCAGGAATGTTGACCCAGTGTTGCTAGATCTTCTAGTTACTCAAGAGAAGCTAGAGATCTGAACTTACATATAAACTCTTCCAATTTTTACATAGTGGCAGCCAATTTACATTTTTTAAATGCTGTGTAGCCCAACAAAATACGTCTGCTGTCTGAATTTAGCCCATGGAACACCAGTTTGACCAGCACTAGTCTAGTGAAAAGGCATGAGCCTTACATTAGAACAGAATTAGATCTGTATCCTAACTTCCCCCATTTTGCACTGTCCAACAGTATTCAGGGAACCCTTAGTGTTTCGTATTGTTTTAAATGCATCTCTCTCATTCAGCCTCTGTTTTTTGGTCAGGCAACAAGCTCTGCCAATTTTTTCTTCGAGAGTTTTGTTCCAAGCTGGGAGCCGTGGCTCATGCCTGTCATCCCAGCACTTTGGGAGGCCAAGGTGGGTGGATCACTTGAGCCCAAGAGCTCCAGACCACCCTGGGCAACATGGTGAAACCTCATCTCTACACGTTTTTTTTTTTTTTTTTAATTAGCTGGGCATGGTGGCATGTGCCTGTGGTTCCAGTTACTTGGGAAGCTGAAGTGGGAGGATCGCTTGAGCCCAGGAGGTCAAGGCTACAGTGAGCTGTGATGGTGTCATTGCATTCCAGCACTCCAGCCCGGGCATCACAGTTAGACCTTGTCTTAAAAAATAAATAAATGAATAAATATAAATAAAAAATAAAAAGCTTTTACAGTAGCATTCCCTTCATTCTGCCCACCACCCCCATCTCACTGGCACAACCAACCATCCCAGCATACCAAAGAGCACACCACTCTTCAGGACTAAGGTGCTCATTTCCTCAGCTGCTGGGCGCATTACTTGTCAACACCTATCAGCTAAATCCCTTTCCAGGAGTTGCCCTCAGCTGAAGAAAGCTGCCTCTCACCAGGTCTGTCTGCACTGACTGGCAGATGCAGGGCTCAGGGTGGGGCTGCTCTGAAGGGCTCTCCTGGCTCCAGAGCTCCCTTGGGATCCGGAAGCTGAGGCATTTGCTGTGACTACATTTAGTTCAACTTTTTCTGCTCAATCCTGCTCCTTTCATGCACGATGTTGATTCCAAGGGCAATTAAATCCCATGAGTGTGGCCGGACACCATGGCTCAGACCTGTAATCCCAGCACTTTAGGAGCTGAGGCAGGTGGATCACGTGAGCCCAAGAGTTCAAGACCAGCCTGACCAACATGGTAAAACCATATCTTTACAAAAAATTTAAAAAATTGCTGGACATGGCGGTGAGCAGCTGTCATCTCAGCTACTCAGGAGGCTGAAGCTGGAGGAGTGCTTGACCCAGGAGGTAGAGGCTGCAGTGAGCCATTTGTACCACTGCACTCCAGGCTGGGTGACAGAGCAAGACCCTGTCTCAAAACAAACAGACAAAAACGTCCCATGAATGTGGTTTGATCCAGTGGAGCTGAATCATTCCCCTGGCCAGTTAGCAGTAAGGTCCCCAGGGGAAGCCCTGACAGGCCCTGGCGTGCCATAGCAGTACAATGTTAAAACTTTCAGCAATGGTGAAGAGCTGGAATGGGTGGGATGTAACCTCAGTGGAACAATGCACTCTATCAGGCATTTTAACAATATAGGGCAAATCGTAGTTTAAGAACAATGAAATTGGATGGCTACTGATGGAGTAAACCTGTGCTTTGGAGAAAGACAAAGGTTGAGGATGATTAATCACCAATTAAAGGCTAAGGAAGAGAGCCAGCGTGCCTCCTTAGCAGCATATAAAGGAAGTAGGAGCAGCATAAGGCAGAAAAAGCGGGAGATGAAGCTCAGGATTTAATTATAAGAGCAGAAGAACTCCAAAAAGGTTTTCAGCCCTAGTGAGTGTACTATACCAAGGTCAGGGGCATAGTTGAGAAGTGGGACCCTGACACTTTAGATGGGGCATCTGGGTCAATGCACTTGAGAACCTTAAAACCTTACGTCGCCTTGAGTGCTCTGGGTTTGTAGAAGTGTCCCAGTCCTCCCTCAAGAGACTAGCACCCCACCCCTCCTTGCTTGAAGATCAAGAAGTATTATCTGCCTTGCAAGGCAACACACGCTCTCCTCAGGATCTACCTGCACTTTTCCACCTAACAGACCAATAACTAAGGTCAAGTCACACATAACCCCATTAAGAAAATGCTAGACCTGCTAAGGGAGGAGAGGCACTATATCCTGAAGGAGCTAAAAAACCTACCCAACTTAGGCCGAGCGCGGTGGCTCACGCCTATAATCCCAGCACTTTGGGAGACCCAGGTGGGTGGATCACGAGCTCAGGAGATCGAGACCATCCTGGCTAACATGGTGAATCCCTGTCTCAACTAAAAATAAAAAAATAAAAAATTAGCAAGGCTTGGTGGCGGGCACCTGTAGTCCCAGCTACTCTGGAGGCTGAGGCAGGAGAATGGCATGAACCCCGGAGGCGGGCCTTGCAGTGAGCCGAGATCAGGCCATTGCACTCCAGCCTGGGCGACAGAGAGAGACTCCTCTGAAAAAAAACCTACCCAATTTATATATACATCTGCAGAAGGTGGGAGAACTGGGGAAGGGTTCCCCAGTGTGCTGAAATGGAGAGGGAGGAGAAAATAATGCTAAATAAAGCAGAGCGTATTGATATAAGCACATTCCTGTACTACAGTATTTACATTCTGTCAAGGACTCCAGGAGATAAAGCTAACAGATTGCTAGGATGGCTCTAGAAAGCTTGGAGAAAGCAATAGCCCACACTAAGCAAAATAGAAAGGCCAGAGCTGTCCTGGCAAACAATGGAAGAAGGGAGCAAAAGACTCAGAAGTGGGAATGATATATTATTTACATCCTATCCTGTCAGCTGTGTTCTGCTGTTTATCACAAGCAATAAGGAATGTGCTATTGAGAGGGACACAAGCATCACTGAGAAGTCCAGTAGTTGCTTTTCTCTGTAGACCACGGCTTATGGTGGAAGATGTTTCAGGAGCTAGGGTCCCTGATAGCAGGCCTCTGGGCCTGCGAGAGACCAGGTAGCAGAAGATTAAGTGGCATTGTTAGGAGTGGCAAGATAGAATGGCATCCAAGGAGGCCTGACCCACAGGGAGCTATGAAGGTAGTTAGTAGGATACTGTGTGCCTCAAGGTCTAGTTTTTAAAATACAAGGACAGTTAAGTAGGCGACTGAGAGGAGCTGCCCCAGTAGTCATAATCCCTTGCCCTGTTTCTCAACCTGAGCCAATTTCCAGAACTTAATGACTAAGGAAGACTGGATTCCCAGCAAGGGCATATAGTGATGAGTCCTTGTCCTCTCTGAATGGGTACTTAGCATGGGCATACTTGGTGGTTGGCAGAACCTCTATAATAGTTCCTCGGCCTGTGGAGCAAGTGCTGTCATAGTGGGGAAGGCCAAGGCCATACCTGGGGAAGCTTCTAAAACTGCACCCCTCTCACCTAGCCAACAGTCGACATTTTTAAAAAGTGGCATAGCCTGGGGGAACATCAGAGAAAAGGATGCAAATACAGAGCAGCAGGGCTCCCACTCAACAAGGCTGATCCAGCTGCTGATGCCACCAAATGCCCAACCTGCCAGCAACAGCACGGATCTTTTGTCATTTACTTTTCATTCTTTTTCCTGCTGAGAACATAGATTAAAACCTGGAAGTGAAGCAGCTATTTTGCAAAAGATGGAAGCTAAAGGAAGCTTGGGTCCCTGATACTTCTTCAAGCAACTGTACCTGCCCTGAACTGCCTACCTCCAGAGTTCTGGTTACAGAAGAAAAATAAAACCTCTGTTTTGTGAAGTATGTGCATCCAGGTTTCAGTTCCATGCAACTGAATGCAACCCTAACTGACCCCCACAGATACTAAGAAAAGTAAAGAAAGAGGGGCTTTAAGCAGCTGCTGAATGGAGACCTAGAGGCATAGAAAGAGAGATGATTTTCAGAAATGTTACTGTGGGTTGTAATAAGGAAAACATACATAGGAATTAACTTCATTTTTGGTTGCTAGGTTCTTCTTCTGAATGTTATACTACTCCAGAACTGGGCCAAGTGATGCCTAGGACTTATTTGGATTATTTATTAAGTAACTACTTATGTAATTATCGTAAGTGGTAGTAGTATCATTAGTACTACTATAACAAAACTTTGTAAGAGGAACATTCCAGAGGAAGGGGACACAAAACGAAATCAGAGCCAGAAATGGACACTATCATGCCTTTGTTCTTTTCACCTGGGTCTGAAATAACTTTTCTTTTGTTTCTCTTTTTTTTTTTTTTTCAAGGCAGAGTCTTGCTCTGTTGCCCAAGCTGGAGTAGAGTGGCATGATCTCAGCCTACTGCAGCCTCTGCCTCCTGGGTTCAAGTGATTCTCATGCCTCAGCCTCCCAAGTAGCTGGGATTACAGGCATGTACCACCATGCCCACCTAATCTGTGTATTTTTAGTAGAGTTGCAGTTTTGTCATATTGGCCAAGCTGGTCTCAAACTCCTGGCCTCAAGTGATCCATCTACCTCAGCCTCCCAAAGTGCTGGGATTACAGGCGTAAGCCATCGTGCTCAGCCTATTCCCCAGACTTTTAAGCACACGTAGTAATCTTGTCTTCATCTCAGGCATGCTAGGCTCCTAGCAGTATCAAACCACAGGAGAACCATTGTAAATTTGTTTTGATTGAGTAATCAAAGGGAAGCAGCTGGAAACAATTAGTTACAGACTAATTGTTATCAACTGCCTACGTAAGGAAAATTACTATGAGGATTCATCCTATGTGAATGTTCTGGTATAGCCATTAAAAAGGTAAGTTATAAACAGCTGAGAAAGAAACATTTCAGTCTTTGGTGGTACAGTTAGTCTCTCAATCTTTCAGAGAACTCTGCTTCTATTAATATCATTTATTTCTTCATTCTCGCATAACCTGTTGCAAACTAAGTGTTCCATGGGACTCATAAGAGAAGATTCAATTTCTGCTCTGAAGAAGTGTAGTTATGAAAGATACATCAGGTCTCTAAATAACTATCAGAGATGACAGAATAATAGAAACTTCCTTTTAAGGGGTGCTTACAAGACATCAGGCATTATACTATGCACTTATATACAATATTGTTTTTAAAGTCCATACAACCATACGAGGTAGATATCACTATCCCCATTTTACAGATAAGGAAAAAAGTTCAAAAAGATTTAGTAAAATGCTCAGGTCGCCTAGCTAGTATAAGATGAGTCTGGTAGTTAGCTGAAGTCAGCTTTGTCTGACTCGAGGTTCATGCTCTTATCCACCATACAGCATGGTCCAAAGAGGGTTTCTTGGAACTTTCATGCCTCCAAATGACTCATGGCCAGATGAGTTTGAGAAATGCTATGCACTGTAGTTCCCTATGGGCAGTTCACAGTGTTGTTCTGTATTACAACGTAATAATTTAAGCCAGTGGCCTCCAAATTTTTTGATGGTATATTCCTTTTTTAAAATTTAAAAAAAGTTTTTTGAAAGCATATTCATATCGGTAAAAGAATGTAAGCACCTCTGCCCAGTATAGGACTTACAGATTCTATATATTTTTAACTATTTTTAATTTTATTCTGTTTAATATATTACTTTTTCTTCTCACTAAAATTTCCAGCATTAGTAATATTTGCAACATGATTAACAGTATTTAATATATTATAAACATAAAATGTTAATATTGTTTATAATAATATTTTTACTAAGAGCATTGTGGTTGGACTTGTTGTACATTTTTCAGCATTTTTTTTTTTTTTTGAGACAGAATCTTGCCCTGTCGCCCAGGCTGGAGTGCAGAGGCATGATCTCAGCCCACTGCAACCTCCGCCTCTTAGGTTCAAGTGATTCTCGTGCCTCAGCCTCCCTTGTAGCTGGGTTACAGGCACCCACCACAATGCCAAGCTAATTTTTTTTCTCTTTTGAGATGGAGTCTTGCTCTTTCACCCAGGCTGAAGTGCAGTGGCGTGATCTTGGCTCACTGCAACCTCTGCCTCCCAGGTTCAAGTGATTCTCCTGCCTCAGCCTCCTGAGTAGCTGGGATTACAGGCACCCACCATCTTGCCCAGCTAAATTTTTGTATTTTTAGTAGAGACAGGGTTTCACTATGTTGGTTAGGCTGGTCTCAAACTCCTAACCTCAAGTGATCCACCCGCCTCCCAAACTGCTGGGATTACAAGCGTGAGACACTGTGCCTGGCCCTTATTTTTCAGCATATTGATTTACTGTTCCTTTCAAAGTTCTGCTTCTAAAGTTCAGTTTTTTGTTTGTTTTTTGTTTGTTTGTTTGTTTTTGAGACGGAGTCTCACTCTGTCACCCAGGCAAGAGTGCAGTGGTGCAATCCCAACTCACTGCAACCTCTGCCCCTGGGGTTCAAATGATCCACCCACCTCAGCCTCCCAAAGTGCTGGGATTACAGGTGTGAGCCACCACACCCGGCCTATTTTGTTCCTTTTTAAATGGATATCATAACTTATACATTTGCTCTAAAAGAGTACATATACACAAATGGATGAAGTTGTCATTGGTTCTGCTTACTATGTAATGATGCTTTTCTTTTTTTTTTTTTTTTGAGACAGAGTCTCCCTCTGTCACCCAGGCTGGAGTACAGTGGCACGATCTCAGCTCACTGCAACCTCTGCCCCTGGGGTTCAAGCGATTCTCCTGCCTCAGCCTCCCGAGTAGCTGGGATTATAGATGCCCAACAACATGCTCTGCTAATTTTTTTGTATTTTTAGTAGACATGGGGTTTCATGATGTTGGCCAGGCTTGTCCTGAACTCCTGACCTTAGGTGATCCACTTGCCTCGGCCTCCCAAAGTGCTGGGATTACAGGCGTGAGCCTCCGCGCCTGGCCTATGATATTAATTTTCCACCCTGTTCACTAATTATGCAAAGGTGCTGCTGCTCTTGTAATGCTGTTAGCGTCTTTCCATTTTCCCTGATGGGAACCAGTTGTTTTTCTAAACTAAGAAATGAGTACAAAATCCACTGAAACATTTCCTTTTAATCCTAAATGGGTTAGAAATTTTGATTTCCAAGTTTTAAAAGTATGCAGCTATGAGGATTTTTGTTTTTGTTTTTGTTTTGTTTTGTTTTGAGATGGAGTCTCACTGTGTTGCCCAGGCCGGAATGCAATGGCGCAATCTCGGCTCACTGCAAGCTCCACCTCCCGGGTTCAGGCCATTCTCCTGCCTCAGCCTCCAGAGTAGCTGGGACTACAGGCACCCGCCACCACGCCCAGCTAAATTTTTTTGTATTTTTAGTGGAGACAGGGTTTCACATGTTAGTCAGGATGGTCTCGATCTCCTGACCTCGTGATCCACCCGCCTTGGCCTCCCAAAGTCCTGGGATTACAGGCGTGAGCCATCGCGCCTGGCCACAGCTATGAGTTTTTATAAATACATATTTGTCTTTACAACAAAACCACATAACTATGAAATATTTTTAAAGATCTGTTTTCCAAATGCCCTCTGCTTAACGTGTTTTTTTAGGAAAGGAGTTTGTCTTTCTCTCAATCATTGTTAAATAACACCTTTATTTTAAAGGTCACATTGTGTGTGTATGCACATGCATGCAGGCATGTTTTGATACTACTGACAGCCTCTGGCCTTCACAGAAAAGGTCAGCAAATTTAGTTTATTGGAATCCAGTTAGTGTAATCTATAGAACCACTTAATTAGGCACAGACAAGCTGCAGTGTATGACCATGCACTGAAACTGAATAAATGAATGAGGGTGTCACTAACATGTCCTCTATGGTATGGAGTCCCACTCTTGGAGAAATGAGAACAGCCTGAGAAAATACAGACATAAAGAATTGGCTACCTCCCCTCCTTTCTCTCTGACCTTATCCTCCTTCCAAGACTAAATTGTGAACAAAGAAACTGTCAACCAGGAGCTCCTTCTGGGGAAGGAAAGAAAGCAGCCTTGATTAAAATGTAACTTCTAGGCAGGGTGGGCGTGGTGGCTCACGCCTGTAATCCCAGCACTTTGGGAGGCCGAGGCGGGTGGATCACGAGGTCAGGAGATCGAGACCATCCTGGCTAACACGGTAAAACCCTGTCTCTACTAAAAATACAAAAAATTAGCCGGGCATGGTGGTGGGTGCCTGTAGTCCCAGCTACTCGGGAGGCTGAGGCAAGAGAATGGCGTGAACCCAGGAGGCGGAGCTTGCAGTGAGCAGAGATCGTGCCACTGTACTCCAGCCTGGGTGACACAGTGAGACTCCATCTCAAAAAAAAGTAACCTCTGGTACTGGTGTAAGGACAGCATATAAAACAATAGAATAGGCTAGGCGCATTGGCTCACGCCTATAATCCCAGCACTTTGGGAGGCCGAGGCGGGCAGATCACTTGAGGCCAGGAGTTGGAGACTAGCCTGGCCAACATAGCGAAATTCCATCTGTACTAAAAATACAAAATATTAACTGGGTGTGGTGATGGGCACCTGTAATCCTAGCTATTCATGAGGCTGAGGCAGGAGAATTGCTTGAACCCAGGAGGCAGAGGTTACTGTGAGCCGAGATCGTGCCACTGCACTGCAGTCTGGGTGAGACAGCAAGACTCCATCTCAATAAATAAATAAATAAATAAATAAATAAATAAATAAATAAATAAAATAAAATCGAGAGTCTGTAAATAAACCTTCACACTTACAGTTAATTGATTGTCAACAAGGATACCAAGACAATTCAACAGGGAAAGAATAGTCCTTCCAGCAAATACTGCTGGGATAACTAGATAGCCACATGCAAAGTAATAAAGTTGGACCCCTATCTCACACCATATACAAAAATTAAAATGGATCAAGGACCTGAATATAAGAGCTAAAATTCTAGAACTCATCAAATAAAACAAAGAAGTAAATCTTTGTGACTTTGTGTCAGGCAATGGTTTCCTAGATATGATACTGAAGCAAAGCAGTTAAGGGAAAAAAAGATAAATTGGACTTCACATTTTTTTTTAACTTTATGCTTCAAAGAATACCATAAAGAAAGTGAAAAGACAACTCAAAGAATGGGAGAAAATATTTGCAAGTCATATATCTGATAAGGGACTTGTATTTAGACTATATAAAGAACTCTTACAACTCAAAAACAACAATAAAAACAAATAACCCAATTAAAAAACAGGCAAATGGCCCGGTGCAGTGGCTCATGCCTATAAACCCAGCACTTTGGGAGGCCGAGATGGGCAGATCACCTGAGGTCAGGAGTTTGAGATCAGCCTGGCCAACATGGCGAAACCCTTCTTTACTAAAAATACAGAAATTAGCTGGATGTGGTGGCATGTGCCTGTGGTCCTAGCTACCCAGGAGGCTGATCAGGAGAATCGCTTGAAAGCTGTGAGGCAGAGGTTGCAGTGAGCCAAGATTGCACCACTGCACTCCAGCCTGGGTGACAGAGTGAAACTCCATCTCTAAACAAATAAATAAATAAATAGGCTGGGTGCGGTGGCTCATGCCTGCAATCCCAGCACTTTGGGAGGCCAAGGCTGGTGGATCACCTGAGGTCAGGAGTTCAAGACCAGTCTGGCCAACTTGGTGAAACCCCGTCTTTACTAAAAATACAAAAATTAGCCAAGCGTGGTGGCGCCCGCCTGTAATCCCAGCTACTAGGGAGGCTGAGACAGGAGAATCACTTGAACCCGGGAGGTGGAGGTTGCAGTGAGCCGAGATTGCACCACTGCACTCCAGCCTGGGCAACAGAGAGAGACTCTGTCTCAAATAAATAAATAAATAAATAAATAATAGATAAATACAGGCAAAGGATGTAAATGCACGTTTCTCCAAAGAAGATACACAAATGACCAATAAGCACAAGAAAAGATGCTCGACATTATGAGCTATCAGGAAATGCCAATCAAAACCACAGTGAGGTACCACTTCATGCCTAGTAGGATGGCTATAATAAAAAACACAGATGATAATGTCGTAGCAAGGATGTGGAGAAATTGAAATCCTGATACAGCACTGGTAGGAATGTAATATAGTGCAGGTATTTTGGAAAATATTTTGGCAGTTCCTCCAAAGGTTAAACAGAGCTGTGATCAATCAATTCTACTCCTAGGTACATACCGAAGAAAAATGAAAAAACATATGTGTACACATAGACTTATACACAAATGTTCTTAGTAGCTTTATTTATGATAGCCAAAAAATCAAAACAACCCAAAGATCTATAAAATGATAATGGATAAACAAAAGTAGTATATTCATACAATGAACATTACTTATCTATAAAAAAGAATAAAGTACTGATACATGCTACACCATGGATGAACCTTGAGAGCATTATGCTAAGTGAAGGAGGCAAGTCACAGAATAGCACATACAGTATTGCATAATTTCATTTATATGAATTGTTCATAAAAGGCAAATCTATAGAGGCATAAAGTTGGTTAGTGGTTGCCAAGACTGCTAATGGGTATGAGGCTTAATTCTGGGTTGATGAAAGTATTCTAAAATTGACTGTGGTGATGGCCTGTAACTGTGAATATACTGGAGTAAAAACCCTCAAATTGTGTACTTTTAGTGGGTGAATTGCATCATGCTTGAATTATATCTGAATAAGGCTTTTGTTTTTTAAGTAACTCCTGCATTATTATTTTTCTTTTTTTTTAAGCAGGGTCTCACTCTGTTGCCCAGGCTAGAGTGCAGTGGCATGATCACCGCCCACTGCAGCCTCAATCTCCCAGGCTTAAACAATCCTCCCACTTAAATGATCCTCCCGCTAGTCCTCCCAAACAACTGGGACTACAGGTGCACACCACCACAACTAATTTTTAAATTTTTTGTGTGTGTTGCCCTGCCCAGGCTGGTCTCAAACTCCTGGGCTCAATGAGCCTCCCACCTCGGCCTCCCAAAGTGCTGAGATTACAGGCATGAGCCACATGCCTCCTCCATTGCTCTGATAGGCAAAATGAGAAAGGGACTAACCCCTCCTGTGCATTATAACGGGATTTAGGGACTTCAAGGGAAAGGGGAAGCACGTTGTTAATGAAGAAAAGCTTCTTAATTAACCACTACTTGTTAAATCTAACAAGTTCAAAAGCTACCGACACAGCCATGTTTGCTGAAGCGAATAGAAAGCACAGAGATAATCTGACCCAGACAACCCATACCCATCCTCATCCACAGACCCTGGTAAGCCTGAGCCTCTCCCCAGCTCCTTTTACCTCTGATGGGTCTTCAGGACTTCCTTGTCCTAGCAGGGCTGATAGTCCTGCTGAGTTGCCCATTTGAATGAGGAGATGTCTGGAGAGAGGAGCGGAATGGAACAGAGCCTTCCCAGTGGTTTCCAGTGACTCAAAGAGGTTTTCCCAAAAGTCTTGTAGTAGAAGATGCTTGATCAAGAAAGTAGGACGTTAGGGGCCAGACCTTAGCAGAATCCTCTACCCCAACCCAGTGAAGGCCTAATTTTGTGCTACTTTCCCTTGCAACTCTGGGAGAATCAGATTCATCAAGAACTTTCACCTTCCTTCTACTGAATTTCGGTTCCCTTTCCAATGGTTCTAACATGCCCAGTGTAGTGAGTTGTTCCATCTGTACAACCTGGGGTGGTGTGGTGAAGGGGAAGGAGACCTGCTCCCTCTCCCACTTCGCAGTGAGGCCTATGAAGCGACAACTAGGCTCTTCTCCTACCAAGTGGACTACCTCAGGCCTAGAGGTGGAGTTAGCACACCACTGTAGGGGAGCCGCGGCCCTCAGCAGAGCTAGGAACAGTGGGAAACCTGTGACTATAGGACCTTCTTCTTCTTCTTCTTCTTTTTTTTTTTTTTTGAGGCGGAGTCTTGCTCTTTTGCCCAAGCTGGAGTGCAGTGGTGCGATCTCAGCTCACTGCAACCTCCACCTCCTGTGATCAAGCGATTCTCGTGCCTTAGCCTCCCAAGTAGCTGAGATTACATGCATGTGCCACCATGCCTGGCTAATTTTTGTATTTTTAGTAGAGATGGGGTTTCACCATGTTGGCCAGGCTGGTTTCAAACTCTTAGCCTTAAGTGATCCATCTGGCCAAACCTCCCAAAGTGCTGGGATTACATATAGGACGTGCTTCTAAGTGGATGACTCAAGGTATATGTAAGATCAAGCTTTCCATGTATACGTCTGTTAGAAGAAGCTGACCTCAGAAGGGCAGGTGAATATTTGGGTGAGAAAAGGCAAAACATGGCTAAGGAACAGCCAGGAGGCCAGGTTGGCTGGAATATGGGCCTAGTTAGAAGACAGAGTCATGAATGGGGCTATTCTGGGCAAAGCCTTGAAGGTCACGCTGAGAAACTGGAATTCTCTGCCTATAGCCCCAGTGTACAAAAGGTGGTTGTTACCCAAGGACAAAGCCACAGCTATGTCCTTTGCTTGGATTTCAGAAAAGGATACATTTTTAAATCATCTGCAGGAGGCTAAGACAAAGGTTTACCTTTGGCTCCAATTATATAATTCCAAAAGTACGAAGACTTTTGTACGTGTCTGGTTCTTGGTTGCACACATCAGAAGCCACCTGCAGTTTACCTAAACAGAAAGGGAGTGAGTATATTGGAAGAATGTTGGTGGGTCACAGAACAGGTGGGGGGGCTTGGCTACCAGCCCCAGGAAACAGGCAGGAACCCATGAAGGTGAGTCAGCAGGAAACCCAGCCAAAGATGTGACACAGGAACATCACCCACAGCCACAGCTGCTGCTGTGGATGCTCTCTAAGGGCTCCTGTGTCTTGGCATCATCACGCCCCCCAAAACCATCATTCCCCGCTGGAGCGGCCCACTGGTGAGCCAGGAGGCAGGGACAGGGAATGTCTGGCCTTTGCCAGCTCCCACAGGCAGAGGCCCTCCCATCAAGACCTTCCAAAAGTGGAATTCCCATGAAATAGGAAGGAGATCTGGGTGTTACATAGCCCCCAAAACCAGCAAATGTTCATAATTTGGAAATACTTAAAAAAGACTGATTTTTCAATTTTTTTTCTAGTTTTAACTCAAAGAGTTAAGTATGGGTTACGTATATGGCCTGAACTCAGACCAGACCTGGTTTTGAAGCCCAGCGCTACCGTTTCCTAGTGGTGTGGCCCTCAGGTGATCCACTCGCCCCAGCCTGCCAAAGTGCTGGGATTACAGGGGTGAGCCACCACGCCAGCCTTTTACCTTTTATTGCTTAAGGCCATGGGCTTTGGTGTTACAGGTTTGGATTTGAATCCAGACCTACCAGATGATGTTGGGCACCTCAAGTGAGTTATTTAACTTCTCTAACCCTCAGGCTTTTTTATTACAAAGTAAGAATAATGCTATCTACCACGTGGCAGTGCTGTAATAAGTAAATCAGATAGTCTGTGGAGGGTGCTTAGCACCCTGGCTTATAGATGAGAGGGTCCTCATTAGTATTTATTGGTCCCCATGGGCTAGGGGAGAAGTAGCACCTCCCAAGAAGGTCCTTTTCCTTCTGTAACATCACATGTACATTTGTCTCTTTGATGCTTACATTATCTGGCAAGGATTCTTTTGGTTTCTACAAAAAAATTTGTTTTAAATCACCTTGACAGTGGGAGGTCACATCTGTGGAAAATGCTAGTGTTCCTGTAACAAAAAGCTAGACCTGATCCCTGCAAGTGTGCGGGTCCAAGGGTAAAGCGGGTCAGCACTGCTGAGAGTATTGTCCACTGGACTCTCGTTCCAGAGATGCTCCTCAGGAAGGGTGCTGTAGTCCAATAGGTTTGGCAAGTATGACTCCATCCTCCTTTTAGAAAATTACAATGCAGGCCAGGCATGGTGGCTCACTCCTGTAATCCCAGCACTTTGGGAGGCTGAGGCGGGTGACTCACTTGAGTCCAGGAGTTCGAGACCAGCCTGGGCAAAATAGTGAAATCCCATTTCTACTAAAAATACAAAAATTAGCCAGGTGTGGTGGCACATGCCTGTAGTCCCAGCTACTTGGGAGGCTGAGGCACAAGAATTACTTGAACTCAGGAAGTAGAGGTTGCAGTGAGCCAAGATCATGCCACTGCACTCCACCCTGGGTAACAGAATGAGACTCGGTCTCAAAAATAATAATAATAATAAAAGTGTATATACAACATAGTATAAACATAGTTCTATTCAGAATCTACCACATTATAAATCTGACCTAACGTTAATATGGAAGCTATAATAAACATTTAATCTAAGGTAATTTTGTATGCCCCCTTAGACTTTAGAAAAACTTTAAAAATGTGTGCTTAGAAGCTACCCAAAGAAATTTTACTACTTGCCTTCTTTTTCTCTCAGTGCCTTCTATTTTTCTCATTATATTCAACAGTATGTCATTTGGTTCAGTCCTACACTTGACACTCCGTTGACAACCATCAGAGTCCTTCATACTCTTTCAGGAAACCACACAAGTAAAAAGAAGCATCAGGAAATTCCACAGTGAACAGTTTAGGCAGGCAGATAGGCAGGTGCCTAAATCCTAACTATGGCGTGCATATGTGTGTGCATGTGTGCATGTACGTGATTTCTGTGTGCACATGAGTGTGAGTGCATGTTTTTGGTCATGCCTGCATGTGGGGACATGATTTGTGTGCACTGGTGTGTGCACAAGTGTGTATTTGTGGGTGCATGTGTGTGTGTGTGCATTTGTGTGTTGGAAGACAAAACACAACTAAGATGCTGCTTCCTGAAAGGGGATATGGGGGTTGGGGGCAACACAACTCCTTAAACTGTGTTTAAGGCAGTCCTTACCAGTTAACTTCCAGAGAAGGGAAGAAACTCAGAAACCTTTCAAAGGAAGGAAAGAGCAACAAAAGTTTGGGCATGATTAATTCATAAAAAGATGAATGAAAATGTAAATAAAATGTTAAATTGAGCATTAAGTTCTTCAAGAGGCTGAGAAGGAACAGGCCTGGCTTTATTGTACTTCATTAAAACCAGTGATAACTATTTTCAGTTTTAAGTTGTAATTATTTTTTTTTCTTTTAAGTCTTTTTCTAGGTTGGGTTTCCCAGAACAAAACCCTGAGATGAGGACTTGTGTGTAAGTAATAAATTTAAAAAGGGCTCCCAGGAGAAATCAGTGAAGGCGTGGGGGAGGCAGGCAAGGGAAGGAGCCCAGCCAGTCTGTGATTCAGCCTGATCCTGTGGGGAGGGGGTGGGTGGGAAACACTCTGGGATGTAAGTCACACCTGAGTCTGTCTCAGCCTAAGGCAAGAGAGGGTCTCACCCTTCATCATCCACTAAGGGCCATGCCAGGAGCATGAAAACCTACTAGACACTTGCAGAATTCTGTCCTTGAGTGAAAAGCGGCTGCAGTAGCCCAGGGCAAATTCCCCTAAGAAGAGTCACAGGTGCAGGCCATTGTAAACAAACGCACACTTGAAGGTGGAGAGAAATGACCAAAATCATAAAAAAATCTAGAGGGGGACTCTCTGAATCTGCTGTGATTCTGAGGGCTGCCTGATTAAAAAAAAAAAAAAAAAAAGATCTGGAGGGATTTGGACAGAACACTTAGATCAAACATATCCTCTTTCACCGTGGGGGTTCCTGTCTGGGCCTCCTGCTGTGTGGGATATGCAGAAGGCACTGCAATGAAGAGAGAGTCACCAGTGTAGGAATGCAAACCATGAGGGGATAGTGAAGAGACATTTGGAAGTCCTGAAGTACCATAAAGAAAGAAGACTTCTGGCCAGGCACGGTGGCTCATGCCTGTAATCCCAGCACTTTGGGAGGCTGAGGCAGGTGGATCACTTGAGGTGAGAAGTTCAAGACCAGACTGGCCAACATGGTGAAACCCCATCTCTATTAAAAATACAAAAATTAGACAGGCGTGGTGGCACATGCCTATAATTCCAGCTACTCTGGAGGCTGAGGCAGGAGAATTGCTTGAATCCAGGAGACGGAGGTTGCAGTTTGCCCAGATTGTGCCACTGCACTCCAGCCTGTTAACAGAGCGAGAATCAGTATCAAAAAAAAAAGAAAAGAAAAAGGAAAAAAAAAGAAAGTAGGTAGACCTAGCCCTGTGATCCAGGAGAAAAAAGGATATGACTCAAGGACCTGCCTGAGAACCCAGAATTGGTTCAGAATATGAGAAACTCCATTGCAAGAGGCCTGTGAGCTCCCACCCAGATGAACCCTCACAGCAAAGACTGTACCATGAAACAGAAATCATCCCTGGCCTGGCCAAAGAAGCATGCCTGGACCACCACTGCCTAACAACTAGATGAATGGAAAATCTTTGAAAATTGGGTCATGGGTGCTGGATAGCCTGAAATGTGCACAAAATGGGTATTTATATTTATTGCTAGAGATCGCTGATTCCCAGATATGAGGCACCTCTCTCTGCCCTCCTGCAAGGCAACACAGTGATACAGTTAAGGGGAGTCAGACTGCCTGTGTTTGTACTCTGTGTACAAAGTGGGTGAGTTAAGCCAAGCCACTTCACTTCTCTGAGCCTCAGTATCCTCATCTGTAAAGTGGAGTTATTTATAAAACGTACCTCCTAGTGGTGGTTTTATTTTGTTTATTGGTTTTGTTTTTCCAAGATTCATTAGTATATATAGCTCAGTGCCTGGGATAGCCTGTGATCAAACACATCATCTGTGATTATTTGGCTGTACTTTCCTCTTGAACAGACTTCCTGAAACAAGCCGCACCCCAGCTGAACTTATTTTGATATCATTAGCTTTTTGGTTAGTTATGGTTTACAAAAGCATAGTATATAAATATTCTATTTTGGGGCCGAGAAGAACATTTTCAGACTTTTTAATCAATGAAACCTTATTTTCAAACCTACTTCTGTGAGAAGCTGCATTTGTAAAGCTAGTGAAAGCTGCCTCTAGTTGAAGCTGTTGGGAGCAGAAGCCTCACTTTTCTTCCTGCCCGGTGCCTGGGACACCATGGGAAGCCTTGGTCTCCTGGAACAAGTAAGAACACGCCCCACGTTCAACATTGCCCCAGTATATCCTCTTAGTTTACAGTCTGAAGTTCATCAGGGGGAGATGACTTGTTCAAGATCTTTCCAGCCTGTCAGCGACAGAGCAGGCACTTGAATCCAGGCACTGTTCTCTTTGATGGCTTCCCTCACTTTCGTCACTCCAGGACCACGTGCAACGTTTCTGGTTTTGCTAGAGTATCATGTTATTTATTTATCTAATTCCTTGCAGTGACTCCCCCTTCTTTTTTAAAACCTTAGCCTTGCTATGAGCAATAACATCCACGAATCTCATGTTTGACCTATTATATGTCTTTCTTAATATACATTTAAACAAATAAGTATTTTTAAAACTATGTGTTCGTGGCCAGGTGCATTGGCTCACACCTATAATCCCAGCACTGTGGGAGGCCAAGGCGTGAGGATCACTTGAGCCCAGGAGTTGGATACCTTGCAACAAAGGAAGACCCCATCTCTACAAAACATAAAAACAAATTAGCTGGACATGGGGGCACTCACCTGTAGTCCAAGCAACTCAGGTGGCTGAGGCAGGAGAGTTGCTTGAGCCCAGGAGTTCAAGGCTGAGGTAAGTTGTGATCACACCACTGAACTCCAGCCTGAGCAACAGAGCAAGACCCTGACTCAAAAAAATTATATCTATATATATAAAATATATATATTATATATAATTTTAGAGCATACATTTAGAACAAAATATATACTTTTGGAACATGTATATATAATTTTGGAGCATACTGCTCTGTGTGCAAAAATGAAAATGTCTTAGCTCTATGGAAGCTCGTCCAGGTTAGGTGCTGTGTTTATACCAAATACTAGGAGGTCCAGGGATTTGCTGGGCCCTGTTCCCTGTGGGCCTCAATTCAACACGGTGACACAAGTTTAGAATGAAATTAAAGCATGACTACAATGCCGTTGTTTTTATGCTTTTTTCTTTTTCTTTTTTTTTTTAATTAGAAACAAGAGGTAGGAGGACGCTGAATCAGGTTCTTCTTTGAAAGCATTTCCCATTCTATAATTTACTGGGTTCCACATACTATGGAATGTTTGAATTTATAACTTTTTAAGAACTGTCTGTATATGTTTAATGTGTATACATTACATTGACAAAGCCAGAGTTAGTCCAGCCTTTGTAATCACAATAAGATGCTGCAGGGCTCAAATGGTGGGGAAATAACTCGCACCTTGGAATGTTAATTGCACTTGCTTCTCAGCCTGGAGGCTGAAAATGCAGCAGGATCATTGTGCAACACTACACGCCCCGTCTTGTCTGACTGGCTCTAGCTTTAGAAATGAAGAAAGACAAGAAAATCATTTAAGTTTTGCCTAGAGTTAAGGTTACCTTTTTTTTTTTAAAGCATTCCTCCTTTCCCTTTCAGATAAAACAACCCATATAGACTGTACCAGATATAGAGATTTAATGCTTTTTCTGTTATCTTCAAAGACAAAATTTTCAGTGGACTTTTCCACTTGATGCATGTCCTATGATTGGCTTGTCACCTTACGTCTGACACAAAGGTAATATAAAGGACTGGTGAGACGTACCCTCTCCTTTGCATTCCACATTCAGAATGTCTCATTTCCGTTTCCAGTTACACAAATATCAGAGTCCCACTGTGGGTAAAAAGTCTTCCAGAAATGGGAAACCCAGATTAGCTAGTCAAGCTGCTCCTCACAGATGAACTAAAAATAATAATGAGTAAAGCATTAGCAGTATACTAGCTGAAAGCACAGACTTTCATTCAGACAGAGCTGAGTTTGAATCCTGGCTTTACCACCATGAGATGTGGGGCAAGTGAATTAACCTCTCTAGTTCTTTGATGTCTTCACTTACAATCCAAGGATATGAATAGTACCTACCTCATAGGGCTGCTTTGAGGATTAAATGAGATCATGCTTATAAGATATTAAGCGCTAGAAAGCACTGGAAATTGCTAGCCATTATTCTCATATAACTCTCATGATTACCATTACTTACAAATTGCCTGAAATCCATATGGTCACTGTGGCAGATTCCACGAATGGGTCCACACAACATCTGCTTTGACCATTTCTAAAACCTACAGTGTCTGGACTCTTTTGTAGCTAGGGTTCTGCCTATGACCCAGGTTCTGCCCAGCAGATGCCTATGTGCTCCAGGAAGATGAAGGTCATTTAAGTGGCAGCACATGTAGATGGGTCCATCTTTTTGCAGACATGACTGTGAAAGAGCTTTGAGAGAAGCCTCACTGTCCAGCCCCCTAGCATCACAGGTATTGACTAGTGAGCAGCAGCAGTGGGGCTTCTGTGAGAACAGTCCTGCCTATGGCTGGGAATTTCTGCTGGGGTTGTTTCCAGCCGTATGGTATCCTCACCTGTTTCTCTGGCACTGCTGGAAATCCCATAAGGTACCTAATACCCTGCTGTAACCCCTTTCTATTGAAACTAACTAGAGTGAATTCTGTTGTCTGCAACTAAGAACACAGTAATTATTAAAACAATCAATATAGTAACTATCAGAATAATCCTTCTTACTATAGTATAAAGATTTCTTTTTTTTTTTTTTTGAGACAGAGTCTGGCTCTGTCGCCCAGGCTGGAGTGCAGTGGTGTGATCTTGGCTCACTGAAATCTCTGCTTCCCGGGTTCAAGCAATTCTCCTTCCTCAGCCTCCCGAGTAGCCGGGACTACAGGGGTACACAACCACGCCCGGATAATTTTTTGTATTTTAGTACAGACGGGGTTTCACCGTGTTGCCCAGGCTGGTTGCGGACTCCTGACCTCGTGATCCGCCCACCTCGACCTCCCAAAGTGTTGAGATGGCAGGCATGAGCCACTGCACCAGTCAAGATTTCTTTATTAGTCATATTCAGGTTACTAAGGGATAAATAAAAATATGTATAAAAACCTTTCCCTTGGCCAGGCGCCGTGGCTCATGCTTGTAATCCCAGCACTTTGGGAGGCTGAGGCGGGTGGATCACGAGGTCAGGAGTTCAAGACTAGCCTGACCAATATGGTGAAACCCTGTCTCTACTGAAAATACAAAAATTAGCCGGGCATGGTCGTGCGTGCCTGTAGTCCCAGCTACTCTGGAGGCTGAGGCAGGAAAATAGCTTGAACCCGGGAGGCGGAGGTTGCAGTAAGCCAAGATCACACCACTGCACTCCAGCCTGGGCAACAGAGTGAGACTCCATCTCAAAAACAAAAACAAAAACACAAACAAAAACAAAAAAACCTTGCCCTTGCCTTCAAAATGCATTTATCCTAAAATATACCGAATGAGTTGAAACCTGTTTTGTTTTTGTTTTTGTTTTTTTAAAAAAGCTTAATTTTCTTTGGCAGCGGAAAGCCTTTTCTGAGGAGCTAGCAGAATGAGCTAATTAAACTTGAAGCTTTACGGAAAAGAATCTTTATTGGGTCTTTATTGAGGATGACAGGCAAGCCTACCTGGCAGTGTTCTCTAGAAATTATAATGGGAGAGTTGAAAGGTGAGCCAGAAAGCCGGTTTATGTGTATAAGTAGTTGGCTCGGTATGTTGTATATAGTCATCAATGTACTTACTTATAGGATGGTACCCAGGGGTGTGCTCAATTACAATGAGGAGAATGCCTTGAAAGAAGTAATTAACAAGAGCATTGAGATATCTCTCCAGACAGATTTTGAATTAATGAAAAATTACTGTGCGATGGGTACAGCCCTCGGTGAAGTGTGGTTTCAGTTTTACCAGTGTTCTTATCTGTTTTCATTGTCATTAGTAGTTTTTTTTTTTGAGACGGAGTCTCGCTCTGTCGCCCAGGCTGGACTGCAGTGGCGCGATCTCGGCTCACTGCAAGCTCCGCCTCCCAGGTTCATGCCATTCTCCTGCCTCAGCCTCCCAAGTAGCTGGGACTGTAGGCACCCACAACCACGCCCAGCTAATTTTTATTGTATTTTTAGTAGAGACGAGGTTTCACCGTGGTCTCTATCTCCTGACCTCGTGATCCGCCCACCTCGGCCTCCCAAAGTGCTGGGATTACAGGTGTGAGCCACCGCGCCCGGCCTTGTCATTAGTAGTTTTAAAAATATAATATCAAATTCTTTCTCCTTACAAAGACTGCCTTTTTTTTGAGACAGGGTCTCACCCTGTCTCCCAGGTTGGAGTGCAATGTTGCAATCTCAGCACACTGCAACCTCCACCTCCCAGGTTCAAGCGATTCTCCCACCTCAGCCTCCTCAGTAGCTGGAACCACAGGCGTGCAACACCACACCTGGCTAATGTTTTGTATTTTTAGTAGAGACGGGGTTTCACCATGTTGCCCAGGCTTGTCTTGAACTCCTGGCCTCAAGCGATCCACCTGCCTTGGCCTCCCGAAGTGTTGGGATTACAGGTGTCAGGTAAGGCACCCAGCCATGGACTGCTCTTATGGTGTGTTTTTTGAGCGACTGTGGCCCCGTCGGCAACTCTCTTGTCATTTTTATTCAATGCCTAGTTTCCCATTTTCTCTCTTATATCTTTCTGGCAAAATGTAATAACCTGTTCAAAGCAGATCAGAGAACGTCTCACAATGCTAACAGGCAGAACGGTCAAGTGCTTAAGGTACTTATTGTCTGTCTTCCTCAATAAAAGAGCACAGAAAATGCTGGACCTCTGGCTTAGTCTGTCAGTTGGTATATTAGTTTCCTATGGCTGCTATAACAAAATACCACAAATTTAGTGGCTTAAAACAACACAAATGTATATTTTATAGTTCCAGAGATCAGAAGTCCAACATCAGTTTCACTGCGATTTAGCCAAGTGTTTGCAGAAATGGCTCATTCTGGAGGCTTCAGAAGGGAATACATTTCCTTGCGTTTTTCAGTTTTGCAGGCTGCCTGCAGTTCTTGCCTCATAGCCCCTGCCTCACATCACTCCAACCTCCTGTTTCCGTGGTCACACCTCCTACTAATCACTCTGACCCTCCTGCCCCCTCTTATAAGGACCCTTGTGATTGCACTGGGCCCACCTGGATAATCCAGGCTTGTCTCTCCATCTCAAGATCCTTAATTTAAATCACATTTTCAAGTCCCTTTGTCATATAAGGTGATATTCACAGATTCTGGGGATTAGGGATTACTCAGCCTACTACAGGTGTCGGGAAAGTAAGTTCTAGCTTTGTCAATCAATGAGGACTTAGAAGGTTACATAGAGAAATGATTAGGAAATCAATAAAACCAACAGGCATTTGAGATACAAGGCAAATATCTGGTTGCAAATATCTGGTTATCTTGCTGTCCTCTCAGCACAGGTGCCTTTTGCTGCAGACTCTAGACTTCTACCTTTATTGTGACTGTCTTTACTTCCTCTCTGTCAGACTGATGATTCTAGTATTTCCAGCAGTCAAACTGAGTCAGCCAGAGCCCATCCTGTAGAGGGCGCCCCTTTTCTGCCAGGTTCTTTTACGAGGACATCTCATGGCTGCCGTCTAACCTACAGATGGCAGCTTTTTCATCAGTCACTAATCCTTGGTCCACTCAGCTTCGGCCAGGAAAGCTGGGCCACAAGACGCAAAATGTGTACAGGAACCACGGGCCTTTGTCTCTGAAAGGCGCTGGGAAGTTGCAACAATTCAGAGCTTGTTAGACTCTTCTCCAAAACACTGTCGGTGACCACAGAGTTTGGGCAAAATTTTTTGCTTCCTGATTTTTGAAACTGGGATGCTTGTAGGTGCTTGTTAAAAATGGATTTTGGTTAATATTTACAAAATATAGTATCCCTAAGAAAACAAATTACAAGGTCCAAAAATAAAGAGTGCTTTGGAAAGCTAAAGGCTTGTCATGACAGCTTGTAGTCTAATCATAGACTCTAATTACAGGAAAAGATACACATTCAACAAAGGAAGTCTTCTTGGTCAAAGGTCTTTATGGTACTTCAAATTATATAAAGCAACACACTGGAATTCCCAAGCTCTGAGTCATCCATGAAAAAAAATAGCTCATATGGCTTCCAGGACACTGAGGTGAATTCAGACACCATTTTATAAATGTCTACTCTCTTTGATAAAAGAGATCTAGGAAAGGAGAGAAGTAATATGGAGCGTAGCACAGAATTAAACTGACTTTTCTTTAATGGAGTCATAGCGCCTATTACACTGTGGATTCTTGGATCACGTCAGATAATCATAGATTCAGCCACTGGATTAGTCATATCATGAATTTCATAATCACCGTATAATTGACACAGACCTTTAAACAGTCCTTTTTCTCTTGGAAGCCAGTTTTTTGCTGGAATTACATGAACTGTCTCTTTCTGCAGAAAATGGAACTAACTTTTCACTTGGCTCACCTTGGCAGTAATTAGGAGCTTTCTAGGAGTTAGCACTCCTCCTCGCCAAGCTGTCCAAGTGGAAACAAGCAGATTATCCTTAAGAATGCAAAGGTGGCCGGGCGCAGTGGCTCACGCTTGTAATCCCAGCACTTTGGGAGGCCGAGGCGGGTGGATCATGAGGTCAGGAGATCGAGACCACGGTGAAAACCCGTCTCTACTAAAAAAATACAAAAAAATTAGCCGGGCATGGTGGCGGGCACCTGTAGTCCCAGCTACTCGGAGAGGCTGAGGCAGAAGAATGGCGTGAACCCGGGAGGCGGAGCTTGCAGTGAGCCGAGATTGCACCACTGCACTCCAGCCTGGGCGACAGAGCGAGACTCCGTCTCAAAAAAAAAAATAAAAAAAGAATGCAAAGGTTCAGCCGGGCATGGTGGCTCACGCCTGTAATCCCAGCACTTTGGGAGGCCAAGGTGGGTGGATCATGAGGTCAGGAGATAGAGACCATCCTGGCCAACATGGTGAAACCCCATCTCTACTAAAGTACAAAAAAAAAAAAAATTAGCCAGGCGTTGTGGTGCGTGCCTGTAGTCCCAGTTACTCGGGAGACTGAGGCAGGAGAATCACTTGGAGGCAGGAAAATCACTTGAACCCAGGAAGCGGAGGTTGCAGTGAGCCGAAATTATGCCACTGCACTCCAGCCAGGTGACAGAGCGAGAATCCATCTCAAAAAAAAAAAGAATGCAAAGATTCTCTCTCCAAGTGGAAGACTAGAGCAAAGGTAAAGGGGAAAATATTTAATGTTCAGCCTGTGAAGAAAAGTAATTAACTGATTGCACTATGTGTATTTCCACTTCATAAACACCAACAATTAATTAAGCCATTATACAGCTCAGGCACATCTAACTCTAGGATGGACTCTGGAACCAGAAAGACTGTTCAAATCCCAGCTTGGCCACTTACTGACAGTGTGATTTTTGGCAGATGGGACCTACAGGGGTGCATGTTCCATGGGAATGTTGTGACAAAAGCAGATGAAATTCACATGGCAAATTATGTGAGTGGGAACCCTCACTAAGCCTTACCTACTTTTTGTTATTCACTGTTTACTCTCACCATTCCAAATCTCTAAGCCCTATCCAGAGTCATATCACACTCAGAAGCCACCTCAAACCACCAGGCTACCCCTCCCTTTTTTGAAACTCAGTTTTGGAATCTTTTTGGTACTTATTTGGGCTTTCCAACCTTCCAGGAACACTTTCTTTTTTTTTTTTTGGAGACGGAGTCTCGCTTTGTTGCCCAGGCTGGAGTGCAGTGGCGCGATCTCGGCTCACTGCAAGCTCCGCCTCCCAGGTTCATGTCGTTCTCCTGCCTCAGCCTCCTGAGTAGCTGGGACTACAGGTGCCCGCCACTACGCCCGGCTAATTTTTTGTATTTTTTAGTAGAGACGGGGTTTCACTGTGTTAGCCAGGATGGTCTCGATCTCCTGACCTCATGATCCGCCCACCTCGGCCTCCCAAAGTGCTGGGATTACAGGCGTGAGCCACCACACCTGGCCACCTTCCAGGAACATTTTCTAACACTTAAACATAAGTCTGGAGTTTGACTTTTGATGATATCTTCTCCTCCCCTATGTTCTAAGCAACTTTCTTTTATTCAAGAGTTTCCTTCATTCTTTCCCTCGAATTTTTCATTCCTGGTCTTCTGTTTCCCCAATTTTCTCTCTCCAAGGCGAGAGATTGAAGAGGAAATTCCCATCAAGTTTAGAAAATATGAAATGTGTTCAGGCTCAGGGAAGGAGAAAGGGAAGAAATCATACCTTTATGATTCCTTTATTTTCCCCCCACACACGTAAGTTCAGCCCCTGGTAAATAATTCCCTTCCCTTTCCTGGTCTGTAGTTTCTCAACCTTCTCGGAATCTCCTTTGAAAATATAAATATTTCCTTCCATCCCTTACCCCAATTTTATTCAAAACTTCAAAATAAATGTGATATGACTAAAAACATATTAAAACAATGGTCATCTTAGAATATGCCTATCCAGACTACACAAGCACCCTGAGAAATGTGAAATCTCTCCCTTGGCCCCCTCTTCACTCCCAGGCAGTTGCCAATCACCACCTGGGTTTAATGATCTTCAACAGAATGTGCTCTAAATTGTTGAGTTTCCTGGCCAGAGCTGGCTCTTTGGGTGTAAGCTCCCATAACTGGTGACCATTTCTATCTAATTCTGTTTGTGTTTCATCCAGAATAGTACCTTGTCATATAAGCACTTAAGTCTGATTCCTGATACAGATTTCTTGGCAAATATTGGGTATGGTTAAGTGAACTTGTTCTGGAGTCATGCCATGCACAGGACAGCTACCTTTCGTGGCCTCTGTGGCAATCACATTAGGACCAGGTTGACATGGTTCTGGCCATTTGACAGGGGTAGATGTGATGTATGTCACTTACAAGCCTGTTCCCAAAGTGTCCCACACTATCTTCTGCACTAGTTGGGCAGTCACATAGAAAAGATCTAGGAGAGAGCTTCAAGAAGGCTCTAGGGGGTTATGGAGCTACAAGATAGAAAGAGCATGGATCCCTGAGTCACAGCTAGAAGATTGCCTGAGAGGGCTGCCCAACTCACATTCACTGTGAGGTGAGGGAGAAATGAATCCTTGTTGCATTAAGCCACAGAGATTTGGGGATTCTTTGCTATAGTAGGTAGTGTTAATTAACCTAACACATTTTAAAAGTTCTTAGAACATATTAAGCCTAAGAAAAAGTTAGTTTTTATTAGCTTATTATTTGTTCCATCCACTAACATTTATTGTGTATTGCAGGTAGTGCTGCATATGTTTCCCACAACACCTTAGAAGGTGGGTTCAGGCCTTGCTCTCTCTCACCAGAGGGCCTTTATCTATGTTTTCTCTGGCTTACCTATTCCTTCCTCCCCTCTCCACATAGTCAGCCACTACTCATCATTAAGGCCGAAGCTCAGGTGTGCTCCTACTCATCAAAACCCTCCCTAACGCTCCAGACTAGATCAGTGTTCCCTATTACATGATCTCATAAATCCATAAACATCTCCTGCAGGGTACTTAGGACAGTTTGTCATTACATGACTATATAATTCTTTTTGTTTATTTGTTTTTGACACTGAGTCTTGCTCTGTTGCCAGGCTGGAGTGCAGTGGCAAAATCTCAGCTCACTGCAACCTCCGGCTCCCTGGTTCAAGCTATTCTTCAGCCTCAGCCTCCTGAGTAGCTGGGATTACAGGCGCACACCACCACGCCCAGCTAGTTTTTGTATTTTTATTAGTAGACACGAGGTTTCACCATGTTGGCCAGGTTGATCTCGATCTCCTGACCTCGTGATCTGCCCACCTAGGCCTCCCAAAGTGCTGGGATTACAGGTGTGAGCCACCACGCCCAGCCGACTATGTAATTATTTGGTAAGCATCTCCCTTCCTCAACACAGAGTAAGCACCAAGACAGCAGGGGCCATCCTAGTTGCTTCACTGTGATATTCCCTGTGCTTAGCCTGATGCCAGGCACACAAGATGTGCTCAAAAAGTATTTGAGTGTATGGTGTTTCTGGGCAGGATAGGTTTCACAGGTTTTCTGCTTCTTGGTGAGGTCAACTGTCAGTGTTGGATCTGGTCTTTATCTTTGCAAGTTTAGAAACTTAATTTTTCATGGAAGGCCAGCACCTGGAACAGGATTCCCGCTAACTACACTTAGAGGATATCTACTTCCTGACTATGAGGTCCCTGGGAAAGTAAATTAGTGAGTATTCAGAAGCCCATTTGATGACAAAAGAAAGAGCTTGGTTTTGAGAGGAATTCATTTCTTTTAGGCTGGAAAATTAACCTTGTTTTCTTGTAGTGCATATTTCTTCTACATACAGCTTTCTTTTCACCATTAGAGATCATTGAAATCATCCTCGGTAAGGTCATGACATATAATAGGAGCTCAATAAGTATCTGAATACATATCTGTGGGTCTTATTTGTTGAATGACTGACACATGGCCTTATGCTTTGGCTTTCCATTTCTAGTTCCCAAGTAGTGATTGCCTTTTGTTACAGCCTCACTTGTCCTCAAATCTCTATCATGGAAGTTTGAAAAGAGCTAGTGAATATGAGCCAGACCTACAAGATTATAAATTCCTTGAAGTTAAGAATCATTATCAAGGCTGGGAGCGGTGGCTCACGCCTGTAATCCCAGCACTTTGGGAGGCCGAGGCAGGTGGATCACCTGAGGTCAGGAGTTCAAGACCATTTAGTAACTCCATTTTACAGATGAGGAAATGAAACCCAGCAATGATAAAAGACCACGTGAAAGGTCACCCAGCTAGTAAGTGGCAGAGGCAAGATTTGAACTGAAGTCTGTCTCACTACGGAGCCTGTATTCTCATGTGCTGTGTGTAGTGCATTCCGGACTGCATTCATCTTGGTATCCCTACAACACCTGAAAAATCAGCATTATATTATGCCTCCCAAACATGCCTATATAGTCAATTGTTGGTTGCAAGCAGCAGAAAACCACTCTGATTATTGTAAGCAGAAAAGAGACTAAGAGGCCACTTTGAATTAAATAGTTTCAAGTTTTTATGAGGCTTCAAAATATGTAAGAAGCAACAAACATTATAAGAAGGTGAAGAATGAAAATAGGGATAGGGTGTACAGTATGGGGACTATGATAATAATGTACCGTATATTTGAAATTTGCCATCAAACACACACACACACACAGAGAAAGAGAGAGAGAGAGGGAAACAGAGAGAGAGAGAACTATATGCACCAAAAACCAATAGAGACAGGGGCCCAAGGAGCAGAATACAAAATAATCATCTTTGAGCAGGAACAAACCTACCAGCATGCCTTGGCCAGATCCTTCCAATGCACATGGATGTTTTTTTTTTTTTTGAGACGGAGTCTTGCCCTGTCACCCAGGCTGGAGTGCAGTGGCACGATCTCAGCTCACTGTAGCCTCTGCCTCCCAGGTTCCAGAGATTCTCCTACCTCAGCCTCCTGGGTAGCTGGGATTACAGGTGCATGCCACCACGCCCAGTTAATTTTTGTATTTTCAGTAGAGACAAGGTTTCACCATGTTGGCCAGGCTGGTCTCGAACTTCTGACCTCAGGTGATCCACCAGCCTCGGCCTCTCGGAGTGCTGGGATTACAGGCGTGAGCCACTGCACCCAGCCAATGCACATGGATTCTAGCTTTCCATTCACCTTTGCCTCACACCACACATTTATTCACAATGTAAAGTCTAGGGTGAGAGCATCTGATTGGCCAGCCTGTCATTGGCCTCTGTGCTAACTAAAAGTGTGCTGGGGAAGAGGTTAGTCTCTAGACCTTCCTGCTTCCCTAGAGGGAGGCATAGCTTGCTGTCACTGACACAGTGGGAATTTCCCCCAAATAGAGGGAGGGCATGGATGCTAGGCTGCCACAAACATTGACAAATGTCCATCAAAACAGGGGTGCAGTAACTCAGGCCTACAACAATCCCTGAATCGCAATTTATGTCACATTCTAGTCCCCTTGCTGATATTAGAGAAACCCCAGAAGCACGATTCCAAGTCATCATTTAGCATAGTTTATGCACATCATTCATTTTCATTTTTATTTTAGAAGGTGGCATTTTCTGACCCCCCTTTGAGATGCACCCTCTGAGGAGCCTGCAGCCTCCTGCACCTGAGGAAAGTGGCCCACTCACAGAAAAGCCCAGGCTCCCAGTTGGGAAGAACCATTTCCACCTGAGGGGGGTCCAGATCCAGTGAGAAGAATTGCTTTTTGATTGTTTTTAGATAAACTGTCTTCAAATAGTGCAGCACGGGCACTTCCTGCCTCGATGGAATTTCAGCGCACCTGGCCTTCCTGCTGCTCACCTGCCCCATCTGTGTTTATCTTCTGCCTAAATCATGTGAAGGCTAAATGGGTAAGGTGAGTGCAGCTGGGCCAGCTGTGACTGGGCGCAGCAACAGTTCCATGTTTTGAGGCCAGATGGAGGCTGCTGTGGTCTAGGGGGTGGAGGGGAGCCAGTGGCTGCTGTAGGCCTCCCTGTGCGGAGTGCGTGGAGCCGCAAGTAGAAGCAGGGTCCAACTGGGGGCGCCACTGGATGAAGCACACTACCCCATCCAAAAGCCTGCTCCTAACGTCCTCAATGAGCTTTGTTTCTGTTTCTTCTATATGTATACATATCAAATGTGCGTGTGTGTGTGTGTGTGTGTGTGTGTGTATGAAACAGAAAGAAACAAAGATTTCTTTGCTCTTTTATCAAAGATATTCACTTGTCAGAGACACTAGAGCAGTGATTCTCAATCCAGGCTGCATATAAACATCAGCTAGGAAGCTTTTATAAATTAAAGCAACTATAAAATAGTTGCAGAGAGCCATGGAGACCTGTAGTGCTGGTGTCCTACAGGCATTTTCAAGTTTTTATGAGGCCTCAAAATATTTTATATATATTTTATATTTTATATAGTTTGAGGCCTCATAAAAACTTGAAAATGCCTGTAAGACATCCAGACTATACGGGTCTCCATGGCTCTGTGCAAAACCTGACCAAGCTCAAAAAGATCAGCAAGATCAGAAGACACCACAGATTTGGCAACAACCCATGATCTTTGGGTTCATCTCTAGTCAGAGTGGCTCCTTAAAGTGACACTGGCACTTTTCTGAAACGCTTTCCTGCAGGTTCTTGAGCACACTCTAGTGGAACCTCTCTCTCAGAATTATGCACGAGAGTTTCATTGTAGAACTCTTTTTAGCACATCCACCACAAGTATAATGAAACACAGGCTACACACTGATAAAATGGAAGGACCAAATTAAACAAGCCTATTCATATGCACTTGTGTGTCTCTTTGCATCTGTGGCTTTCAGACTTTGGTGTGCATCAGAATCTCCTGCAGGACTTGTTAAACACAGATTGCTGGGCCACACCCTCAGAGTTTCAGATTCAGTAGGTCTGAGATGAGGCCCCAGGAGTTGCAGCAAGTACTCAGGTCATGCTACTGTGTCACCTGAGGCCCATTTGTGACAGTCTCTCTGTTCTGTGTAATAAAAAAGATCACATTTTCCTTTTCTCTATGTCTGATGTGAGGCTGCTGTCTTACGTTGGACATCTCTGGGGAAATATCAGGAAAAAGACAGACAAAGCAGAAGTGCCTGAAATGATATTCATTAATCTGGATTCTGAGTAGCTAAATTGAAAGTTGATTGTGCTCTTACCCCCAGCTCCTCCTGGGCCTGGAGCAAGGACAGGCTACATCTGAGGCAGGCAGGCATTGGAAGGAGGAGGATTGGGTTAGGGTTAGTTTTAGGGCAAGTGAGTTACCTCCATCCTCACCACCCAGCTATGTAGTAATGAATTAGCCTCTTCTAGATGGTCTGCAGTCTATTACATTGTTATAAAAGTTTGGCTTATATAAGTGTTTCTAAAAATGTTTTATCATAAAAAATGTTAAACACCTGGAAACTTAGAAAGAACAGTGCAATGAATACCTATATGTACCCAGGAACAAAATTCAATTATTAAAATTGTACCTGTTTGTTTCCTTTTGAGACAGAGTCACATTGTCACCCAGGCTGAACTGCAGTGGCACAGTCTCGGCTTACTGCAACATCTGCCTCCTGGGTTAAAGCAATTCTCATGCCTCAAGCCTCCCAAGTAGCTGGGATTACAGGTGTGCACCATCATGCCGGGCTAATTTTTGCATTTTTTTTTTATTACAAACAGGGTTTCTCCATGTTGGCCAGGCTGTTCTTGAACTCATGGCCTCAAGTGATCCACCTACCTCAGCCTCCCAAATTGCTGGGATTACAGGCAGAAGCCACCACCCCCGGACAGTTTGTTTCATTTACATATCACCTATATGTTTTGCTGACGTTATCCCCAAAAAAGCAAGGACTGTCTTCTACACAATCACAATGTCATTATCACCTACATGTTAACAGTATTCCCCAATATTGTCTTATACCATTTCCTCCTTTTATCCCCAAAATGTCTTTTATGGCTATTGTTTCTTTGAGTCACACATAGAACTTAAGCAATGTCAGGGCTAGGATGAGATGCGTTAAAAAGGCCCCAGAAAACTCAGTAATCAA
Organism: Symphalangus syndactylus; assembly: GCF_028878055.3. Classification (NCBI taxonomy): domain Eukaryota; kingdom Metazoa; phylum Chordata; class Mammalia; order Primates; family Hylobatidae; genus Symphalangus; species Symphalangus syndactylus. The sequence continues at coordinate 23,778,804 of NC_072442.2, read as the reverse complement.
GAGTAATAATATTGTAATGCAATATTTCAAAAAGTCAAATGAGCTACCTATGCCTGTAGGCCAGCTGCATGTTTTTGCAGGAAAAGTTTTATGGGGCTGGGATTAGCATGAGATGAATGAGGCAGGGTTGTACAAATGTAGGCTCTTTAAACTTCTGATATTTTGTTCACCATGGGTTTTTATATTAATTTTGATTTTTAAAATATTGCATTAAAATTGTATTGCTCTTGATCAATGAGTTTTTGGGCATTCCCTTAAATTTTGCACTTAAAATAAGTGCCTCACTCACCTCACCTTAGCAGTGCCAGCCTGACTCTTAATGCTCTGTTCATCTTCACTTCATTCACAACTTTGACTTTTTTGATTCTTTTAGTCAGTAATTATGGAGCACACAGCCAGCCAGACAAAATGCTCTTCAGATTAAATTAGAACCCCTGATATAAGAAGGAAACATTCTAATATTGTACATGACCACATAATGTACAGAAGAAGCAACAAACGACACAGAACAAGGACAGGGAAAGAAGACAGGGACATTTCCCTCGTCCATGCCTGGTTCAGGCTCAGGATCTTACTGATCCCCAGCTGAGGAAAGACTGGAAATTAAGAACAGAAAAAAGCCTGGCCATGACTCCTCTTAGCTCCCACTTCCTCATTTTTCTGCTCCCTTCATGGCCAAACTTCTCTAAAGAATACAACTTAGACTTGTTTCCAGAGACCACACCAGTTGTCTTCCGGTCTACCCCAGGCTCTGAGCTTGCAGACTTCTCTCCTCATGGTGTCACAAAACTTCTTCGTTGATCTCCTGTATTCTCCCTAAAATGGAACCTAAAGGCTTAACAAGATTCAAGTTAAACATTTTGGGGATGATTACCTTAGATGTGACATGGTGTGCCTTGTGTTGCATCACCTGGAGAGGTATGTGGTGTGTGATTGTCCTGGATTTGTACAGTTTTAATTCCATCAGTTCTGAGTCTGTGTGGCTTGGATTCTGAGAAGGAACATTCTATTGACTGCACTATCAAGGCAGAGGGAACTGAAGACTCAAATGAGAACATCATCGTACTGTGGAATTTCTAATAGGTAAGAACATTTTGTTTTGTTTCATTTTGTTTGTTTTTGTTTTTGAGATGGAATCTCGCTCTGTTGCCAGGCTGGAGTGCAGTGGCACAATCTTGGCTCACTGCAACCTCCGCCTCCTGGGTTCAAGCGATTCCCCTGCCTCAGCCTCCCCAGTAGCTGGAACTACAGGCACGGCCACCAAGCTCAGCTAATTTTTGTATTTTTAGTAGAGATGGAGTTTCACCATGTTGGCCAGGATGGTCTCCATCTCTTGACCTCGTGATCCGCCCACCTTGGCCTCCCAGAGTGTTGGGATTACAGGTGTGAGCCACCGCACCCGGCTGGTAAGAACATTTCTTATTCATTTTATGGAACAATGTGGATGTCTTGCACAAAATTAGTTTACATGTTGAAAACCCTCATGACTTGAATGTCATTTATAAAAGTTATTTATTAAAATGTTTATAATGTAGTTTCCTTATTAAAATAAACTTTTTATTTTGAAATAATTTTAGATTAACAGAAAAGTTGCATGATAGTAAAGAGTCCCATATATTCATTCAGTTGTGAAGCTGGAGTGCAGTGGCCTGATCATGGCTCATTGCAACCTTGAACTCCTGGGCTCAAGCCATGCTCCCACCTCAGCCTAGTGAGTAGCTGGGACTACAGGCAAGTGCCACATGCCCAGCCAATTTTTAAAGTTTTCTGTAGAGATGAGATCTCACTATGTTGCCCTGGCTGCTCTCAAACTCCTGGCCTCCAGCAATCCTCCTGCCTTGGCCTCCCAAAATGCTAGGATTACAGGCATGAGCCGCCACACTCAGCCCCATATACTGTTTTTTTTCTTTTTCTTTTCTTTTTTTTTTTTTTTTTTTGAGGAGGAGTCTCACTCTGTTGCCCAGGCAGGAGTGCAATGGCACGATCTCTGCTCACTGCAACTTCTGCCACCTGGGTTCAAGTGATTCTCCCACCTCGGCCTCCTGAGTAGCTGGGATTACTGGCACGTACCACCGCACCCCGCTAATTTTTGTATTTTAGTAGAGATGGGGTTTTACCATGTTCCCCAGGCTGGTTTTGAACTCCTGACCTCAAGCAATCCATCCACCTTGGCCTCCCAAACTGCTGGGATTACAGGCGTGAGCCACCATGCCCAGTCTTTTTTTTTTGTCTTTTTTCTGAGACAGAGTCTTGCTGTGTTCCCCAGGCTGAAGCCCAATGGCACAATCTCTGCTCACTGCAATCTCTGCCTTCCAGGTTCAAGTGATCCTCCTGCCTCAGCCTCCGAGTAGCTGGGATTACAGGCATGTACCACCATGCCCAGCTAATTTTTGAATTTTTAGTAGAAACGGAGTTTCACCATGTTGGCCAGGCTGGTCTCGAACTCCTGATCTCAAATGATCTGCCCACCTCAGCCTCCCAAAGTGCTGGGATAACAGGCATGAGCCACCATGCCCGGCCCCCATATACTTTGAACCCAGTTTGCCCTAATGTTAAAAATCTTATATAGCTATGACACATTTATCAAAATTAAGACATTAACATTGGTACAATGATATTAACTAAACTATAGATTGTATTCTTTTCCAGGATACCACATATCATTTAGTAACTTTCTCTCTTTCTTAAGGTTGTTGTGATTTTTGAAATTGTGGTAAAATATACATAACATAAAATTTACCATGTTAACCATTTTTAAATGTATGGTTCAGTGGCATTAAGTACTCACATTGTTGTGTGTGTAACCATCACCACCATCCATCTCCAGAACGTTTTTATCATTCCAAACTGAAACTCCGAACCATGAGACAAGTTTCTTTTTAAGTATTAATTTTCAAACCTCCAGTATATTAAATTGAAATCATTTAGTCTGGGCCTGGCTTGGTGGCTCACCCCTGTAATTCCAGCACTTTGGGAGGCTGAGATGGGTGGATCACTTGAGGCCAGGAGTTCGAGACTAGCCTGGCCAGCATAGTAAAACCCCGTCACTACTAAAAATACAAAATTTAGGTGGGTGTGGTGGCACATGCCTGTAATCCCAGCTACTTGAGAGGCTGAGGCAGGAGAATCGCTTGAACCTGGGAGGCAGCAGTTGCAGTGAGCTAAGATTGTGCCATTACACTCCAGCCTGGGTGACAGAGCAAGAATCTGTCTCAAAAAAAAAAAAAAAAGGAAGAAGAAGAAGAAAGAAAAGAAAAGAAAAGAAATAATTTAGTTGAACATTCCTGGAGAAAGACTGCTCTCAGGATGTATCAGCTCCTGCTTTTTTCTGCCATTATTCGCATGCCCAGCTTGCGTTACCCACCTCAGTAGAACCTGGTCAAGCAAAAACAAATGCTGTCAGAGTGCCAGATCTATTTCCCTTTCTCCATGTAGCATTACCTTGATTTTGCTTTATTTATTTATTTATTTATTTATATTTATTTATTTATTTATTTATTTTGAGACGGAATCTCGCTCTGTCGCCCAGGCTGGAGTGCAGTGGCGCAATCTCGGCTCACTGCAAGCTCCGCCTCCTGGGTTCACGCCATTCTCCTGCCCCAGCCTCTCCAAGTAGCTGGGACTACAGGTGCCCGCCACCACGCCCGGCTAATTTTTTTGTATTTTTAGTAGAGACGGGGTTTCACCGTGTTAGCCAGGATGGTCTCGATCTCCTGACCTCGTGATCTGCCCGCCTCGGCCTCCCAAAGTGCTGGGATTACAAGCATGAGCCACCGCGCCCGGCCTTGATTCTGCTTTACAGATTGCCCCTTACTCTTTGCTTGAAGCTTTAGGGGACTTGTCAGGCATGATGTCTTGTTCTCTGTGTGCCACGGTGTGGCAGGTAACTCGAACTCTAGCTGGGTGTGTGAATAAGGGTAGAAAGGAGTCAGAGCTGACATATCCTGATAATGACGTCCTGAAGAACCAACCTTTAACTTCTGTGACTTCCTTCCCCAGAGCTACCCTGGTTCTCGTCCCTATTATTACAGCATTTTTTTTAAAAAGACTCTTTTTCTTGCCCTGTATCTTTCCAATAAGTTCCACTCCCTACCCCCCTTAAGTTAGTCAGAGTCAGGCACAACCAAGAACCCTATTTGATATAGGAAATTATTTTAACACAAAGACCCTTGGAGTCAAATCAATTCCAGAAAAGCATTTAATAATTTATTCTACTCTGTCAACAACAAACTATTGCACAGTGAGAAAAGGCTCTGGTGGAATCATGTCTGGAAGCAGCCTCTCCACCTGAGGAGGGGTCTCTGACCTCTGAGATTGATGACATAGGTTCTAGAAAAATACATAAAATTAAAAGTAGGGAGAGATTCTGCCACATACAAGCTCTCAGTCACTTTAGAACCATATAAGCTGTTTCCTGCCCTTTTCCGGGTACCTTAGTAGAGGGCTGGGTGCAGTGGCTCATGCCTATAATCCCAGCACTTTAGGAGGCCGAGGAGGGCAGATCACGAGGTCAGGAGATCGAGACCATCCTGGCTAACACGGTGAAACCTCGTCTCTCCTAAAAATACAAAAAATTAGCTGGGTGTGGTGGCGGGCGCCTGTAGTCCCAGCTACTCAGGAGGCTGAGGCAGGAGAATGGCGTGAACCCGGGAGGCAGAATGTGCAGTGAGCCAAGATTGCACCACTGCACTCCAGCCTGGGCGACAGAGTGAGACTCCGTCTCAAAAAAAAAAAAAAAAAAGAGAGAGACTCTGCCACATACATGCTGTCAGGCATTTTAGGAGCCATATAAGCTGTTTCCTGCCCTTTTCCAGGTACCTTTTGAGAGCCCACGTTAGGATAGAAGCATAGAGGCTGTGGCACTAGAAACATTCTGGTGAGAATCGTGGCTGCTTGTTGCACACGTAACCTATGTAAGTTAATTGATCCCTGCACCTCAGTTTCCTCATCGGCAAAATGAAAGATGATGTCTCATAAAGCTGTGAGAGTGGAAGAGATCACTTTTGCTGAGCACCTGGAGTGTTGTAGGCATTCACCCTGGATGTGCCCATTTTTCTCAGACCATTCTTTGCTGCTGAAACTACTTCTGCAAAGAAGTTGGGGTGGCTGAGATACTGAACTGGCTTGTTTGGCAGGTTATGTTTGGCGCCTATGCATGAGAAGCTGATTGGCCATTCGTAGGACACTGAGCAGTTTGGAGACTCAGGACCTCCTGCATCCTATGTGCTTGAATGTTTGCATGGTCAGCAGTTCAGAAATATGCACATCCTGTTGAGAGCTCCACAGCTCTGTAAGAAGGAAGGATTGGGTCTCTACACCAAATGCAAAGCCTGGCCTGGCATGGTGGCTATGCCTGTAATCCCAGCACTTTGGGAGGCCATGGCAGGAGGGTCGCTTAAAGCCAGGAGTTACAGACTAGCCTGGGCAACATAGTGAGACCCCCCATTTCTACAAAAATAAAAATTAGCTGAGTGTGGTGGTACATGCCTATAGTCACAGTTACTCTGGAGGCTGAGGCGGGAGAATAGCTTGAGCCTGGGAGGTCAAGGTTGCAGTGAGCTGTCATTGCACCACTGCCCTCTAGCCTGGGTGACAGAGCAAGACCCTGTCTCAAAAGCAAAACAAACACAAACAAAAAGCAAAACCCCAGGAGCTCTCCCAAGACACTATTGGTCAGTTCTGTAAACAATCACTGGAGGTGCAGAGGAGCTGCCCATCTTCAAGGAGTTCTGTAGCCTCTGACATGGCTGTATGGGGTCAGTTCCCTGAATATAGGTTGCTTTTTCATATTTCTGCCAAGTAGGCCCCTTCTGCCTGGATACCCTTCCCATCTATAATGGCTCACTGAGTGCAGGGCCAGCATTGGAATTGTGCAATGTACAACCTGCACGACTGTAAATAGCAGCCTTGGGTAAGAGAATGGGCTCCACAGTCAGGAAAAGCTGCATCTATTTCTCACTTCTGCTATTTATTCTTAGTAAAGAGGTGAGCAGGTTGACTTTATTTATTTATTTATTTATTATTAGTATTTTTTTGAGACAGTGTCTCACTCTGTCACCCAGGCTGCAGTGCAGTGATGCGATCTTGGCTTAGTGCAACCTCTGCCTCCTGGGTTCAGGCAACTCTCCTTCTTCAGCCTCCCTAGTATCTGGGACTACAGGCATGTGCCATCACGCCCAGCTAATTTTTGTATTTTTAGTAGAGACGAGGTTTCACCATTTTGGTCAGGATGGTCTTGAACTCCTGACCTCAAGCAATACACGTGCCTTGGCCTCCCAAAGTGCTGGGATTACAGGCCTGAGTCACCATGCTCAGCCTATTTATTTATTTATTTGAGAAAGGGTCTCGTTCTGTCACCCAGACTAGAGTGCAATGGCATGATCACGGCTCACTGCAGCCTCAACCTCCCGGGCTCAAGCCATCCTCCCATCTCAGCCTCCCAAGTAGCTAGGTCGACAAGTGCATGCTACCATATCCAGCTATTTTTTTTTCTTTTTGTAGAGACAGGGGACTCACTATGTTGCCCAAGCTGGTCTCGAACCCCTAAACTTAAGTGATCCTCCTGCCTCGGCTTCCCAAATCCTGGGATTATAGGTGTGAGCAACCACGCCCCACCAAGGTGACCTTGCTAAATCTCACTTTCTTCATTTGTGAAGTTGGAATAATTACAGTAGTGACCTCTTAGAGTTGTGAGGATTAAAATAAAACAATATATATAGGGAGATTTTAGCACAGTGCTTGGCATGTAGAAGACGCTTTAAAAAAGCTGTAATAAGGATTATTCTTTCTGGCAAACTTTTACTCTACTTTAAAGCCTTTTCCAATTCTTTCCAAAGCTGGGTCAAATGCCTCTTCTATGTGCTCCCATTCTCCACTAGCGCTGCCTCCAGTACTGCTGGGTTCCTTCCAGAACTGTGACCTCTTGACAGCAGGGATTGTGTCTTATACACTAGGGTCACCAGTACCAATAACAATGCCAGGAACATAGCAGGAACCCAATAAATGCTAGTTAAAGGAATGAACGCCTGAATGAATGTCCACATGTTATCTTTGATGGGACCAAAGGGAAGCTTGTTCTTCTTTTCTGTTAGAAGCCAATAATGGGAGAAAGAGGCAGAGAAATGGGAAAGGAGAGTATGGACTGGACATTTGGCAAAGGCAAGTCACTCTTTCCTGTGGTCATTTTTTGGGTAGAAAGAAAACTGAGTGAAACCTTGTACTAAGCTGGGTCTGAGAAGATAAACAAGCCAAGAGTTCTACCTAGACAATGGCCTGATTCTTCCTGATGGGGGCAGGTGGGAGCCATGAGGAGCCAGACAAACATCCCCTTCCAATTTCCTTCCGTCTGTGCTCAGCTCCTTCAAAGTATCACAGCCCACCCCCCTCACCCCCTGCCAAAGCCTTTCCTTCATAGAAGGTGTCTTCAACTCCAAGCCAGGCTCTTATCCCGTGAGATCTTTGAAGGCTGGAAGGAGATGCAATGAGTCTGAATCACTCCCAACCACAATGGCATTAGAATGACACATGGTTTCTGTTTCCAGCGCGTGTTCTAAAGTGGGTTTTTTGGTGGCTCAATTTGCTTCCACATGGTCCCTGCCAACCAGGAGCTGAGATGAGCAGTTTGCATAGATCAAATTATTGAACTTCAAAACACCCATGAAAAATTGTGAAAACAAAACAACAGCAGAAGTACAAAGTACAAAGAGATGTGGTTTCCCAGGAGCACGTGTGAAAAATGACTTTGCAGTCCAGATGCCTGCAGGCCCAGCATGAGTCAGTTGAAGGATGTGGAGGCCAAAAAACCTCAGACAAGTCTGGACCAAGCGGAGCTTCCAGAAAAAGAAAGGTGAGAGCCAACTGCACTCCACACTGGCCGGACCACCCTGGAGGAGGGCTGGCTCCCTCTAGATGTCATCATGTGACAGAAAAGCGTGTGTTCTGAGTGGAATTACCAAGATTGGGAGGGGGTGGGAGAGGACTCAAAAGTTGGACAAGAGGAGAGGAGATGTGTGCCCTGCGGAAGAAAGTGGTTAGTGTCAGGGTGGTCTTCTGCCTGTAGCTTCTGCTTGTTAGTCCTTCCCCTCCTGTCATCCTGGAGAACGCCTATTCATCCCTTAGGCCTCAGTGCCTGCCACCTCTTCTGAGAAGCCTTCCCTCACCTCTGTAAGCAGAACCAGCCACACCTGCATTTGGACCTCCTTCTCCTGCACTGGGAGTCAGGTCCCTTCATTACAGCACACCTCCTGTGGAAGAATGTTTTGAGTGTGTGGCTAGGCAGGGACCTCGTCCTACTTATCTTTGCATGCCTACTGCCTGGCACAGTGATCACTCTTCAGCAAATGTCTGATGAATTAAATTATTGGCAAGAAAACTGGCACCAAACATTTTGACCATGAGGAAGAGAGATTGTATTTTTTCTAGGTGGCCCAAAAAGACGGAACTGGAAGACAGGGTGGCAATTACAAGAAAGTGGATTTCAGCTCCAAATCAGGAAGTACTTTATAATAGTAATGACAGCAACTTTATTGTGTGTTTTAGTCACCTATTGCTGCATAATAAATTGCTCCAAAATTTGAGGCCTAAAACAACAATAAGTGTTTATGATCTCACACACTGTATATGGGTTAGGAATTCAGGAGCAGCATAGAAGAGTGGTTCTAGCTTAGGATCTGTCATGAGTTTATAGTCAAGATACTAACTTGGGCTATAGTCATCTGAAGGCTTAATTGGGGTTGGAGGATTGGCTGCAAGATGGCTGGATTGGCTGGGCATGGTGGCTCATCCCTGTAATCCCAGCAATTTGGGACACTGAGGTGGGAGGATCGCTTGAGCCTAGGAGTTTGAGACCAGCCTGGACATCATAGGGAGACCTTGTCTCTACAAAAAACACAAAAATCAGCTGGGTGTGGTGGCATATCCTGTAGTCCCAGCTACTCAGGAGGCTGAGGTGGGAGGATCACTTGAGCGAGATTGTGACGTAAGATTGCCCTGGTAACATGGAACAGATCTGGACCCGAGCCTAATAAAGGTGGCATAAATAAAGGTGTCACAAAGACAGGGTGGGGCGCATGCTTATAAGGGGCATGAGCATCTCGGGGCTGCCAGAATGGCTCCCATTGAGTGCGCAGCACTAGCGTGTGTCATGTCTTGGCAGCGTTTCTGGGGCCCATGGCCCTTCCTTACGTGGCAACTATTGTGTCTACTAGTCAAGGGGGCTCAGCCTCTGGTGTGGGTCAAGGACCTGCTCCAGCTAACCTCTAACCCTCTGGGGCCGCCTGAGCCCTGGTCTTCCCTCTCCTCCCATCTCCCATGGGAATCTCCCCATGCGCCTACTCCCCGGACAGTCCCCAGGGGACTTTGATTACATGGGGCCCTCTGCTTCCTCACAGGTGTCAGCCCTGCCTCAGGAATTGACTGAAAATTTGGTTCCATTCCTGGACACGGATTCAGCTGGAGAGCTGCCCCTGGGGCCAGAGCAGTTCTTGGCTGCACACCAGGATTTAAATGACAAGCTGACTCCACAAGCAAGGCTCCCAGAGGTGGTTCCACTGCTGGACGGGGATAGAACCAGACCCCAGTTCAGCTTCCTTGCCTCAAAAGTAAGGTTCAAACTGCAGATCTAGGTTGGGCTGCAGGTCATCAGGCAGATGAAATACTTGACTAGACAGTAAGATTTCAAAACCAACCAAATTTGTTGTTTTGCCCAAGAATGTGAAGAAAGATCTAGCTGAGCCCTGGTCTTCCCGCTCCTCCCATCTCCCATGGGAATCTCCCCATGCACCTACTCCCCCGACAGTCCCCAGGGGACTTTGATTACATGGGACCCTCTGCTTCCTCACAGGTGTCAGCCCTGCCTCAGGAATTGACTGAAAATTTGGTTCCATTCCTGGACACGGATTCAGCTGGAGAGCTGCCCCTGGGGCCAGAGCAGTTCTTGGCTGCACACCAGGATTTAAATGACAAGCTGACTTCACAAGAAAGGCTCCCAGAGGTGGTTCCACTGCTGGACGGGGATCAGAACCAGACCCCAGTTCAGCTTCCTTGCCTCAAAAGTAAGGTTCAAACTGCAGATCTAGGTTGGGCTGCAGGTCATCAGGCAGATGAAATACTTGTTTGACTAGACAGTAAGATTTCAAAACCAACCAAATTTGTTGTTTTGCCCAAGAATGTGAAGAAAGATCTAGCTGAGCCCTGGTCTTCCCGCTCCTCCCATCTCCCATGGGAATCTCCCCATGCACCTACTCCCCCGACAGTCCCCGGGGGACTTTGATTACATGGGACCCTCTGCTTCCTCACAGGTGTCAGCCCTGCCTCAGGAATTGACTGAAAATTTGGTTCCATTCCTGGACACGGATTCAGCTGGAGAGCTGCCCCTGGGGCCAGAGCAGTTCTCGGCTGCACACCAGGATTTAAATGACAAGCTGACTTCACAAGAAAGGCTCCCAGAGGTGGTTCCACTGCTGGACGGGGATCAGAACCAGACCCCAGTTCAGCTTCCTTGCCTCAAAAGTAAGGTTCAAACTGCAGATCTAGATTGGGCTGCAGGTCATCAGGCAGATGAAATACTTGTCTGACTAGACAGTAAGATTTCAAAACCAACCAAATTTGTTGTTTTGCCCAAGAATGTGAAGAAAGATCTAGCTGAGCCCTGGTCTTCCCGCTCCTCCCATCTCCCATGGGAATCTCCCCATGCGCCTACTCCCCGGACAGTCCCCGGGGGACTTTGATTACATGGGACCCTCTGCTTCCTCACAGGTGTCAGCCCTGCCTCAGGAATTGACTGAAAATTTGGTTCCATTCCTGGACACGGATTCAGCTGGAGAGCTGCCCCTGGGGCCAGAGCAGTTCTTGGCTGCACACCAGGATTTAAATGACAAGCTGACTTCACAAGAAAGGCTCCCAGAGGTGGTTCCACTGCTGGACGGGGATCAGAACCAGACCCCAGTTCAGCTTCCTTGCCTCAAAAGTAAGGTTCAAACTGCAGATCTAGGTTGGGCTGCAGGTCATCAGGCAGATGAAATACTTGTTTGACTAGACAGTAAGATTTCAAAACCAACCAAATTTGTTTTGCCCAAGAATGTGAAGAAAGATCTAGCTGAGCCCTGGTCTTCCCGCTCCTCCTATCTCCCATGGGAATCTCCCCATGCACCTAGTCCCCGGACAGTCCCCGGGGGACTTTGATTACATGGGGCCCTCTGCTTCCTCACAGGTGTCAGCCCTGCCTCAGGAATTGACTGAAAATTTGGTTCCATTCCTGGACACGGATTCAGCTGGAGAGCTGCCCCTGGGGCCAGAGCAGTTCTTGGCTGCACACCAGGATTTAAATGACAAGCTGATTCCACAAGAAAGGCTCCCAGAGGTGGTTCCACTGCTGGACGGGGATCAGAACCAGACCCCAGTTCAGCTTCCTTGCCTCAAAAGTAAGGTTCGAACTGCAGATCTAGATTGGGCTGCAGGTCATCAGGCAGATGAAATACCTGTTTGACTAGACAGTAAGATTTCAAAACCAACCAAATTTGTTGTTTTGCCCAAGAATGTGAAGAAAGGTCTAGCTGAGTATTGGAGCCTTGCTGAGATTTTTGGGATTCCACACCAATTATCCAAACCTCAGCGTCAGAAACAGACTCTGCAGGATGAATTTTCGAGTATGGACACACTGTATCCGGGCAGCCTGCCTCCAGAACCCCGGGTGAATGCAGATGAGCCTCCAGGGCCTCCTGAGCAAGTTGGACTTTCTCAATTCCATCTAGAGCCCAAAACTCAAAATCCAGAGACCCTGAAAGACATCCAGTCCTCTTCACTCCAGGAAGAAGCCCCAGCACAGCTTCCACAGCTCCCTCAGGAGGTAGAACCTTCAACCCAGCAGGAGACCCCAGCTCTGCCTCCAGTGTCCTCTGTGGAGAGTCTAGCTCAAACTCCACTGAATCATGAAGTGACAGTTCAACCTCCAGGTGAGGATCAAGCTCATTATAACTTGCCCAACATTACAGTTAAACCTGCAGATGTGAAGGCTACGATGACTTCAGAGCCTAAAAATGAGACAGAATCTTCCCAAGCCCAGCAGGGGGCCCCAGTTCAGCCTCCAGAGGGGGTGGAACCTTCTGCAACCCAACAGGAGACCCCAACTGAGCCTCCAGGTCCTCCTATGGAGCCTGAACTTTCCCCCAGTGAACAGGAGCAGCCAGCTCAGCCTTCTGAGTCTTCTGGGGAGGTTGAATCTTCTCCAGCCCAGCAGGAGACCCCAGCTCAGCCCCCAGAACATCATGAAGTCCCAGTTTCACCTCCAGGTCACCATCAAATGCAGCATTCAGATTTTCCCAATGTCTCTGTTAAGCCTCCAGACGTGCAGCTCACCATAGCAGCAGAGCCTAGTGCAGAGGTGGAAACTTCTCCAGTCCATCAACTCTCGGCCAGGTAATGATGTAGAACCTCCCACCATCCAGCACGGGGACACACCTCTGCCTCCAGAGTCATCAGAAGAGGCTGGACATTTAGCAGTTCAACAGGAGACTTCAGTTCAATCTCCAGAACCTATTAATAGAGATTAATTAGTGAGAACCCCTCTCCGACCCAGCAGGAGGCTGCAGCTAAGCATCCACAGACCGCTGAGGAGGGCGAGTCTTCTCTAACACAGCAGGAGGCCCCAGCTCAGACTCCAGAGCTCCCTGAGGAAGTTGTAGCTCAACCTCCACAGCATCATGAGGTAACAGTTTCCCCTCTAAGTCATGATCAATTTCAGCCTCCAATACTGCACTACGTCACTATTAAACCTGTGGATCACGTGGTTACCATGACTCCAGATTTCACTAATCAGGTTGAAATGTTAACCCAACAAGGGGCCCCAGCTCAGCCTTTAATGTCCCCTGAGCAGCTTCAACATTTGAAAGACCAGGGAGAGATTATAATTCAGCAGCTAAGTAGACCTGAAAATTATGAACTTCCTCCAGTCCATAAAGAGCCCACAACTCAGCCTCCAGCTCAGCTCTCCTCAGACTTTGGAAGTTCACTGAATGATGAAGCAATAGGTTCACCTCTAGATGTGTCATATCTACATCTAGATAGGGAGCTTACCAAACCTACAGCAGTCACTATGGGGGTAGAACCTTCTCCAGTCCAGCAGGACAACCCTCCTATTCCCACTGAAAAGGCTGACTTTTCTCCAGCCCAGCCTGATCTCCCTTCCCCGCCTCTGCATTCTCCTGAAAAGATTGAATCTCCTGTCCACCAGGAGGCCACAGCTCAGACTCCAGATCCCCCTAAGGAGGCAGAACCTTCTCCAGTCCAGCAAGGTTCCCAGCGGAGCCACCAGAGCCCCCTAAGGAAGTTGAACCATCTGCAACCCAGCAGGAAGCCTCGGCTCATCCCCGGAAGTCCACTGAATAGGTCAGTCCTCCACCATAGTGGGAGATACCAGCTCAGCCACCAGAGCCACCTGAGAAGTTCGAACCATCTCCAATCCTACAGCAGGCCCCAACTCGGCTTTTAAAGCCACCTAAAGAGGTAGAATCCTCTCCAGTCCAGCAGGCGGTCCCTGCTCAGTCTTCAGACCCTGCTATGGTTATAGAACCCTCTTTGACCCAGCAGATGGCCCCATCTTTGCCTCCAGAGTTCCCTCAGGAGGTAGAACCATCTGTAACTCAGCAGGAGATTCCAGCTGAGATTCCAGAGCTCTCTATGGAGGTAGAACCTTCTCTGACCCAGCAGGAGGCCACAGTTCAGGCTCCAGAGTCCCCTAAGGAGGTAGAACCTTCAAGGCAGCAAATGGTCCCAGTTCAGCTTCCAGAGCCACCTAAGGAAGTTGCAGCTCAGCCTCCAGCTCATTATGAGGTGACAGTCCCAACACCAGGCCAGGATCCAGCTCAGCACTCAACATTGCCCAGTGTCACTGTTCAACCTTTGGACCTGGGACTTACCATCACTCCAGAACCCACTATGGAGGTTGAACATTCTACACCCCTGAAGAGGACTATAGTTCCTCCAAATCATCTTAAGGTGACACTTCCACATCCAGACCAGGTTCAGACTCAGCATTCACACCTGACTGAAGCCACAGTTCAACCTCTGGATCTAGGGATTACCATCACTCCAGAATCCACAACAGAGGTTGAACCTTCTACAGCCCTGATGACTACAGCTCCTCCTCCAGAACACCCTGAGGTGACACTTCCACCTTCAGACAAGGGTCAGGCTCAGCATTCACACCTGACTGAAGCCACAGTTCAACCTCTGGACCTGGAGCTTAGCACAACTACAGAGCCTACTGCAGAGGTTAAACCGTCTCCAACCACGGAGGAAACCTCAGCTCAGCCTCCAGACCCGGGGCTTGCCATAACTCCAGAACCCACTCCAGAGATTGCACATTCCACAGTCCTGGAGAAGACTACAGCTCCTCATCCAGACCAGGTTCAGACTCTGCATCGAAGCCTGACCGAGGTCACAGGTCCACCTACAGAGTTAGAATCTTCACAGGATTCACTGGTGCAGTCTGAAACTGCACCAGAGGAACAGAAGGCCTCCACAAGCACCAACATATGTGAGCTCTGTACCTGCGGAGATGAGACTCTGTCATGTGTTGATCTCAGCCCAAAGCAGAGGCCCCACCAAGTGCCTGTGCCAGAGCCCAACACCTACAATGGCACCTTCACCATCTTGTAAGAATCACCTTTCCTCAATCGTCCTCTGTGTCTTGCCTGACATGGCAGCCTTTTCCTGGAGGCCTTCCTGGGCCTTCTTTATCTCCCCAAGCCGTACTGACAACTGACTTTCTGCTTTCACCTTTGCTTGTCAACTCTCCCTTCTCCTCATTCTCCTTTAATGTCAGACCCATTCCCCAGTCTTTTACTCTTACTCATTTTCTTATCCATTTTTATTTAGCCCCATCACATCATTGCTTAACCGCTGCTCTGCTCCTATTTTCACTTCACCCTCTTTACAGCAGCCTGTCACTCTCCCGATCTCAGTGATGATGCTCTAAGTGGTTAAGAGTTGATTCTGGAGCCAGGCTGCCTGGGTTTGAACCCAGGTCTGCTTACTAGCTTGGTGATCCAGAGCAAGTTATTCTGCTCTGTGACTCAATTTCCTCACCTTTAAACTGGGGATTATGCTACTTACCATTTCATAGGATTGTTGTGAAATTTAGGTGAGGGAATATATGAAACACTTCATCAGTGCCTAGCATATGTAGGAGTGTTGGCTGTTAACATGATTACTCAGTCCTTTAGTTATGTCCAGAACTCATCTTTGTCCCTGGCGTTTTATATGTAGCACTCATTTTGTGTCAAACCCAGGACCAAGTATGCTACTGTTTGCAGAACATGAAAATAATAGGAGGGAAGAAACAGAATAGGCATAAATAGGGAGGTATATATAATTAATTACTAAAAGATAATGCATGCCATCGGTGCTAGAATTTACCAGAATCGGTGGTCCTTGAGGTGTGGAGATCAGGGAAAGCTACATGGATAAGCTAAAACTTTACTTGGGTATTAAATGAGGTATGGAAAACCATTGAAAGTTTCCAAGCAAGAGAGATTAAATGATTAAAACAGGAAGATTATTTTATTTTGTTTTTTGCCTTATGTGGAGACATGCAAAGGATTATTTTAGAATCCATATGTAGAGTGCCCAAAAGGAAAAGCTTATTTCAGGGAGACAAAATAGAAAGGTCTAGCAAAATGTAGGAGTAAAGTGTGAAGGGGTTAAATCAGATCAGTTGTAATAAGAGAAAGAAAAAGCCTAGGATGTTTCAACAGAGGGCAAAGCTTTGGTGTTACCTGACATAGGGTTTCTTTCTACTTATTTATCGATAATGATAAGCTTATGCCCATTGTTCTGTTGAATTATTTACTATTTTTGTGTTGATTTGAAGAAGTTTGTTTAGACACATAAGTGCTTTTGGATAAAATACTTACATTCAAAGTAATTAACTGGCATCGTCTGTCCAAGAGATGGGATGGATAGGAAGTTAAGCTTCCGGGAGATGCCTCATCATTTGTCCCAGTGGCCCCGCATTATTTCTTGATGAATTGTGCAAACTGGGAAGCTGATAGCTCTGGTAATGAGAAGGCAGGTGTTATTTTCTGTTTCTGAATATCCCCGACAAGGTCGCCATGATTCTTTTATGTATCCTGTTCATTCTTTTCCTGCCTATTCAAGGATATGAACTGCCTTTCTTCACAGAAATTTCCAAGGAAGCTATGTTTCATACATTGATAGAAATGTATGGAAAGCATACAGTTGGACCGAGAAACTGTGAGTATATTCTCTCCAAATATGACAAAAAACTAACTGCATTGTAAGATCCTTCTTGGTCCAGAATTTTGAGGTCCATACCTCTGAGAAAAGATATTTCCCCTCCATACTCCAAATCAACCTCTGTGGATTGCAAACCTATGGTTATTTTAAAATTAAATTTGTTAGGCTCTAAGAGGCAATTTAAATTTATTTTTTATCATACAAATAATACATGGTTATATTCTTTTTCTTTTTCCTCTTTTTTTTTTCAGAGACAGGGTCTTACTTTGTCCCCTAGGCTGGAGTGCAGTGGCACAATCACATCTCACCTCCCAGGCGCAAGTGATCCTCCCACCTCAGCCTCCCAAGTAGCTGGGACCACAGGTGCATGCCACCACGCCCACCTAATTTTGTATTTTTTGTAGAGACAGGGTCTTCCTATGCTGCTTCGGCTGGTCTTCAGCTCCTGGGCTCAAGTGATCCTCCCACCTTGGCCTCCTAAAGTGCTCATATTACAGGTGTGAGCCACCATCTCCAGCCCATGATTCTATTTTTAATGTATAAAAATGCAATAACAGGTATAACAAAAACCCTCCTTGTGCCGTACTCCCTCATCCCTGAGGTAATGCTACTCTGCCTTTAGTATACATGCTTCCAGACTTTTCCCCATTTGCCTACATACATATTTACATAAAGCAAAATAGATTTGCTGTGTGGTTTTTAAAACCTTTTTTCCTTACATAAATGGTAACATCTTGCAACTTGATTCTTTCACTTCATGGTATCACTTATATTCTTTCACTTCATAATTTCTTTCCTTCCTAGGACTGAGTGGGTCACCCCATTCATTTAAACTCCTGCATAATCCATGGCATGGATGCATCATAGTTTATTTAATAAGTTCCCCATTGACGAATGTTTAGATTATGCTTAGTGGGCAAGTATTCCTGTAGCATAGATATCTAGAAATGGGAGAGTTGGGGTGAAGACTATGTAGATATAAAATTTTAATTGTCCTCAAAAATGTTGTGCCAACTGACTCTATTGTCAGCAGAATATGACAGCATTCATTTCCCCACACCTTTTCACTGCTGGGTATTCGCCAACTTTTTGCTGAAGTTATGGATGAATAAAAGGGATTCCATCCAGATTTGAATTTTTCTGATTACTCATGAATTTAAATATCTTTATATGTTTATTGAACATTTGTGTTTCTTCTCCGAGCTTTCTGTCCTTTGTTCATTTTCCTGTTGAATTATCGTTTTCTTACTGATTTATAGAAGGAATTAGTTTAGACACATAAATGATTTTGGAAAAAATGCTTACATTCGAAGTAACATTTTTCACAACAGTTTGTGTCACATCACTTGTTTGACTTATATAGATAAGACATACATGAGTTCTAAATTAAAAATAAAACACATGCTAGGTGCAGTGGCTCACGCCTGTAACCCCAGCACCTCGGGAGGTCGAGGCAGGCGGATCACCTGAGGTCAGGAGTTTGAGACCAGCCTGGCCAATATGGCGAAACCCCATCTCTACTGAAAATACAAAAATTAGCCAGGTGTGGTGGCGGGTGCCTATAATCCCATCTACTTGGGAAGCTGAGGCAGGAGAATTGCCTTATTTATTTTTTGAGACGGAATTTTGTTCTTGTTGCCCAGGCTGGAGTTTAATGGTGCGATCTTGGCTCACTGCAAGTTCCACCTCCTGGGTTCAAGGGATTCTCCTGCCTCAGCCTCCTGGGTAGCTGGAATTACAGGTGCCCACCACCACGCCCAGCTAATTTTTATATCTTTATTAGAGACAGAGTTTCACCATGTTGGACAGGCTGGTCTCGAACTCATGACCTCAGGTGATTCACGTGCCTTGGCTTTCCAGAGTGCTGGGATTACAGGCATGAGCCACCACGCCAGGCCAGGACTACATTTTAAAAGCAAGAAAATTATTACAAAAGTCAGGGTAGTGATTACCTATTAGGGTTAGAGAGAGGAATATGATTGGAAAGGGGCACACTGGGGTTTCTGGAATGCTAGCAATAATCTTTTGTAACAATGTTTACATGGGTATCTGCTTTATAATTATTAAACTGAATATTTGGCCAGGTGAGGTGGCTCATGTCTGCAATTCCAACACTTTGGGAGGCGGAGGCAGGAGGATCACTGGAGCCAGGAGTTTGAGACCAGTGTGGATAAGAGAATGAGACCTTGTCTCAGAAAATTAAATTAAATTAAATATAAACAACTTTTATGTTATGTGCACTTTATGCACATTGTAGTTCTCAAAGTTTTTTGATGGGGGAAAAATGTTGAATGGCTTCACTTGCAGCCCTGACATGGTCCCATGTGGGGCTTTCATAATAAGGTTTGGGAAGAGAGAGAAGGAAATGGAGGGTCTGCTGATCTTGGTGCCACCCAGAGTTGGATTCTGAAAGGTATATTATGATCTAGAGAGGAGTCATTAAAGATACAATTTGGTGGGAAGAGTGGAGCGGTGTGCTTGTGTGTGTGTGCTTGCATGTGTGTGTGTGTGCTTGCCTGTGTGTGTGTGCTTGCATGTGTGTGTGTGTGCCTGTTCGTGCTTGCATGTGTGTGTGTGCTTGCCTGTGTGTGTGTGCTTGCATGTGTGTGTGTGCCTGTTCGTGCTTGCATGTGTGTGTGCTTGCATGTGTATATGTGCTTGCCTGTGTGTGTGTGCTTGCCTTGTGTGTGCTTGCATGTGTGTGTGTTTGCCTGTGCGTGCTTGCCTGTGTGTGTGTGCTTGCATGCGTTTGTGCTTGCATGTGTGTGTGTGTGCTTGCATGTGTGTTTGCTTGCATGTGTGTGTGTGTGCTTGCATGTGTGTTTGCTTGCATGTGTGTGTGTGCTTGCATGTGTGTGTGTGCTTGCATGTGTGTGTGTGCTTGCATGTGTGTGTGTGTGCTTGCCTGTGTGTGTGTGTGCTTGCCTGTGTGTGTGCTGGTGGTGGTGGAGAGAGATGGACACAGAAAGGAGAATGGAATAAAAGGTTTGAATGGAAGCAGAGCAGATACCACCATCTTGAAATGACCATGACCCAGCTTTCCTCCACATGCAGGAGATAGTCCTGTGTAGCAAATAGTTGTAGTTTGCATTTTAATCTAGAAATAACTTTTTCATTTTCCAGAATTCTCAGTGAAAATTATTTGACTGAATTACATAAGGATTCATTTGAAGGCCTGCTATCCCTCCAGTATTTGTAAGTTAGTTAATCATATTTTTGAGTTTTTAGTCATATTATCTTTCAAATGAATAAGGGGTTCAAATTAGATAATCTCTAAGATTTCTTCCAGCAATAAAATTCTGCAATTCTGTAAGTTTGTATAGGGTCTCAGCCCATCTCTAGCATTAGCTATGTCCTATGCATTTTCAGTTTTTAAATTATATAGACAAAATACAGACAGAAAAAATTTCACATGGTAAGAAGATCTGAGTAGTGACTGACACCCATATGAATCTTGTTTTATAAGGATTTACATACCATCTTCTTCTATTCAATCTACAGCCAATAGATCAAATCTAACCTAAGGTCTATTTTGTAATAGCCTATTAAGTTAAGAATGGTTTTTGCATTTTTAAAGGACTATGAAAGAAAAAAGAGAAATATGCGAGAGAGATCGTACATGGCCCACAAAGCCTTAAAATATTTACTGTCTGACCTTCACAAAAAAAGATTTGAAAAAGTTGGCTTAGTAGGATGAAAGGAATTAAAATTAACGTCAGATTGTTGCCTAAAGGAGAAGAAAATATGGACCACCTACATTCATTTGAGCATCATTAATCCAGAATTTTTTGTAATTTAATCGGAATTAAATTAACATTTAAATATTTGAAATCAGCTGAATTATGGAAATAATATTATCAAGAATATTAAGCTACCAAAAGAATAGACTAGTATTAAGGATTTCATTTCGAGAATTGTTATATTAAAACAGATGTTTAAAATGATGGTTAAGTGGTAGAGCTAGAAATGTTTACACTAAGAAGCATATCAGAAATGCCCCTAACTCTTCACTAATTACACAATAACTATCTCCCCAGCCCTGTTACCAAGAAAGGGATACCTGCATAGTATTTCTGTCTGTTTAGAGACAAGGAGATACTATGTTCAATTGCTATGAAAGCTTGATTCTTATCTTTTGTCCATAGAGGTGTGTATGTCATTAATCCTTATTAAGCTTATTAGTGATGCTTTTTTTTTTTTTTTTGAGACGGAGTCTCGCTGTTTTGCCCAGGCTGGACTGCAGTGGCATGATCTCTGCTCACTGCAAGCTCCGCCTCCCGGGTTGACGCCATTCTCCTGCCTCAGCCTCCCACGTAGCTGGGACTACAGGCGCCTGCCACAGCGCCTGGCTAATTTTTTGTATTTTTTTAGTAGAGACGGGGTTTCACCGTGTTAGCCAAGATGGTCTTGATCTCCTGACCTCGTGATCCACCCGCCTTGGCCTCCCAAAGTGCTGGGATTACAGGCGTGAGCCACCACGCCAGGCCTAGTGATGCTCTTTTGCAAACAGATTCTTTCAAATGTGAAAGGCTTAAGGATAGTGGGTGTAAAGACCCTCAAGTGGATGCCAAAGTGCTAGAGAGGCCATGAAGTAATAAAACTACATTTGCTTTAAGATAGTAATTTTCCTTCTACTCACTCCCCCAGCTATTCATTCATTCATTCATTTTTTTTTTTTTTTTGAGACAGAGTCTCGCTCTGTGGCCCAGGCTGGAGTGCTGTGGCGCGATCTCGGCTCACCGCAAGCTCTGCCTCCTGGGCTCACGCCATTCTCCTGCCTCAGCCTCCCGAGTACCTGGGACTACAGGCACACGCCGCCACACCCACCTAATTTTTTGTATCTTTAGTAGAGACGGGGTTTCACCTTGTTAGCCAGGATGGTCTCGATATCCTGACCTTGTGATCCGCCCGTCTCAGCCTCCCAAAGTGCTGGCATTACAGGGATGAGCCACCACGCCCAGCCAGCTATTCATTTGTTTTACAAATATTTGAATTTACTTTATTTCCATGTGTCAGTTTTAAACATGATGGGCAATGCAGATGAGCAAGACCTAGTCCATGCTTTCAAGGAGTTTATGCTCAGAAAAAATGGGATGAAAAATAACTACATTAAGAGGAAGAAATGGATGTGGGCACTAGGAGGGATAAATTGTTTCTGAAGCATAGAAGAGGGGAAAATGACTTCAGTTTGGACCCAGGAAGATGTTACTAGAACAATCCCATTTGAATAGGACTTTGAAGGGCCATTGTGTAGCATCGGACAGACATCTTGGGGACAATATTCTAAACTTGGAGAAGGGCAAAACACAGGAAAGTATTCGAGGAATGCCATGAGTACCTGTAGATTACAAGGAGGGAGAGTAGGAAATTGGAGCCAGATCTTCTAGGGCTTTGAATGCCAAGTGAGGAGCCATCATGGGGTACTGTGTTATCACAGCAGTGCTGTAAGATGGATCTGCATCACAATCATTGAGGGGGCACGTTAGAACTCAGTTCTGGACTCCACCCTCATAGTTATTGATTCAGTTGGTCCAGAGTGGGACCAAGAATTTGCATCCTCAATAATTTCCCAGGAGGTGCTGGTCTTTGCAAGCCACTTCTGGAGAGTTTATGTGATGACTGTGTGCAGGATAGTTTAGGAAGAGAGAGACTAGAGATGGAGACATCAGCCAGACAACGTTACACCATCCAGGTAAAGAGGGAGGGAAAAGCCCCATCACTGTATAACTGAAGAAATTGCTTTCATGAAATATTAAAGCGATATAAAACCAAAAATGAATTTCTATTAATATGATAGAAATTAATTGTATTAATATGATTTGAATATTAGTTCCAAGTTATGTATTCAGTAAAGGGGTAACTTCCTTTCAAATGCTGTGAAAGGATGTCTTTTATTTCTTCTGATACTGAACTGGCTTAGCAAAACAAACCTAAACTAGGAAGGTGTATAAATGTGAGGCTATTCAATGTGAGGCTATTCATTTTAATATTAGAAACTGTATATAAAAACTTTGAACTCATAATCTAGGATTTGATGAGACTACAAAAGGGCATCTAGTCAAGTCTACTGCTCTCAGGAAAAATTAATCCCAAAGTCTATTAAGTAGTATATTTTATTTATTAAAAGTATGAAGATGAGAGTCTAGGAGAGGTACGGGCAGGGTTAGGGGCTCTGGAAAGCTCAAATACAGGTCCAAACGTTTAGAGTCGAGATGAAAAATGTGTATTCAATATTATTCTAAACTCTTGCTGTTATTCATACTAGTCAACACTGATAACTTATCAAGGCAATATTTTCCTTTTATTTTTCTAGAGATTTATCCTGCAATAAAATACAGTCTATTGAAAGACATACATTTGAACTACTACCATTTTTGCAGTTTATATAAGTTACAAATATAACTTTATTAAATTTGGAATTTTTATAAAACTTAATTATAAACCTCCTTGCTATTCATGTTGAAATATGATTAAAATTTGACCAGTAGAAATATACTAAAATTATATAGCAAGTCCTTTTTGTCTCTAGCAAAGATTAGTGTGAGAATTATTACACAGATCATAGTGAATCATCAGAGAGCAGTGGTTCTCAACTGGTGTGATTTTTTACTCAGGTGCCATTTGGTAATGTCCAGAGACAGTTTTGGTTGACAAAACTGTGGTTGTGCTCCTGGCATCTGGTGGGCAGAGGCCAGAGATGCTGCTAAACATCCTGCAAAGTATAAGACAAACCGCCATGGCAAAGAGTTATATAGTCCAAAATGTCGATGGTACTGAAGTCGTGAAATCCTGTTCTAGAGAAATAAAGATCACTTAACACAGGTACTTACTGAGCGTTCACTGTTTTGTAGCTAATGTACCACATGTGCAGTGTTAAAGTATAAATCATAAGCCAGTATCTTCCACAGCGAGATTTCCTTAGCGCACAAAGGACTGAGGTTATGTTCCATCCTATATAAATTAGACTCACAGCAAATGATAAATGTTCTGAAATAAATTTTTTCCTTTGGCTTATGTCTTTTTTTGTAGAAATCTGGGCTGCAATTTAATTACGGAACTGAGCTTTGGAACATTTCAGGCCTGGCACGGAATGCAGTTTTTACACAACTTGTAAGTGAAATAGAAGATGAATACGTGTAAACAACTATTTTGTATAAAAACTCATACAATTATTGGTTAGCTGGGTATAAGCCCATTATGAACTCTGAAAAGCGTGTCTTAAGATCCATTTGTTTTTCTCAAATGGGGAAACTAAGGTACAAAGAGGCCAAGAGACTTACACAGCTTATATATGACCTGCTCTGCTTGTCCTAGTTCTGACCTATGGCATGGGCAAGAAAAGGCATCAAACAAGTGACCCTCAAATTAGCCTTGTTGCTGGGCGGGGTGGCTCAGGCCTGTAATCCCAGAACTTTAGGAGCTGAGGGGGGTGGATCACCTGAGGTCAGGGTTTCAACACCAGCCTGGCCAACATAGTGAATCCCCATCCCTACTAAAAATACACAAAAATTAGCTGGGCGTAGTGGTGCAGTTTTTTGCTCCCTGGAGGACTTTGTGTTAAGCTTTCTTCCTTGCAGCTAAATGTTGCAGACATTTAAGCAGTTTGAAACTCTGCAAATGAGCAGGAATCAAAGTTAAATCCAAAGTGTAGGGCCAGATATAGTGGCTTATGCCTATAATTCCAGCACCTTGGGAGGCCGGGGTGGGAGGATCACTTGAGGTCAAGAGTTTGAGACCATCCTGGCCAACATGGCGAAACCTCGTCTCTACTAAAGATACAAAAATTAGCAGGTTGTGGTGGCAGGAGCCTGTGATCTCAGCTATTGGGAGGCTGAGAGTCGAGAATGGCTTGAACTCGGGAGGTGGAAGTTGCAGTGAGCCGAGATTGTGCCCACTGCACTCCAACCTCCCCTCCAGGCTGGTCTCGAACTCCTGTGACCTCAGGTGATCTGCCCACTTTAGCCTCCCAAAGTGCTGCGGTTACAGGTGTGAGCCACCATGCCTGGCCAAAATGGTGTTTATGTTACGTTATTGTGCAAAAAAAAATTTTGTAAAGAAAATACGTCGCTCTATTTTAATTCCATGTACTTTCCTGACTACTCTTCTACCGTAAGTGCAAAAATTCTATGATTTCTCTGTATAACACACCCAGCAAATCCGAGTGGATATATTCAATGGCCTGAAGGGGATTTTAGACTCAAAGTGAAGATTCTCCTCTACATCTGACTTTAGAAAATACTTTCCATCTTTCTTGTGGTTTAGAAATCTAGTTTCACACAGTTCATTTTGAGGTAGAGGGAGATGTTCAGGATGTGTCTGGATTAGAGCAGAAGTTTCTGCAGACGCTCCTCTCTGTCTTCATTAATTTGCTGATGCTTAACTTAGGGAAGAGACACTGAGGGTCTGTTTTTCTTTTGCCCTCACACCAGAGAACAGGCTCATTATGTCCCTCCACCAAGAGGTTTAGGTAGCATCAATACAAATATCTTAAAACTCACCACCTTTACTAAGCACTTTATAACACTGGGAGTCCCACATAAGAAACTGGTGGCCGGGAGCAGTGGCTCATGCCTGTAATTCCAGCACTTCTGAAGGCTGAGGTGGGTGGATCACCTGAAGTCAGGAGTTCAAGACCAGCCTGACCAACATGGTGAAACCCTGTCTCTACTAAAAATACAAAAATTAGCTGGGTGTGGTGGTGGGCACATGTAATCTTAGCTACTCAGGAGGCTGAGGCAGGAGACTCATTTGAACCCAGGAGGCAGAGGTTGCAGTGAGCCAAGGTCATGCCATTGCACTCAAGCCTGGGCAACAGAGCAAGACTCCGACAGAGATGGAGTTTTACCACGTTGGTCAGGCTGGTCTGGAACTCCTGACCTCAGATGATCCACCCGCCTCGCTTCCCAAAGTGCTGGGATTATAGGCCTAAGCCACCAGGCCCAGCCAGTAAATGGAAACTTTAACTCAAAAGAAGGAAGGAAGGAAGGGAGGAAGGGAGGGAGGGAGGAGGTGAGGGAGGGAAGGGAGGGAAGGGAAAGAAGGCGGGAGGGAGGGAAATGAAGAAAGAGAAAGAAAGAAAGAAAGAAAAGAAAGAATTGTAAAACCATAAGGTTAAAGTAAACCTTTTTTCTTCATACAGATTAAGCACATGAGTTCAGATTACAGCTTTGCTTCTTAATAGCTTGGTGACCTAGGACAAGTTATGTAACCTCTCTGTGCCTCAGTTTCCTCATTTATAAAATAGGGCAATAATAATATCTACCACATAAGGTTATTGTGAGGATGAAATGTGAAATGCTGATCACAAATACGTAGCAGCCTAATAGATACTCACTGTAATAATTATTATTTTTATAACTTCTGCAAAAATACAGTGATGATTCTTGGGTTAACCTAAAGGGTGATTTTCTTTTATTTCTTCCTGTTTCTTTTCTTTTTCTTGTTCACTTTACAGAATTAAAAAGAAAATAGATTCCAGCATTTTGGAATAAAAATTCACATCAAAATGAATTTATTCATTTTATTGACAGATAAACAAAATGTCATTTGTTTATTCAATAAACATTTATTAAATCCCTAGTAAATTTCAGACATCATGCCAGGCACAGGGATGACAATGACAATACGATGTGGTCTCTGCCCTCAAGGAGCTGATAGCCCAGGAGACTGACAAGTAGACAGGTGGTTACATGCAGTGTAACAAAGGCTGTGATGTCATACAAGGAGACAAGTTTGAGTATGTGATGGGAGTATGGTTTTGACCAGTTCCTCCTCTTAGATTTATCCCTTTTTCTTTGGCTGTAAAGCAAAAGAATTGGTCCTATTTTTTTTCCTTAACTGTGCAAATTAAACCATAAATTTTAAAAAACTTTATAAAGATAAAAGGCAAGCAGTCAGGTGCAGTGTCTCACGCCTGTAATCCTAACACTTTGGTAGGCTGAGGGGGGTGGATCACCTGAGGTTAGGAGTTGGAGACCAGCCTGTCCAACATGATGAAACCCCGTCTCTACTAAAAATACAAAAATTAGCTGGGCGTGGTGGTGGGAACCTGTAATCCCAGCTACTCAGGAGGCTGAGGCAGGAGAATTGCTTGAACCCAGGAGGTGGAGGTTGCAGTGAGCCAAGATGGAGCCATTGCTGTCCAGCCTGGGTGACAGAGCAAGACTCCATCTCCAAAAAAAAAAAAAAGCAACTTGAATTATGGACGAACAACTTGAATTATGGAGGACTCTAGAAATAGTGTTTCCTACAGAGTCAGGGCTTCCTACCAACATAGTCATTTCTAGGGTTTTTGACCTGAAAAGTTCTGTGGCATAATTTTTCTTTGCTATCCACTTCTTGTTTTTTTTTTTCTATTTCTTCTCTGCTTTCTCTCCTCTACTTTATCTTCTAGAGACCTAGGTAGTTCCCAAAGGAATAGTACTTTATGGAGTCTAATGGTGATTTATTATGTAAAAGCAGAAAATTATTTTTTTTCCTAAAAGTTCCATACCAAAAAATGAATATAGACTTTTTATGCAGTCTCACACATTGAAAATGCAGGTAATTTTAATTTCATTGCATTTTTCAGAATTCTCAATCGCAATTCTCTGACTGCTGTCGAAGATCCATATCTCTTTGAACTGCCAGCATTAAAATATCTGTAAGTACTACAGTACTGTCATGAGTCATGAGATGATTTATGCTTTTTAAATTTGTCATCAAAGATAAAGTATTTTGCATTTAGGCTAAAAAGTCATAATTTAAATTTTAACTGAGTTATTGAAAAAAGTTATTGGCAAAGAAAAGGATTAAGAAAGGATGTATAATGGTCAAGACAGCCAGCGGGGAAGAGAATAGTGTGGAAGAACCCGTATAGATTTGGAACATGTAGACACATGGAGGAATATTATTTAACCAAGAAAGCAAAGAGGAATAGGTGTTCATTATTCTAAAAAGGAAGAAAAGAGTAAATAATCAAGATGGGTGAATGCAATATGAAATGAGAAGTAAGATAATGGTAAAAAAGTGTAAGTTCTCTTAAATTTCATTAATTTGATGATGTAGATCAACTTAAATTTCTTTAATAAGATCTCTCTGGAATTTTACGGCAAATAAACTCTTGAAGTGGCTTGTTTTATAGAGAAGCCAAAATTGAAGTAATCACATGTCTTTGAATTATCTTTTGAAGTACAGAATTTTGTAATGGGTTCATATCATGAATGTTTCAGCTTTCTTCTTCAGAGACATGGGAACAACGCACATCACACTTACAACACTTAAGAACATTCTCACGGTGACTGTTGAACTGCAAAAACTGTAAGTTATTTTTTTCTTAGGTTTATTTTTACTTAGTTGGTTTTTTAGGTTTGTTTTATTATTTTCTTAAGCCAGATTTATTGAGATATAATTTTCATAAACATTCACCCTTTATAAGTGTATAGTTTGATGAGTTTTGACAAATGTATAGTTACATAACCACCACCACATTCCCAATATAAAGCATTTCTGTCACCTCAGAAAGGCCCCTCGTTTCCCTTTGTAGGCAATCCCTTCCTCCCACCAGCAGCCCCTGTTAGCTCCTAATCTGATTTCTGTCCCTATAGTTTTGTCTTTTTCAGAATGTCTTATAAATGAAATCATGTAGCATGTAGCCTCTTGTGTTTGACTTCTTTCACTTAGTATTGTTTTTTATTTTTTTTGAGATAGCGTCTCAGTGTCGCTCAGGCTGCAGTGCAGAGGCATGACCTCAGCTCACTGCAACCTCAGCTCACTGCAACCTCCACCTCCCAGGTTCAAACGATTCTCCTGCCTCAGCCTCTCAAGTAGCTGGGATTACAGGCGTGTGCCACCATGCCCAGCAAATTTTTGTATTTTTAGGAGAGATGAAGTTTCACCATGCTGGCCAGACTGGTTTCGAACTCCTGACCTCAAGTGATCCGCCCACTTTGGCCTCCCAAAGTGCTAGGTGTGAGCCACCTCGCCCGGCCTCACTCAGCATAATGTTTTCGAGATTATGCTACCATCTCTGTTGTTGCCCCTATCAGTACAGCTGGCCCTCCATGTCTGCAGGTTCCTCATCCATGGATTCAACTAACCATGGATGGAGAATATTTGGAAAAAATAAAATATATAAAATACAACAATAAAAACAGTAGAAAATTTAAAACACAGTATAATTATTTACATACCATTTACACTGTATTAGGTATTTAAAGTATACCCGAGGCTTATGTCATTTATTATATCAAGTATTATGTCATTCCATATAAAATACTTCAGCGTCTGTGGACTTTGGTATCTGCGGGGGGTCCTGGAGCCAATCCCCTGCAGACACCGAGGGACAACTCTTCACCCCTTTTTATGGCTGAGTAGTATTCCAGTTGTGTGGATGTATCAATTTGTTTATCCATTCATCAATGTATGGACATTTGGGTAGCTTCAGTTTTTTGCAACTATGAATAAAACTTCTAAAAACACTCATATACAGGTCTTTGTGTGAACCTATGTTTTCGTTTCTTTGGGTAAATACCTAGGAGTTGGATTGTTCACAAGCTTAGTGTATATTTAACTTTTTAAGAAACTGCTAAACTGTTTCCTAAAGTGGCTGTGCCATTTTACATTTCCACCAGCATTGTATGAGAGTCACAGTTGTTCTACATCTTCATCATTTTTTTTTTTTTTTTGCAACACAGTCTTGGGGTATCCCCAGGCTAGAGTGCAGTGGTGCCATTTTGGCTCACTGCAACTTCTACCTCCTGAGTTCAAACAGTTCTCCTGCCTCAGCCTCCCAAGTAGCTGTAGGCACCCGCCACCACACCCAGCTAATTTTTATATTTTTAGTAGAGACAGGGTTTCACCATGTTGGCCAGGCTGGTCTTGAACTCCTGACCTCAACTGATCCACACCCCCTGGTCTCCCAAAGTGCTGTGGTTACAGGTGTAAGCCACCATGTCCGGCCCAGCAGATGTTCTTTTGAGACAGAGTCGTTGCTGGAGTGAAGCAGCAAGATCTCAGCTCACTGCAACCTCGGCCTCCCAGGTTCAAGCGATTCTCCTCCCTCAGCCTCCTGAGTAACTGGGATTATAGCCACACACCACCATGCCCAGCTAATTTTTATATTTTTAGTAGAGATGGGGTTTCGTCTTGTTGGCCAGGCTGGTCTCAAACTCCTGGCCTCACTTGATCCACCTGCCTTGGCCTCCCAAAGTGCTGGGATTACAGGCGTGAGCCACCATGCATGGCCCAGCCCAGCAGATTCTTATATTTGAGTTTTTAAAGAAATGTTCACCTTTCTACTGCTAGATGTGCAGTGGAATCTCATTGTGGTTTTAATTTGCATTTAATAGCTAGTGATGTTGAATATTCATGTGCAAATATCTTCTTTACTATACTGTTCAAATTTATTCCCATATTTTAATTGGATATTAATATTTTTATTGAGGTTTTTTTCCCTGTAATCCCATTGGAGATTGGTTATTATTGAGTTTTAACAGTGCTTTAGGCCGGGCACGGTGGCTCATGCCTGTAATCCCAGCACTTTGGGAGGCCAAGGCAGGTGGATCACGAGGTCAGGAGATCGAGACCATCCTGGCTAACACGGTGAAACCCCGTCTCTACTAAAAATACAAAAAAATTAGCTGGGTGTGGTGGGAGGCACGTGTAGTCCCAGCTACTTGTGAGGCTGAGGCAGGAGAATGGCGTGAACCTGGGAGGTGGAGCATGCAGTGAGCCAAGATCGGGGCACTGCACTCCAGCCTGGGGGACAGAGCGAGACTCTGCCTCAAAAAAAGAAACTTCCCTGAATATTCCAGCCCTCCTGAGCCTAGTCCCTTTGTGAGATTTGTCTCCATTTCTTGGACACCATATGAGAGACTTCAGAGGCTGAAGTGGGAGGATCGCTTGAGCCTGGGAGGTCGAGGATACAGTGAGCTGTGGTCATACCACTGCACTCTAGCCTGGGCAACAGAGTGAGACCCGGTCTCAAAAACAGCCACCACTGAAAACTATCTTGGGATTTAATAGGATTACCTTAAATTTGTAGATTAATTTGAGAATTGACATCTGTACAACATTCTAGGAACATGGTATTCCATGTCATGTATTCATTTCTTGTTAATGTCTTTCAGAAGAGTTTTAGGGTTTCCATCATATAGATCTCACATGTCTTTTGTTAGATAACAGATCTTTGTATTTTTGTTCCTAAATACTTCCGACATTTGTATTGCCATTGTAAATGGGATCTTTCTTTCATTTTCTAGTTAGTTATTGGTGGCACATCTCAAAAATATTTGAGGTTTGTGTGCTGCTCTCTTGATTTTGTTTCTAGCCACCATACTGAATTCTCATCTTACTTCCAGTAAAATCTTAGTTGATTCTCTTAGGCTTCTTTGGCTAACATTTATTATTTTATATGCAAATAATGATAGTTTTGTCTCTTCCTTTTCAATACTTACTCTCTTTCCTTCCTTTCCTTTTTTTTTCTTTCTCAGGGCCTTGTTGTCACCCAGATTGGAGAGCAATGGTGTGATCTAGCTCACTGTAACCTCAAACTCCTGGGCTTAAGGGATCCTCCTGCCTCAGCTTCCAGAGTGGCTAGGACTACAGACAGGCAGCGAATTTTAAAACTTTTGTTGTAGAGACAAGATCTCGCTATGTTGCCCAGGCTGGTTTTCCTACCACTTTAGAGCAGGTTTCCTTTTTTTCATACTTTTAAGAGTTTTTTAAATTAGGAATTGTCCGTTGAATGTTAGCTAAAACAGTCAATAAAATGCATTAAGTGCCAGCTGCATGCAAGACCCTAAGTTAGATACAGTCAGCCCTCTTCAT
Source organism: Symphalangus syndactylus (assembly GCF_028878055.3). Classification (NCBI taxonomy): domain Eukaryota; kingdom Metazoa; phylum Chordata; class Mammalia; order Primates; family Hylobatidae; genus Symphalangus; species Symphalangus syndactylus. The sequence continues at coordinate 23,747,742 of NC_072442.2, read as the reverse complement.
CAGCAGGTCCACATCTTCAGATTCAACTAGATGAGGCTGAATATTTGAAAAAAGAAACAACAAAAATACAAATAGAAAGTACAGTATAACAACTGTTGCCTGTTATACAATATCTATACATTTTATTAGTGATGACCTAAAGTACATGGGACCAGGCACGGTGACTCACACTTGTAATCCCAACACTTTCGGAGGCCAACCTGGGCAGCATAGTGAGACCTTGTCTTTAATAAAAATAAAAATATTAGCCGGGTGTGGTGGTATGCACCTGTAGTCCCAGCTACTCAAGAGGCTGAGGTGAGCAGATCACTGGAGCCCAGGAGGTTGAGGCTGCAGTGAGCTGTGATTGTGACACTGCACTCCAGCCTGAGTGACAGAGGGTGATCCTGTCTCTAAGTAAGTAAATAAATAAAGTATATGGGGGGTGTGTTGGTTATATGCAAACACTGCACCATTATATGTAAGAGATTGAGCATCCACAGATTCTGGTATGGTGTGGGGGCGGTATCCTAGAACCAGTCCCCTGCAAGATAGCAAGGCTGACTGAACTGTGGAAGAATCGAAGCACTGTTAAACTGCGTGTAATTCCTGTCTTCAAAAAAGTTATCTTCATCGGGTAGATGAGACTTAAAATGAATAAAAGGAATGAATACAGATTTGGAGATAGTGGTTGTTGTGATAGATAATCTTAATTGTGTTTTCTTCCAAAACAGATTCATTTGCACAAAAGGGCATCAGAGGAAGATAAAGAAGACTCATCAGTGTCAGGCCCCTGAGCCCAATTAAGGCATCTGGATGGCTTGGAGCCACGTTTTAAAAATTTTATTATTTTTTTTTTTACTGGTTAAATCAATGAAAACATTCTTTACTTTGTGGTTATGTTCCTCAAAACGAGGATTTTTAACAATAAAAATAAAGCTTGTTAGATCATTTTTAATGGTAACAAATTGGTTCCTGAAGATTCGACTAAAGAGAAAACTAGGCCAATCTAAGCAGAGTCCAAATGAAGTAGAACGTCCATAAAGAGCGGGCAAAAAGAAGTTGTGAAACCACAGACACAGTAAAAGGAAAAAATTGGCCGAGCGCAATGGCTCACACCTGTAATCCCAGCACTTTGGGAGGCTGAAGTGGGTGGATCGCTTGAGCCCAAGGAGTTCAGGCAACATGACAAAACCCCCATCTCTACAAAAAAAAAAATGGTAAACATGACAAAACCCCCAATGTCTACAAAAAATACACAAAAAACATGAGCCAGGCGTGGTGGTGTGCACTTGTAGTCCTAGCTACTTGGTAGGCTGAGGTGGGAGTATCACTTGAACCTGGGAGGTGGAGGTTGCAGTGAGCTGAGGTTGAGCCGTTATACCCCAACCTGGGTGACAGGTTGAAAGAGTGAGACCTTGTCTTAAAAAAACAAAAAACAAAAAAAAAAAAAAAGGAAGAAAACAAAGAAAAAAAATTTATTTTTGTGACAAGGTCTCTTTCTGTCTCCCAAGCTGGAGTGCAATGGCATAATCATAGCCCACTGCAGCCTCAAACTCCCGGGCTCAAGGCATCCTCCTGCCATAAAGGCCTCCCAAAGTGTTGGAATTACAGTCATAAGCCACTGTAAGGCTAGATTTTTTTTTTTTTTTTTTTGAAGCAAGGTTTGGCTCTGTCACCCAGGCTGGAGTGCAGTGGTGCAATCTCGGCTCACTGCAACCTCTGCCTCCCAGGCTCAAGCAACCCTCCTGCCTCAGCTTCTCAAGTAGGTGGAACTACAGGCACGTGCCACCAAGCCTGGCTAATTTTTGTATTTTTTGTAAAGAAGGGGTCTTGATACATTGCCCAGGCTGGTCTTGAATTCCTGGGTTACAGTGATTCACCCACCTCGGCCTCCCAAAGTGCTGGGATTACAGGTGTGAGTCACCACGACTGGCCAAAAAAATGTTAAGTGTTAAATCAAAAAAAAAATTCACCAATCCATTTTGCATACTTTTCTGGAAAGATACAGATACATATATATACATATATATATGTATTATATATATACATATATACATATATGTTTATATTATACATATATATGTATTATATAATACATATATATGTATTATATAAACATATATATGTATATATATTACATATATATGTATTATATATAATACATATATATGTATTATATATACATATATATGTATTATATATAATACATATATATGTATTAATAATACATATATATGTATTATATATAATACATATATATGTATTAATAATACATATATATGTATTATATATAATACATATATATGTATTAATAATACATATATATGTATTATATATAATACATATATATGTATTATATATATATATATAGAGAGAGAGAGATACAGATAGATCTGGGCTGGACACCTTATAGTATCAGTTGGGTATAACTTTGCTGCAGAAAGGACAAAGGGAACTAATTAGAGTTAAGGTACATATATATGTGTATATATATGTGTGTGTGTGTATATATGTATATATGTGTGTGTGTGTATATATGTGTATATGTTTTCCCAATTCCTCATACCACTCCTTTTTATTAATTTTTATTGAGATATAATTTATACACCACAAACTCACCCTTTTAAATAAGTGCAGAATTTAGTGGGTTTTAGTATAGTATTCACAAGGCTGTACAGCCATCACCACTATTTAATTCCAGAACATTTTCATCACCCCAGAAAGAAGCCCCAGAATCACTGGCCCTACTCCCCATTTCCTCTCCAATTTCCTGTCAAGTATTTACTTACTTCCTATGAATTTGCCCATTTGGGACATTTCATATAAATGAAATCATACAATACATGATTTCACTAAATAAGACTTTTGTGTGTGGCTTCAAACAATTTTTAAAAATTGTGGTAAAGTAGGCATAACATATCATTTACACTCTGACCCCTGCCCCCTCTCCCCACCTATTTTTTGAGACAGGGTCTCACTCTGTATTCCTGGCTGGAGTGCAGTGGTGTGATCACGACTCACTGCAACCTCAACCTCCCCGGGGCTCAGGTGATCCTCCCACCTCAGTCTCACAAGTAACTGGCACCACAGGCACACACCACCAAACCTGGCTAATTTTTGCATTGTTTGTAGAGACAGGATTTCGCCGTGTTGCCCAGGCTGGTCTTGAACTCCTGGACTCAAGTGATCCTTCCACCTCGGGCTCCCAAAGTGCTGGTATTACCGGCAAGAGCTACCACACCTGATTGTCTCTAACCACTTTTAAGTGTACAATTCTGTAGTGTTGAGTATATTCACACTGTCGTACAACAAATCTCCAGAACTTTTTCATCTTCCCAAATTGAAACTCTGTACCTATTAAACACTAGCTCCCCATTCTCTCCTTCTCCCAGACCATGGTAACCACCCTTCTACTTTCTGTCTTTATGAATCTGACCACTCTAAGTATCTCATATGAGTGGAATCACACAGTATTTGTCCTTTGGTGACTGGCTTACTTCACTTAGCATAATGCCCTCAAGGGTTCTCCATGTTGTAACATGCGTCAGAATTTCCTGCCTTTCAAAGCTGAATAATATATCTGTATCTGGGAAATGAGGAGCGCCTCTGCCCGGCCACCCATCGTCTGGGAAGTGAGGAGCGCCTCTGCCGGGCCGCCCCGTCTGGGAAGTGAGGAGCGCCTCTGCCGGGCCGCCCTGTCTGGGAAGTGAGGAGAGCCTCTGCCCGGCTGCCCCGGCTGGGAAGAAGTGAGGAGCGCCTCTGCCCGGCCACCCATCGTCTGAGAAGTGAGGAGCGTCTCTGCCCGGCCGCCCCGTCTGGGAAATTAGGAGCGCCTCTGCCCGGCAGTCTGGGAAGTGAGGAGCCCCTCTGCCCAGCCACCCATCGTCTGGGAAGTGAGGAGCGCCTCTGCCCGGCCACCCATCGTCTGGGAAGTGAGGAGCGCGTCTGCCCGGCCGCCCCGTCTGGGAAGTGAGGAGCGCCTCTGCCCGGCCGCCCCGTCTGGGAAGAAGTGAGGAGTGCCTCTGTCCGGCCGCCCCGTCTGGGAAGTGAGGAGCGCCTCTGCCTGGCTGCCCCCTCTGGGAAGAAGTGAGGAGTGCCTCTGTCCAGCCACCCATCGTCTGGGAAGTGAGGAGCGCCTCTGCCCGGCCGCCCCATCTGGGAAGTGAGGAGCGCCTCTGCCCGGCTGCCCCGTCTGGGAAGAGAGGAGCGCCTCTGCCCGGGCGCCCCGTCTGGGAAGAAGTGAGGAGAGCCTCTGCCCGGCCACCCATCATCTGGGAAGTGAGGAGCGCCTCTGCCCGGCCACCCATCGTCTGGGAAGTGAGGAGCGCCTCTGCCCGGCCGCCCCATCTGGGAAGTGAGGAGCGCCTCTACCCGGCCGCCCCGTCTGGGAAGAAGTGAGGATCGCCTCTGCCCGGCCGCCCCGTCTGGGAAGAGGTGAGGATCGCCTCTGCCCGGCCGCCCCATCTGGGAAGAAGTGAGGATCGCCTCTGCCCGGCCGCCCCGTCTGTGAAGAAGTGAGGAGTGCCTCTGCCCGGCCACCCCGTCTGGGAAGTGAGGAGCGCCTCTGCCGGGCCACCCCATCTGGGATGTGGGGAGCGCCTCTGCCCAACCGCCCCGTCTGGGAGGTCTACCACGGAGGCCAGAAGCAATGTGGGGGCTGGACGTGGTGGCTCACGCCTGTAGTCCCAGCACTCTGGGAGGCTGAGGTGGGTTGATCACTTCAGGCTAGGAGTTCGAGAGCAGCCTGGCCAACATGGCGAAACATATGAAAAATACAACAGACAAACCAACCAACCAACCCAGTGACAACAAAACAGGTCTACCCTGGAGTCATACTCTAATTTTTTCTATTTTCCTTCCTTTCTGATCCTTTATCCCACTTTTTCTTCCTCTTCCTTCTCCTTCTTCTTTGTCAAATAGAGGATTGAGTTATTATCATTGATCCATATAAAGTCCCTCTCTCATTTATTTTCTTTAATTCCCACCCCCCCATTTCTATTCCCCATCTTCCCATGTGCAACCTTCCTAATATGTTTGATACGCATCTTTTTGTTTGTATGTATTTTTAGAAAATGTTTGTTTTGTGTGCAAAAAAAATTAATAAAAAAAGAAAAAATATATATATATATATGTTACATAGATCAATCACATTTGCGTTATCCATTCATCAGTTAATGCACATGTAGGTTGTTTCCACCTTTTGGTCATTGAGAATAATGCTGCTATATACATATGTGTATACATTTCTGCATGACCATTTGTTTGCAATTCTTTTGATTATATATGTATGAATAGAATTACTGGGTCATATAGTAGCTCTAAGTTTAACTTTTTGAGTAACTACCAAAGTATTTTCCAGTGTTACAGTTTTACTTTCTCAATAACAACACATAATGGTTCCAATTTCACCAAATCCTCCCCAACATTTTTTATTTTTATTTTTTTTTAAACAATTACAGCCATGCTAGTGAATGTGAAGTGGCATCTCATTGTGGTTTGGTTTTTAATTTTATTTTAATTTTTAAAATCTTTAAAATTTTTATATTCTTTTAAAATCAAAAGAATATACTTGGTCTGAGGTGGTGGCTCACGCCTGTAATCCCAGCATTTTGGGGGGCCAAGGTGGGTGGATCACCTGAGTTTAGGAGTTCAAGACCAGCCTGGCCAACATGGTGAAATCCTGTCTCTACTAAAAATACAAAAATTAGCTGGGTGTGGTGGCAGTGCCTGTAATCCCAGCTACTCGGGAGGCTGAAGGAGGAGAATCATTTGACCCAGAAGGTGGAGGTTGCCATGAGTTGGAATCATGCCACTGCACTCCAGCCTGAGAGGAGACACTGTCAAAAAAAAAATATATATATATATATACATATATATATATATATATCATACACACACTATATACACACTTTTCTAGTATTAATAAAATTATTTTATAAAAGAAGTCCATTACTAACACACACTTGCATGCAAAGCACAAGACACATCTAAGGCCAGGCATAGTGGCTCATGCCTGTAATCCCAGCACTTTGGGAGGTGGAGGTGGGCAGATCACTTGAGGTCAGGAGTTTGAAACCAGACTGGCCAACACAGTGAAACCCCATCTCTACTAAAAATACAAAAATTAGCCAGGCGTACTGGTGGGCACCTGTAATCCCACCTGCTCAGGAGGCTGAGGCAGGAGAATCGCTTGAGCCCAGGAGGTGGAGGTTGCAGTGAGCCAAGATCCCGCCATTGCACGCCAACCTAGGCGACAGCAAGGCTATGTCTCAAAAAAAAAAAAAGTACTAAAATTAAGTTGCCAAGAATTTACATGTAGTCCTTTCTACATATAAGACATAAATACCTGACACTTCATTCATTCCCTTCATTCTCCAGCCAGCCTCCCCCGGACAAGTCTGGCAATGATTCTGACCATCGGGCACAAGAAATTACCTCTTTTCAGTTTATGTTAGGACAACCTACATGGGTTTACATTTGGCTTAATATAATACTACCCTACTTCTCCAATAAGTATTTAAACATTTATTTAAAAAACAGAAACTTTTCAATTTAACCACTTCTACTACCCTAGTCTCTCTGAGAAAGACATGACACGCCTAACTTCAAGGAAAAAAGGGTCCTTTTTCCTCACAAATATTTCCTTATAAACTTTGTTTCTTTAAATGCTTTTAAAACCAGATTCTAATTTAATTAATATAGAATTGCAAAATTATAAACAAAAAGTCTTGCCGGTTGTTGCTTCGGTTAATTTCACAATTTAGGAAATTCCAACTATGTATTTAATACAAAGCAGCCTTGGGGAGCGGGGGGTGGGGGGTTGGGAGAGCCCGCTGTGTCTAACAAAATGCATCTCAGCACCAGCCTAGAGAAACTTTTCTGTGTGAAAACAGACGAGGGGTTACCATGGAGAAATTCATTACGGATTTCGGGAGGGCTTTTTCCTCAGAAATAGAGTGAAAAGTAAAAGACATTGTGTAAGAAATCTGATACTGACGCTGTATGACTCAGAAGCTGTCCAAAAGTTCATCTTCAGCAATTATGTCTAGATGATCAACTATACATCTTCTGCAACAAGTGACACGAAACTGCACTTCCCAAGCAAGGCAAAGCAATCAAATGAGTTAAGACGCACATTCCTGCGGTCGTGTACTTTTATTTTTGATTTAACCAAAACAATTTCGAATCGGATGAATTACCAAATTTGGTTGGATCTTGTTTGGCTTTCTGCTTTGCTTTTTAATCAGCCATTTACCAGCAACTGTTGCACGGGCCCATTAGCACTCGAAGAATAAAAACAAACACACAGGACCAGGTAAGGTTCCCCTACTAACCCAAATGATCCGTTTCCTTAACACAATTTAAAAACCACAGCCAGAGGTGTGAAAACATGTTTTTCTATGTGTCTGTGTGCCACAATCCGTCCAAATCCTTAATTCCCTTTTAAGGAACAAATATACAATAAAAATCCGAAAGAAACCTCATTAGAAATGCAAAGAGGTTTGCAAAATAAGAGGCTTCTTTCATTCCAGAAAACCACACCAAAACAAGGGGAGAAAAATGAATGCAATGGATATGTGTTTGCCAAAGTTTCAATCCTGCCTGGTGGAGACACTGCACTGGCAGAAATTTTTTGAAGAGGAAAAAGAAGGGGTTGGTTGGTGGGGGAGAGACAGTGAGCGAGTGTGGCCTGCAAACTGCAACAATGCAATCTCCATTTTGAACAATGCACCTCTTTCCTCTTGTAAATCTAGTATTTTTGCTACTTGATGTGTCCTCGCATTTCCCGTTTCGGGGGTCAGCGGTGTTGGGGAGAGATCGGAGCAGGATGCACAGCACAGGATTGAGCAAGTGGGGGGGACAGAGGAGGTGGGAAAGGAATCTGCAGCATCTGGGCTGGGTGGGTACTTGGAGTGCCACTGTAGGCGGATCCCCTGAGGTCAGGAGTTCGAGACCAGCCTGGCTAACATGGTGAAACCCCGTCTCTACTAAAAATACAAAAATTAGCTGAGCGTGGTGGCACGTGCCTGTAATCCCAGCTACTCCGGAGGCTGAGGCTGGAGAATCGCTTAAACCAGGGAGACGGAGGTTGCAGTGAGCAAAGATCATGCCACTGCACTCCAGCCTGGGCGACGAGAGTGAAACTCCGTCTAAAAACAAACAAACAAACAAAAAATCAAGATGGCTTTTTTTTTGAGACGGAGTCTCGCTCTTTTGCCAGGCTGGAGTACAGTGGCGCCATCTCGGCTCACTGCAACCTCTGCCTCCCAGGTTCAAGTGATTCTCCTGCCTCAGCCTCCCGAGTAGCTGGGACTACAGGCGTGTGCCATCACACCCGGCTCATTTTTGTATTTTAAGTAGAGACTGGGTTTCACCATGTTGGCCAGGATGGTCTTGATCTCTTGACCTCGTCATCCTCCTGCCTCAGCCTCCCAAAGTGCTGGGATTACAGGCATGAGCCACCATGCCTGGCCAACGCCGCTACTTTCTATCAGCTCTTTATCATAATTCATTTAATGCAAAAGAGGCAAATGACTATAGAAATGTAATAATGTTTACATATATATATATATATATATATATTTTTTTTTTTTTTTTTTTGAGATGGAGTCTCGCTGTCTCCTGGGCTGGAGTGCAGTGGCACGATCCTGGCTCACTGCAAGCTCCGCCTCCCGGGTTCACGCCATTCTCCTGCCTCAGCCTCCCGAGTAGCTGGGACTACAGGCACCCACCACCACGCCCGGCTAATTTTTTGTATTTTTAGTAGAGACGGAGTTTCACCATGTTAGCCAGGATAATGTTAATATTTTTATGAAGATATTGGCAGAGGTTGAAGGGCTCTAAAAAAATGGAAAATAAAGAGACGCTAGGGTTTTTTTCCCCATGATTACAATTACAGTACAGTAATGTATGGCAAGTTTAGAACAATAAGTCTTATTACTGCTGGTACTCTCTCAATATTGATTAGCTATTTTATCCTGAATTTCCTTTTTTTTTTTTTTTTTCTTAGACAGAGTCTCGCTTTGTCGCCCAGGCTGGAGTGCAGTGGTGCAATCTCGGCTCACTGCAACCTCTGCCTGCCGGTTTCAAACAATGCTCCCGCCTCAGCCTCCCGAGTAGCTGCGACTACAGGCATGCGCCAAGATGCCCAGCTAGCTTCTTGTATCTTTTTAAGTAGAGACGGGGTTTCACCATGGAGGCTGTTCTCAAACTCCTGACCTCGTGATCCGCCCACCTTGGGTTCTCAAAGTGCTGGGATTACAGGCGTGAGCCACTGCGCCCAGCCCTAAATTTCCTTTTCAAAAATACCATAATCTACCTCACATCTATAAAAGAGCTAACATATATCTGGAAGCTAAAGTGATCTAAAAACAGGTATAGTGATTTTTAACAGTTCAAACAAAATGAGTAAATGCCATAATAACCTGGGTATAAAATTTTGTATAAAAATAATTGGAATTAAAATTTAACCATTTATACACTTAAATGGATGCAATTTATTACATGTAAGTTATATCTCATTGATGTTAATTAAAAATACTTCGAATGTTAAAAATAAAATCAGAAAAGAGTCAGAACTAGTATCAAAGAGACCAGTGATAAAAATCATGACTTTGGAATCAAGACAGGTTTGTGTGTTTTGGCTCTGCCACTTACTATGTGGCCTTAGGCAAATTACTTAACTTCTGTAACTCTTAGTTTTTGAGGATAAAAATAGTAGAAGCAACAGAAATAATAGTAGCTATTTATGAAGCACTTATTTTATGAAAAACACTGTGCTAAAGTGCTTTACCTGAATTATTTCATTTAATCCTCTCAACAGTTTATGGAGTATGTACTATTATCACTCATACTGTTTTGTAAATAAATATAAACTAAAGCCCATGGAAGTTAAATAAACTAAGGTCATAAAGCCAGTACACAGAAGAGTAAGGATTAGAATTCAGGTGGTCCGATTTCAGTAGCATGGCTATATACTGCCTTCCAATATGCTATGAGAATTAAATGATATGTACATAAAGTGTTTATAACATTATCTGACATATACATGCTCAATTAAATGTTACTATGTTATTTTAATTACTATCACACAAATTATCCATCCCATCCCTCTTAAATACAGCAATGTTTCTAATTTAGCACTTGCATGGCCTGTTTTGAATAATCCAGCAATTTTTTTTTAACTAGATAATATTTACAAGAGAGTTATATTTGTCAAGAAATTTCATTTGTCTCCTAGTCAAAACTCTTAATAACCAAATTTAACACATCTAATTTATGACTTATTTTATATATTTGTTGTGACAAGATCTTCCATTAATTTTACCATTAGAAGGAAAATCTACATTCAATATACAATAAACACCATTTAATATACAATAAACACAACTTATTTCTATTCTCTTAAGGATATTATCTATGTATTTCTCTAATGATTTCAGTGATGTTACCTTACTTGTCTGGTAAACCATTATCAAATAAATGACTGCAGTCCACAACTTCTCCTCCTGTGCCAATTTCGTCTCTGGACTGAAGACTTACTATTAAGTGATAGAAATATTACTAAGATTCATACAACTAGAAAGAATTATTATAATCAAAAATTTCTATCTTTAGAAGACATCTGGCTTAGCTTATTTTAATACTTTAGAATGACCTCTTTGGTTTCTACTAACATTTATAATTTGTTTTCCCATAGATATTTCCCTTTAGGAGTAATATTAGAATTCTAAAGTTTTCTACACTTTATCATGTTCATGGAAGAAGCCTAATTTCTTCTTTACCATAGTAATGGGGCATAGCAGAGTCACTACTGTACTTAAGAGGCATAACATATTAAGAGTATATTCATGTACAAAGGAGTTTGGAAAGTCCACATTAAGTTTAATACTTGATAATCTCACCATCTAAAAAATACACTGGGCTGGGCATGGTGGCTCACGCCTGTAATCCCAGCACTTTGGGAGGCCGAGGCGGGTGGATAACAAGGTCAGGACATTGAGACCATCCTGGCCAACATGGTGAAACCCCATCTCTACTAAAATACAAAAAGTATCCAGGCATGATGGCCTGTGCCTGTAGTCCCAGCTATTGGGGAGGCTGAGGCAGGGGAATCACCTGAACCTGGGAGGCAGAGGTTGCAGTGAGCTGCAATTGCACCACTGCACTCCAGCCTGGTGAAAGAGCAAGACTCCATCTCAAAAAAAGAAAAAAAAAATACACTGTATTCTAGCAAGAGGGCCATCCTGGTATTCCAGCAAGAGAGCAATCCTTGGATTCCATGAGTTTTAACAGGACACCGTTATCCAGTGTAGTATAAAACCACCACAAAAAATGAAGAAGAAAGAGATGTGAATTCTAGAGCAAGCTCTAGTAACCAGTTTAGCACTGTAAACTTGAACAAAACACTTAATAAACAAGGTTTAGACAACCCTCGTCTGAATAATGAGAAAGTTAGCTTAATTGACATCACTGAAGTCCTTCTTTGCTGCTCCAATTTTGTTTAATTCTAGTAAGTCTCCCAAAAGACAGAAAGAGGTACAGTCAAACTTGACTATAATCCAACTTCTTAAATAATAGGTTAGCACAAAGAGTATTATTACATCTAATGACCCTTCATTCAAAGAAGGGTCTCAAGATTCTGAAATCTTCCAGTTCTGTGAACATTTTGAAAGATCAGTTCAACATAGAGCTCCTTTACATTAAGTCCCATTTAGAGGACAGAACACTACGAAAACCTACTCAGCAAATGTAAACAAAACATTATTATCAAAACTGTACTAGACAACTATATGAATCAGTTTTTAAATAGATAAAATAAGTTAAATGCTTACCAAAATACAATCACGGTAGAAACAATGTATTTTCTCATTAGCTTTGTTTAGAATAATAGTAAGATTCAAAGCTAAAGAATTTCATGGGCTTCAATTTACATTTCCAGAATGCTGTGTTAATAGCATAGCTATTAACTGGTTAAATGAATTACATACCCACCATGGACTATCATATAACATTAAAAGTGCTATAGATTTTGCAAGCCTTAATGCAAAGTAGGAAAAAAAAAAGTAACAATGCTATAGAAATGTATTTATGGGCCAAAAAAAGATGTTTATGATAAATTTAAACCAGTTTTTAAAAATTCAGTATAATCTCATTTTTTAAAAAAATACATAGAAAGGGTATACATTCGAGTGATAACAATGACAATACAGTAGATTTCCCATGCTCAAATGATCCTCCCACCTCAGCCTCCCAATGTGGCTGGGACATAACAGTTTTAAACAAGGAAAAAAGTTTGTACTCCTTGAATCAATTATCTCAACTTGGGAGATCTTTTTCTTCGTACCAGCAATGATTCTAAAAAAGAATAAAGCAAAGTATACAAAAACGTTTGCAAGTTTCAATGTTATAATAGCAAAAAAAATTTTTTTAATTATTAAGTTGTGATATATCTATATACTTCATCCTTTAAAAATCATTAATTACGGCTGGACACGGTGGCTCACGCCTGTAATCCCAGCACTTTGGGAGGCTGAGGTAGGCAGATTACCTGAGGTTGGGAGTTGGAGACCAGCCTGACCAACATGGAGAAACCTTGTCTCTACTAAAAATACAAAAAAAAAAAAAAAAAAAAAAATTAGCCAGGAGTGGTGGCGCATGCCTCTATTCCCAGCTACTTGAGAGGCTGAGGCAGGAGAATCTCTTGAACCTGGGAGGTGGAGGTTGCAGTGAGCCAAGATCGCGCCATTGTACTCCAGCCTGGGCAACAAGAGTGAAACTCCATCTCAAAAAAAAATATATATAGATATAGATATAGATATAGATAATTACAAAGATTATAAATACTAAAAATGATTATGGTAAGTGAAAGAAAGCAAAGTAGAAATTTAATCTTTGCTGGAATTAAAGACATAAATATATACATTTTATATAAATATTTATGTATATAAAAATACTAGAGGGGAATACAGTTTTTAAAGTTAGTCCTCTAGTGTTCTTTTCTCCATTTTCCAAAAAGTATATATACCTACTTACAATTATTTGTTAGAGGGCTAATTCTGAAAGAACTGGAACTCATTCTGTTTTTGAATGACAGAACTAAAGAATCATAATGTTTGAGTCCAGCCTCCCTATCTCTTATTAATGGTCCTATTATGAATAGCAGATTCACACAAGAGCTTTAAATAAATACATATATATATATACATATACACATATTTAAGAGTAAAACATTTGTTTTCTATGTAGTATCATCCAGTAGGTATAGTTCTTTCTTTCTTCTTTTTTTTTTTTTTTGAGACAGAGTTTCACTCTTGTTGCCCAGGCTGGAGTGCAATGGTGTGATCTCGACTCACTGCAACCTCCGCCTCCTGGGTTCAAGTGATTCTTCTGCCTCAGCATCCTGAGTAGCTGGGATTACAGGCATGGGCCACCACACCTGGCTAATTTTGTATTTTCAGTAGAGATGGGGTTTCTCCATGTTGGTCAAGCTGGTCTTGAACTCCTGACCTCAGGTGATCTATCCGCCTTGGCCTCCCAAAGTGCTGGGATTACAGGTGTGAGCCACTGTACCTGACCTCCAGTAGGTATATTTCTAATGTCTAACAAAGTCTGCTATTTATATAAATGCAAATTCACACCTAGTAAAACTATTTTGTTACTACTAGACAGTAGTTGGCAAGCATTATGTAACATAAATTAAATCAAATACAGAAGGAACACTTATATGTGAAAGTACTGTTATGACTGAATTTATTTTTGAGATTTTTTTTTTTTTTTTGCTCCCTTCTCAATCTAAGGATGACAGGAATTATCAGTAATGCTGTAGTGTAGATCAGGGATCCCCAATTCCCAGGCCATGGATGGATGGGGTATTGGTCCAGGGTCTGTTCGGAACCAGGCCGCACAGCAGGAGTGAGTAGCGGGTGAGTAAGCATTACCGCCTGAGCTCCGCCTCCTGTCAGATCAGTGGCGACATTAGATTCTCATAGGAAACACAAACCCTACTGTGAACCACACACACAAGGGATCTAGGTTGCCTGTTCCTTATGAGAATCTAATGCCTGATGATCTGTCACTGTCTCCCATCACCCACAGATGGGACCATCTAGTTGCAGGAAAACAAGCTCAGGGCTCCCACTGATTCTACATTATGGTGAGTTGTATAATTAGCTCATTATATATTACAGTGTAAATAATAATAAAGTGCACAATAAATGTAATGCATTTGAATCATCTTGAAACCACCCCCACTGCAGCCTGGTCTATGGAAAAACTGTCTTCCATGAAACCGGTGCCTGGTGCCAAAAAGGTCGGGGAGTGCTGGTGTAGATACTTCCCTAGGATAACCAGAGTAGGGCTTTGCTATGTGGCTACCCTGGTAGTTCTCCATGAACCCAATTCACTGCCTTGTGAAATGAAGTCCTTCAAGTACCTTCAGTAATTAAAACCTCTATGATGGGTTCATAACAAAATAATCTTATTCTAAGTTCTGCTTTATCATGAAGTGTGACAGTCCTATTGGATTTTTCTTTTTTCTTTTCTTTTTTTTTTTGAGACAGGGGCTTGCTCTTGTCAGCCAGCTGGAGTGAAATGGTGTGATCTCGGCTCACTGCAACCTCCGCCTCCCGGGTTCAAGCGATTCTCCTGCGTCAGCCTCCAGAGTAGCTGGGATTACAGGTACTCGTCACTATGCCCGGCAAATTTTTTGTATTTTTAGTAGAGATGGGGTTTCACCATGCTTGCCAAGCTGGTCTTGAACTCCTGACCTCAGGTGATCCACCTGCCTCAGCCTCCCAAAGTGCTGGGATTACAGGCATGAGCCACTATGCCTGGCCACATTTTTCTTCTTTAATTTAAGAAGCCTCCAAGATGAACAGTGTCCTTCCATACTATGCATCTTGATCAAATCTTTATCAATTCTTAAGAAAGGTCTCAGCAAATTTTATATGAAGGCTTTCCCTCCAGGTCAATTCAAGACACCTAAATACCATATAAGGCTACTAAGTGCCTCATGAGTAAGGTAACAATTTCTCCCTTTTTCCAGTGTTACACTACCATTGCTCATTCTGTTTTTTTCAATTAGCATAGATTTTAAAGCTGTAAAGCATTAAACATTAAAACAAGTTCAATAGAATGTTGTCTTCTTACTAAAAAAACTAGTTGGAGAATTATTTTCAGTAAACTTTAATAACATCTACAAAGTCTGAACTCAGTGCTCTACTATGTTAGGATACTTTGAAAGAATTATTTCCTAAAGGATCAACAGTTCTTCACGACACACTTTTTTTTTTTTACATTAAAGTTTTTAAAATTAAGTTAACCTGGATCCTAGATTCACTGTAACATTTTACCTGATTCATTTAATTCAGGCCAACACTATGAAGCTACAGTTAACATACTTTGATTTAAAAGGTATTTAGACTTTAGGTCAGTTTGATTCATGTAACTTTAAATTCACACTTACCTACTGTCTTCTAACTGTCCTTTGGCCCAAGTTTGCATAAATCCAACCTCTGATCTATTTGAAATCAACAAAGAAAGCAATGAAAACATTAGTTGGTATCAGAGATTCTCACATTTATAGAGTGACAATAAATTTCCACAATCCATTAGAAATCAAACCTATCATTTAAAGAATTCAGATTTCAAAAACCATGAAACACTGGTATATTACATTGCCATCATGCAGTCACTTTCTCTCCAAAACTTTTAGACCACTTTAGTCTGTCTTAATAGTTGTTGGTCTTAAGGAATTTATCCGTGAGCCTTGGTTTTCTCATATATGGCAATATGTGAATCCTTATATTTTTTAAGGATTAAATCAGATAATTATGCAAAACTCACAGAATAGTGCCTGGCACATAAATGGTCAACAAATGTTAGTTGTCATTATTATTTTTTAACTAACCATTTCAAATGACATGCACACAAAAAAGTATTAATAAGAAGCTAAGAATAAACTGTAGAATCTGGGTTTGCATCAGTTCTGCCACTAATTCATTCAGGAGCAACTCATTTTTTCTCTCAGATGCCTCATCTGTAAAAGAGATATAACACTGGCCTGACCCTGAAAGTTACAATAAGGAACAATGTCACCCAAAGCATGCTGGTTTTACTTTGATTACAGTACTTATAGCTGAATACTTTTACAACTGTATGCCATCTGTCTACTTATTTGTGAATTGATAAAAGAAGGAGACCATATCTTAGTCTTTGTATTTTCCACTCCAACCTGGTAGAACGTTGCATCAGGTAGGTGCTCAATAAATATTTGATAAATTCAATATTACTGCACATCAAAAAAGTCAAATAAATTAACACAATGAAATAGTCACAAGAAACACAAAGAAAAATCCATGCCCCTAAACTACAGTCCCTAGTTATCCAATAAAAAATACAGACACTTTTCTCTTTGCAAAATAAATGGGTGCTACTAAGTTGGCTATACAGTGGATTCTGCAGAGCAACTCCTCCTCTCCTACTCAGTCCTTCCAATGTGGCATGCTCCCTTTGCCAGCAGGCCTTTGCCCTTCCTTCTCAAGAGGACAGGGTTCATGCCTTTTTCTCCTTTATACAGCCAGGGTTTAGAACAGTAGCACATTAAGTCTTCAATAAACATTGGCTAAATTGAACTAGGGGTAATGTCAGACATTTGACCTACAATTTTTCAATTTGCTGAGTAAGAAAACAGTTCATTTTTATGTGCAACTTGTTTTTTCCAATCCCACTGTCCTTTCTCTCCTGTTGGTTACCCTGTCAGCCCAGAAATACAAGAACTTCTCAGATGCCTTTAAATACCTTGGACTAAGAACTTCTAGCTCAGTTTTCTGCCTTTTTCTTTTTTACAAGGTCAATATATACCTATGCTGTGGTATCATACTACATTAAAAGAGACAATCTCTTAATATATTTAACATTCAATGCTAAATTTACTCTTTTTTTGTTTATTAATTTCTTTAGCTCTTATGTGAGTTTGTTTAGCATATGCATCTGGGCTAAAATCCCATTACAAAGACTAACAGTATTTTTTGCATTATATAAAAGAGAATTCTATAGAAACAAACACACACAAAAAAAACCTGTTGAAAAAGTAATTCCCATTTATGTTCCAATGGAAAGATCCACCCAAAAGACCGTCACCTGGTTATGCTAAGTCACCTTATAAATCCATTATGAAAACCACTTCTAATGTCTTGATCTTGGTCTAATCTTCTAAACGCCCAGGTTGGTGATAAACTGAACTACAGTTAAGTAGTTAATAGAGCCTTCGTACACTCAAAATAATGCTTAATCTTTAACTTTTAATTTTGTCACAGCAGTTTTATATATTATACCATTCTTATCCCTTGGTAACTGCCCTTTAACTGCCATCTTAAAGACTCCAATCACCTAAATAAAAACATTTTGTCCACAAATCCACCAAAACCAGAAAAGGGTACTAAGAAATTTTAAAAGGTATATACATCCTGGCACCTTTTTTTTTTTTTTTTTTTTTTTTTTGCCATTCCAGGTATCAATCATTTCTTAAAACTTTTAAATTAACTGGAAATGAAGCACCAGCTCTCATTTAGCTCTAAGTTTCACATATTTAAAACGTTTCATTTTTTTTTAAGTCTACAAAATAAATTTAGACCAGGAATTTTTACCAATGTTTCAGACATACATAAGAAGCTATGCGTGAACCCCTACCAACATACTCAAATATATATATTACTTATATATATTTGAGAATACATATATAGTACATGTATGTATATGCACACATACATATACACATACACACACACACACATATATATATAATTTGAAAAGCACTAATATCTACTCACAACCAGTGTCTTTGAGGTGGTTGATGGCACTGGAAAGAAGACGAACACAATGGAGAAATCCAGCACCTTGTTTCTTATGGATCTTCTTGTGATTCTATACACCGATTGTAACTGAATCAAACTTTTCAATATACCTAAAAATGAAAATGGCTGCATGAGTATGTTGGTAGTTATAAGGAGGTGGGCGTAGAATTTTTCTTTTGTTCTTTTTATACCCTAAAGTTACAAATATGCTTCAGAGCCTGGCTAGATTATGCAAAATACATGAGTTAATCCACAGGATTGAATATAAAGTTTTTAAAAATCTTGAAAGTAAAAATTTTAAAAACAATTTTAGTATATTTTTATCACATCTGCCACTCTCAAGCTGGGCTATAATTCTAGTTAGTAAAAAGGCTATTTTAGTAGCTAGTGTCTAATAACACTAAGGGAGTTTATTAAATAACTTCTTTCCAAGAAAAAGAACCTTAAAAACTTTTATCACGGCCAGGCACAGTGGCTCACTCCTGTAATCCCAGCACTTTGGGAGGCCGAGGTGGGTGTATCACGAGGTCAGGAGATCGAGACCATCCTGGTGAACACGGTGAAATCCCGTCTCTACTAAAAATAAAAATAAAAAAATTAGCCGGGCATGGTGGCGGGCACCTGTAGTCCCAGCTACTTGGGAGGCTGAGGCAGGAGAATGGTGTGAACCCGAGAGGTGGAGCTTGCAGTGAGCCAAGATCGCGCCACTGTACTCCAGCCTGTGAGACAGAGCGAGACTCCGTCTCAAAAAAAAAAAAAAAAACAACTTTTATCACAGTCACATTTTAAGTACATTTCAATGACATAACCTACTTTTCAAGGGATAGTGTCAAGGCTGACAGACCAAAAATCTGACCTACCTGTTATATTTTAAAATGCTGTAGAACAAAAGCTGTTTGTAATGCTTTTCCCCTGCTTCTTTCCTGTATGCAGGCCTTGAGCGAGTAGGACTCTTGCAGATTTCGCTTCACCTCCTGCAGACAAGCAGTGCAGGGAAAAGCATTACTGTACTTGTCTGTGGATATACCTGCAAGTACGTAAAGGCTCTACCACAGCCAATTGTTAACATGGCGTCAACCCATGCAAAAAGATAACACAATTGTGTCAGTAGAATCCTAGCTCTATTTCAATGACATTAAGAGGTCAAAGTTTTAGTCTAAAGTATTGCTAATTCAATAAATTAGCAATGTCAGAAAAATTCACCTAGTATAGAGAGAAGCCTAAACCACTTAAGGACTAAAGCTTTCAAATAAAGAACACGGAAGGTACACTTGAGCCGCGGGATCTAGCTGTGCCTAAAATATGCCCACCCCTGGGCTTTTCATTATGCAAATCAGTACATTCCCTTTTTAAAAATTAAGCCGATTTGAACTTGGTCTCTGTTGCTTGCAAATGAAAAGATGTGAACTAAAATATTGTTCAGTATGCATGTACCAATTTTCAAATACACCTACCCGATCTATCTTGGTATATATCTACTGGCATGTAATTCCAGAGCCAGAATCCAGTATTAAGTAGCTGAATTACCCAAACCAAACATTTTTTTTAAAATCACATTAAACCAGTTGTCCAACTAGTAAGCCTGGTTTACAGGTATGCTGAAATACATATATTGATTACTTCAGTCCTCAGGGCAATGCACCACTGGCTTAAGCAACTTCACCTGTTTAGTCCAGTGTGCCATAATATTTTTTATGTGTACCATGATATGAAAAGGTTGGGAAGCTCTACATTAAACCATAATAAGAAATTGCTAATTATGGACCTTCTGGAAGACAGCCTAACTCTGAATTACTCAAAATTATGAAATATATTGTATTACTTAAGTGTACACGTCACAAACATTCTGTCTAAATATTCCTGGGCCAGAAATTAATCAGAAATATTACCTTTTCTTATATACAGAGAAGTACATACTCTCACTTTAATGAGACCTCATGTAATATAACATACATGGCCACATAAAAGAAAAAGTAAAGCCTTTTATAATTGAAAGTGAAATAGAGGGCTCTATTAGTTTCTATTAAAACTTTGACTTCACTAACAAATACATGATTTATAAACAAGTTTCAGCATGTTTTGTTGAGAGGGGTAGATGGCAACCTCTATAGGTGAATATAATGTTACCATATAGACCAAAGTATAATATATATACTCAGGATTTTGGGCTAAAGTTTAATTATTAGACTTTTGTTTGTACATTTAGCCAGTTAAAGGCAAGGATTTTGCAAAATGACCTCAGACACAAGCAAGAGAGAAGCCTCTGGTAGCCAATTAATTTTTTTATTAATTTTTTTGCACACAAAACAATAAGCATTTTCTAAAAATACAAACAAAAAGATGCATATCAAACATATTAGGAAGGTTGCACATGGGAAGATGGGGAATAGAAATGGGGGGGTGGGAATTAAAGAAAATAAATGAGACAGGGACTTTGTATGGATCAATGATAATAACTCAATCCTCTATTTGACAAAGAAGAAGGAGAAGGAAGAGGAAGAGAAAGAAAGTGGGATAAAGGATGAGAAAGGAAGGAAAACAGAAAAAATTAGAGTATGACTCCAGGGTAGACCTGTTTTGTTGTTGCTGGGTTGGTTGGTTGGTTTGTCTGTTGTATTTTTCATATGTTTCGCCATGTTGGCCAGGCTGGTCTCGAACTCCTAGCCTCAAGTGATCAACCCGCCTCGGCCTCCCAGAGTGCTGGGACTACAGGCGTGAGCCACCACGTCCAGCCCCCACATTGCGTCTGGCCTCCGTGGTAGACCTCCCAGACAGGGCGGCTGGGCAGAGGCGCTCCCCACATCCCAGACAGGGCGGCCGGGCAGAGGCGCTCACTTCCCAGATGGGGCGGCCAGGCAGAGGCTCTCCTCACTTCCCAGACGGGGCGGCCGGGCAGAGACGCTCCTCACTTCTTCCCAGACAGGGCGGCCAGGCAGAGGCGCTCCTCACATTCCAGACGGGGCAGCCAGGCAGAGACGCTCCTCACTTCCCAGACAGGATGGTGGCCGGGCAGAGGTGTTCCTCACTTCCCAGACGGGGTGGTGGCCGGGCAGAGGCGCTCCTCATTTCCCAGACGGGGCGGCCGGGCAGAGGCACTCCTCACTTCCCAGACGATAGGCGGCCGGGCAGAGGCACTCCTCACTTCCCAGACGGGGCGGCCGGGCAGAGGCGCTCCTCACTTCTTCCCAGATGGGGCGGCCGGGCAGAGGCGCTCCTCACTTCCCAGAAGGGGTGGTGGCTGGGCAGGGGCGCCCTTCACATCTCAGACGGGGTGGCCGGGCAGAGGCTCTCCTCACTTCCCAGACGGGGCGGCTGGGCAGAGACGCTCCTCACTTCCCAGAAGGGGCGGCCAGGCAGAGGCGCTCCTCACTTCATCCCAGACGATGGGCGGCCAGGCAGAGACACTCCTCACTTCCCAGATGGGGCGGCGGCCGGGCAGAGGTGCTCCTCACCTCCCAGACGATGGGCGGCCAGGCAGAGGCACTCCCCACCTCCCAGACGGGACGGCAGCTGGGCAGAGGCTGCAATCCTAGCACCCTGGGAGGCCAAGGCAGGCGGCTGGGAGGCGGAGGCTGCAGCGAGCCAGACCACACCACCGCACTCCAGCCCGGGCAACACCGAGCACCAAGTGAGCGAGACTCCGTCTGCAGTCCCAGCACCTCGGGAGGCCGAGGCGGGCAGACCACTCGAGGTCAGGAGCTGGAGACCAGCCTGGCCAACATGGCGAAACCCCGTCTCCAGCCAAAGGACAAAAAACCAGGCAGGGGTGGTGGCGCGTGGCCACAATCCCAGGCAGCTCGCAGGCCGAGGCAGGGGAACCATGGGAGCTAGAGGCAGGGAGTGTGCAGTGAGCCGAGTACACTCCAGCCTGGGCAACAGAGGGAAGAAAAGAGAAAAAGAGGGGGAAGGAAGGAAGGAAGGAAGGAAGGAGGGAGGGAAGGAAGGAAGCCAATTAATATTAACCATAAGATAAAACATAATAAGCACATGCAAAGATGCTCAACATCATTAGTCATGAGGGAAATGCACTTCCAAACCATGACGAGGTACAACTTCATACCCACTGGGGGGGGCTACAATTTTTTTAAAGGAAAATAACAAGTGACAGAGGAATAAAGAAACTTCCAGTGGAAAACAACAGTCATGACAGATCAAAATCAGGATGCCATCAGCAATACTCTGAACCTACACTGTCCAAAACGGTATCCACCAACCACATGGGACCTTTGAGTACTTCAAATGTGGCTAGTCCACATTGAGGCAAGCTGCAAAAGAAACCACTGATTTTTTCTTAACATAAAATGAGAAAACCACTGATTTTTCAAAGACATAGTAAATATGTATATATACATAAACATGTAAGTAGCTCAATATTTTTATACTGTCATGTTGAAAATATTTTTGATATATTGAATTAAATAAAATATATTATGCTTAATTTTAAGCATAATAAATTATGCTTATTATGCATAATATAACTATATTATATTATGGGTCTCGCTATGCTGCCCTGTGTGGTCACAAACTCCTGGCCTCAAGTTATCCTCCCACCTCAGCCTCCCGAGTAGCTGGATTACAGGTGCAAGCCACCATGCCCAGTTTATTATGCTTAATGTCATCTTTCTTTTTACTTATCTTAATGTGGATACTAGGAAATTTAAAATTACAGATGAGCTCCCATTTGTGGCTTACATTATATTGCTACTTAACAGTATGGATCTAAATCTAGAAGATAATGGAACAATGCATTCAACATTTGGAGATAAAGTGCTATTTCATCTAGAAGCCTGTACTCAAACCATACCAACAGATAAGAAACCAAAATATATTTTCTGATAAGATCTCAACTTTCTTCCCATCTCTGCATTATTTCTCAAAATGACAACAGAAGATAGAGTTCACCAAACCAAGAGAGTAAACAAAAAACAGGAAGTCACTAAACCTAGAAGAGACAAAGGAAATTGCCAACATAACAATAAAGGCAAGTCCCAGGACAACTGCACAGAAGGTCTTAGAGAACCATCACACCAGACTGAAGAAAGAGAACACAGACCCCCAGGAGGGGTATCTCCAAGAAGAAACAAAGCCAATGGAATACTGACAGAACTGAATATATGGAGAAAAGATCTTTAGTTCTGCAGGAGAGCTTGAGGATTATGACATGTATTTTCTCATTTCTAGCTAGGAGATAAATAGAAAACTAAACAAAAGGGAAAAGTAGCTACTAACTTCAGAAAAAACAAAAGCTGTCAAGAAAGAAAATATAATTCTTGTACCCATGTGACCCAACTATGGATATTTACATAATCATAATAATGTAAACATGGAACAATGGTTTAACCAAAAAGGTTCCTATAATTATATTGGAAGACTAAAGAAAGGAAGGGGCTTGTGAGTGTCATGGGAATGGGGATGACGAATGCCAATTTTAAAAGCTGAACCACTGGGCTGGGCATCGTACCCCATGCCTGTAATCCAAATACTTTGGGAGGCGAAGGAGGGAGAATCACTTGAGCCCAGGAATTCAAGACCAGACTGGGCAACATAGCAACACCCCATCTCTACAGAAAATTACCAAAAAAAAAAAAAAAAAATTAGTTCAGCATGGTGGCATGCACCTGTAGTTACAGCTACTCAGGAGGGTGAGGTGGGAGGATC
Source organism: Symphalangus syndactylus (assembly GCF_028878055.3). NCBI lineage: Eukaryota > Metazoa > Chordata > Mammalia > Primates > Hylobatidae > Symphalangus > Symphalangus syndactylus. The sequence continues at coordinate 23,724,247 of NC_072442.2, read as the reverse complement.
AGTTGAGTCCAGGGGTTTGAGGCTGCAGTGAGCTATGATTATGCCACTGCACTCCAGCCTGAGCAACAGAGTGAGACTGTCTCTAATTTTAAAAGAATTTTTAATAAAAAATAAAGCTGAATTATCTTCTATCTAGGAAATTCGAAAATATCTAAAACTAGGCTGGGCGCAGTGGCTCACGTCTGTAATCCTAGCACTTTTGGAGGCCGAGGCAGGCAGATCACTTGAGGTCAGGGGTTCAAGACGAGCCTAGCCAACATGGTGAAATTCTGTCTCTACTAAAAATACAAAAATTAGCTGGGCATGGTGGTGGGCACCTGCATCCCCAGCTACTCGGGAGGCTGAGGCAGGAGAATTGCTTGAACCCAAGAGGCAGAGATTGCAGTGAGCCAAGATGGTGCCACTACACTCCAGCCTGGGTGACAGTGCAAGACTCTGTCTCAAAGAAAAAAAAAAAATTACGTAAAACTAAAAAAAAAAAAACTGTGATGGTATAAAATAAGGAATATATCTAGAAACAGATGAAAATACCAGAATAAACAGCCAAAGTTATTAAAGCAGTTTCCTTGAGGGTGGGAATCACGAATGAGAAAAGAGCAGGGACCTTGCTGTTTTCCACAAAACCTTTATAGTATCATTTGCCTTTTTAAAAAGGTGCATATACTCCTATGATTAAAATAAAATTTAAAAGAAAGAAACCATCTACATAAAGGCAAAAAGAATGTGTATTCAGTGCAACCCAAATTCTGATTTCTGGTTTTATAATTGGTCTAAAGTGGTGAATTAATACCTTTATTTAATTGAAAAAAGTCGGGGGGACTGCTCTACTGTGAGCCAGTTTCATTTTTTTCCTCATAGAATTTTAGGGATATCTCATCTTTCAAAATCTGTCTATAAACCAAAGCACATTCCCACTGGGCTTTTCTTTACCTTTTGTGAAGACCAAATTATACCACAGATGAAACTCAGATCATTTCCCATGATTCTTTTCAAAGACTATATTAAGTAATATTAATTGTATGTTTCATTTCAAACTAGTTGTTTAAACCTACAGGTCATAATGCTGATTCCACTTTGGATCGAGCATATTCTTCACAGTATCTATAAAATGGCATTGCCCAGATCCATCAACTATCACCTTAGCAAATGGATCAGGAAGTCCCATGAAAAAAGATTTTTTAAAATTAATAATTTGGCATGTGAGATAGAAGATTATACAAACATTCCATTTGCTACAAAAGATTATTCCATTATTTTAAAAAAAGTTTAACAGCTATAAATCAATAATCCATTTTTTTGAAAAAGACTAAAAGTTACTTCTGTATAAAACACCAAAACTTTATTTTTTCTCATTTGTGTCTCAAAATATTCCCAGTTTAAACTACCAAAATCTACAGATTACTTCATAATGTGGAAGGTTTTGTAAGTTGTTACCAGCCCTCTGACCCCAGGAAGGTGAATTCTTATAACCATTCATGGCTTTTTCTTTCCAAACATCTCCCTCAGTAGCTCATTTAAAGGAGAGCTTATTAAAGGTTTTTATACAGGAACACAGGCTACAGAGAAATCAAATTAGCAAATGGGTTTTGCTGAATAACTGCCAGGAAAAATGAGACCGAAACAAAAGATGTAACACTCTGCCTTAAAAGAGCTTACTATCTAAGTGGAAAGATAAAAAATACTATACACAGAAAAAAAAAAAAAAAAAAACAGAAACAAAAATATCTGAGAATAAACAAGTGCTTAGTGATACTGATTATAATGATTATAATGCAAACACTTACATCACTATGTTAGGTACTATTCTAAATACATTCATCCTTAATCCTTACAATAACCCTCTAAGGTAGATATTATTATTTTCCCTATTTTACTGATGAGGAAACTAAGGCACAAGGGGGTCAATTAAGTAGCCCAAGGTCACACAGTAGTAAGTGGCAGAGCCAGGGTCTAAAGTATAGATGCTAAACCCGTTTGGCTCTCGACTTCATGATCTTAACCACTATGCTGTATTTTACCTCTCATTTACTACGTGGTTCAACAGTGAGTACAAGTAAGAGCTCAGAGAATCAGGAGAACAACGTGAATCTGAACAGTAAAGAAAGGGCTTTAGGAGAGAGGGGAACTCATTTGAGCTTTAAAGCAGGGGTCTCCAACCCCTGGGCCATGGGCCGGTACAGGTTTGTGGCCTGTTACAACCGGGCCACACAGCAGGAGGTGAGCAGCAGGAGAGCAAGCATTACAGCCTGAGCTCCACCTTCTGTCAGATCAGTGGCAGCATTAGATGCTCATAGGAGCTGGAACCCTATTGTGAACTGTGCATGCAAGGGATCTAGGTTGTGCGCTCCTTACAAGAATCTAATGCCTGATGATCTGAGATGGAACAGTTTCATCCTAACACATCCCCTGCTCCCCACATCCTTGGAAAAACTGTCTTGCACAAAACTGGTCCCTGTGCCAAAAAGGTTGGGGACTGCTGCTTTAAAGAACATACAGGAGAAGGAGGACTTTCCTAGCAACAGGAAGAGCGCCAAGGAGGGTATGACAATATAGTATTTAAAAGACTTTGAAGAGTCTAACCAAAGAGCTTGTGCTAAGGTGTAAAAGTAAATACTGTTGGAAATATGAATGATCCAGTAAGAGAAGCTTAGAAGTCACACACTAGGGCTTGGACTGATTGAGGTAGATAACAGAGAGCCATTTAAGTTCTTGAGCATGGCTGTAATTACAGTCATATTTTTCTATCAGTGGTATTCAAGGCCACTAGGAGAAAGAAAGATTAGAGGCGACCATATATGAAGCTGTTGTAATCATCCAACAGTAGGACAAAAAGACCCTGAACGAAGAAAGTCATATGGAAAGGGAAAGGAAATGAAAATTAAGACAGCTATTCTGAAAGATCTAATACAAATCAATAAGAAACTTGTATCAAAGATGACAATACAGTTTTCGGCCCAAAGCAATAATGAAAATGATTTTTTTGACAAAAATTTAAAAGGTAGAACTAAAAATGTTAGACAAAAATGACACTTCACATGTTAGACATATTGGGATAGAGTAGATTTCCTGTGGACAGCTGAAAATACTAGAACAAAACAGCGTTAAGTGTTGGTGACTGGAGAAATTTTGCATGTTGATATCAATGCTAATTTTTTTAAGATACTAATTTGCCAAGTTTCAAGGACAGACAAATCACGTATCAGTTCCCCAATTCTAGGATTCTGTGATCTATCACCTTCAAATAATAAAGGAAGACCAAAACTTAAGGGTTATGTTTCAAAGAAACTTGGTAAGTTAGGGTATTAAATCTGTTTGACTATATTGTTCTTGAAGCTGAGTGCTATGCATAGTATTTCAATAACACCTAACCATTTATAAATGTGTTCAATGGAAGAATGTTTTTACCTCCACCCTCAATTCATGAAGTATTTCCTCCTGGGAAGGATTTACTCTATCTTGTTATTTCTACTCTACTACTTAAACATATAAATTTATATTTATAAGCAAAAACAAAAAATCACATTTCTATACTTTCCCTTTGGGCGTTATTAAACTAGTTGAAGAATTAAGTCTCTCTGCTGGTTTCTTGCTTCTTTAAAAAATTAAAATAAAAAGAATTAAAAATTAGCCAGGCACAGTGGCTCATGCCTGTAATCCCAGCACTTTGGGAGGCTGAGGCGAAAGGATCACTTGAGCCCAGGAGTTTGAGACCAGCCTGGGCAACATAGTAAGACCCCACCTCTACAAAAAAATTTAAAAGTTAGCCAAGGGTGGTGGCATAAGTCTGTAGTCTCAGCTACTCAGGAGGCTGAGGTGGGAGGATCACTTGAGCCTGGGAGGCTGAGGCTGCAGTGAGCCACGATCATGCCACTGCACTTCACTCTGGTTGACAAAGCAAGACCATATCTCGGGGGGAAAATGAATTAAGGATTAAGAAAAACATCTGACAAAGGACTAATATCCAGAATCTACAAAGTAAGCAAACAAATCAGCAAGAAAAAAAAAAAACAAACAATTCCATCAAAAAGTGGGTCAAGGACATGAATAGACAATTCTCAAAAGAAGATACACCAACCAAGATAGGCCAACAAGCTTATGGAAAAATGCTCAACATCACCAAGTATCAGGGAAATGCAAATCAGAACTACAATGCGACGCCACCTCACTCCTGCAAGAATGGCCATAGTCAAAAAATAAAAAAATAACAGATGTTGGCATGGATGCAGTGAAAAGGGAACACTTTTACACTGCTGGTGGTAATGTAAACTAGTACAACCACTACGGAAAACAGTGTGGAGATTCCTTAAAGAACTAAAAGTAGATCTACCATTTGATCCAGCAATCCCACTACTGGGTACCTACCCAGAGGAAAAGAAGTCATTATACAAAAAAGATACTTGCACACGCATGTTTATAGCAGCACAATTTGCAATTGCAAAAATATGGAACCAGCCCAAATACCTATCAGTCAATGAGTGGATAAAGAAAATGTGGTATGTATATATACACACACACACACACACACACACACACACACACACACACATACACATATACATATATATACACCATGGAATACTATTCAGCCATAAAAAGAAATAATGGCATTCACAGCAACCTGGATAAAATCGGAGACTATTATTCTAAGTGAAGTAACTCAAGAATGAAAAACCTAACATCGTATTTTCTCAGTCACATGTGGGAGCTAGGCTATGAGGATGCAAAGGCATAAGAATGATACACTGGACTACAGGGACTGGGGGAAAGGGTGGGGGTAGTGAGGGATAAAAGACTACACACTGGGTACTGTGTACACTGCTTGGGTGATGGGTCCACCAAAATCTCAGAAATCACCACTAAAGTGCTTACTCATGTAATCAAACACTATCTGTTCCCTCAAAACCTACTGAAATAAAAAAAAAAAGAAAAACTTTTTCCATACAAAATGTGGCTTCCAGATCCTTAAATTAAGTAGGAAAGTCACAGCCTTTTATGTTTCCTTTCTGTTAAATAACACAATAACAAAAATACAAGTTCAATATCTTAATTTAAAAAATAGGTTTGAACTTAACCTGATTATATTATTCTACATTTAATTGAGAGCCAAGTTACTCTAATGTGGTCAAAAGCTATCAGATTTCCTGAAGTTAGTGAGACATCTAGTGGTAAATACAAAGTGGCTAGAGAACTTTGCATTTAAAAAACTTTCTTGGCTGGGCGTGGTGGCTCACGCCTGTAATCCCAGCATTTTGGGAGGCCGAGGCTGGCGGATCACGAGGTCAGGAGATAGAGACCATCCTGGCTAACACAGTGAAAATCATCTCTACTAAAAATACAAAAAATTAGCTGGGCATGGCGCCATGCGCCTGTTAGTCCCAGCAACTCAGGAGGCTGAGACAGGAGAATCACTTGAACCCGGGAGGCACAGGTTGCAGTGAGCTGAGATCGCACCATTGCACTCCAGCCAAGAGCAAAACTCCATCTCAAATAAATAAATAAATAAATAAATAAATAAATAATGTCATTATGGTGTATAGGCATACTTAAAAACCTGTGTAATAGAATAAAGCTATAATTTTTAAGGCCTTGAATCAATAAAATATGTAGTGAAACAAGATTAAGACACTAGCATATCTAAAGGGAAATTTTTAAAGTTAAATTTCCTCACATTATAGACAAGGTTAACCTCCTTATTGCCAAGGGCTTTGAAATTAATAATATGAGAAGCAGCATACAAAAACATTAAATTTATAAAAAGGTCTGAAATAAATGTTCTGAAGGAGTAATCTTATTCTACTTCTCCATACCTAAGAATTTAAAATATTACAAATTACACTAAACTGCTTTTTGCAGCCTTTGGTTTTCAAAAAAAATAATGGTCTAAAAATTACCCTAAAGTTTTTACTGTAAAGAATATTTTTCTATCCAAGTCATTGTAAGAAAAGCCTGTATCTGACAGTCCTATAGGTATAATGATATAGAAATTATATATTTTATAATCAATTTGTTCTAGAAATATTAGTTGAAGTTGATAGTGTTACCATACAGCCCATTTTAACGATCATATGTTAATCTGTCACAAAGAACAGAAGTAGCTTGATGGATGAAATTGGGTTCTAACCCCCAATTGCCTGAGGAATCTAAAATTTGGGATCAAATGATTAAATTAGTCCCACCTTATTAGCATTGACAAATACCAAACAATTCACTGATTGTGGTTTTAAGAATAATATGTGGAAAGGTCTAATATCAATTGTGGGCAGAGATCTCATGGTTCAAATATTTCCTCTTCTTCAGAAAGACAGTGTATGAGTGTGTGAGACTGTGTGTGTGTGAGTGTGTGTGTCACCATGCAGGAAATGTTTATACCTTTCAGTAAAAGGGCAATTCCGCAATAAGGTTATTACCAAGTAACTAAAGTTTATACAGCATCTTGAAATCAAAGGTATTCTATAAATTTAAAATACTGATATGGTATTAACTTAAAGCAAAGAACAATAATTTTAAAACATCTTATAGTCCAAGTGTATTGCAAACCAAATATAAATTCACTGTGGGATCTGATTTTTTTTCCTCTATTAGGGAACCCAGATCTAAATGAACTGTTAAACACTTAGTCTAAAGGTATGCCAAACATTTCTAGGTCTTTACAAAGAATCAACTTTTTTTTTTTTAAACAAAATGTGGGCTAGGTTAAATATTTTATTTGGCTTCTCAAGACGGACTGAGAAGTTGGGCACCAGCTCCAGACAAATTCCTGGACGCACATCAAACACAGCCCTGTCATTTATCCAGTCAGTCAAAACAATCTTTTCCATCTAACCCTTTAATGTTTATGTCCTAAAAAGCTGCTAATTAAATCCAGCTCTTGAGATCTATTTGCTAAAATATATACCATCTAATTTGTAAATGATGAACAAAAATGAAAAAAAAATGTTCACTTTCCTGGCAAAACAGAAGACTCCACTGTAACCAAAGGAGGAAGGACAATGTTTTTAACATTTGTCAAATTTTAAGAGAAAACTATTCAGAGACAAATAGTTGTAAGAAACTCAGAGTACCTCAAACTGTTTTTCCTATTAAGTGGACACAGGGTATTTAAAAAATCCTCAGAAAAACCTGAAACAAAATCACTCTATAAATGTAGTTCAATATTCCCTCTTCCCCTAAAATATAAGCATAATCTTTCCTCTTAACAAACTTTACTTATAAATTTTTATAATATATCATAGGCAGTACGGAAACCACAGATAAACACTTTAAGATCTACTGAGTCATACTAAAAACCTCAACTCATTTCATCTGCAGAAAATCAAAATCCCTATTTTTTCCCCTCATTTTCTCTACATAGCCTAGAGGCAAGTAAATGAAAACAGCTTATTTCTGATACTTTCTGCACACCTGGGATCGCATGTTCTTTCGACGATCACTGATTCCAGATAGCAACAGATAAACTCTAAAGCAACAAAGATCCCCTAAAAAGGTTTCCATTGACTTCTCCCAATATAAGGACATTGAATGGGGGGGAGTAGGGGGAAATACAAGTATCCTCCAATCCAGGTTTTCCATTAAGAACCACTCCGTTAATGAGTCCCTGCATTTTTCCCTAGGGAAAGCAAAACTGTCATGAAGGTAATATATTATTTAAATTGCAGCCAACATACATTCAAGCTAAATTCTCAAATACCAAATTCACTGCAAGTTTTCATCTAGCTGTACTGCGATGTGACACACAGGCATTCAACTACAAAATTAGCCCAAATAAATCTCAAAGTCTAGTATGGGCAAACATAATTACAGTTTATTCGTACACGTGCACGCACACACTAATCTTCTATGGAAAATTATCTTTCTCACCACTCATCCGAATATAAACGTGGACAATTTATCAGGGGTAAGTGGTGAAGGTAGGATAACGTCGTGATTTCAATTCCTTTTCAAACCAAATACAAGTTTTCCTAAAATGGGGGTGACGTGTCCATGTAAGAATACCAAAAATGGCACTGTAAGCAAAAAATGTGCCTGTAATGTTAAAGATTTCATGCACCTGGAATCATAAACACTTTGTAAGTGTAGTCTTCTATCTAGCAACCCCTCCGGACATTATTTTCCATTTAGAAAAAGGAAGGGGGAGGGTGGGTAGAGTAAGAGAAAGTTTGCTCTAAAGTTTGTATGAGCACATAGTTATAAAAGTACCCCCTACCCCCCCCGCCAAAGTGTGTTTTTAAAGCAGGTCTGGAGTTAGAAGCGACACAAGTTCTGCGGCCTACAAGGTACAACCCCAAACATGTCACCCTACAATCAGACACTTCCAAAACACAGTGCACCATGAGCCCGAGCCGTCGGATCAGACAGGCACACGGGAAAAGTCAACCTCAGTCTCCTCTCCTCAGAGAGACGTGAGCTTAAGGTGTGCGGCCCCGGCAGCGGTGACCGGAGGCGGGGAGTAAAGGTTTCGCACGTGGGCATAAGTGGGTGTGCAAGGTAACAACCCGGGAACACACACGCACACCCTCCCGTTAAGCGCTCCATCTTTAAGGAGTGTTTACTGCGCGCAGTCAGCAACCGGATTCAATAATCCTCGCCACGGGAGCTCTTCATCCCCTTCACGAGCCCACCTGGGCGGTAGCCCAGGGGCTGCTCCCCGAGCCCCGGGAGGCAGCGTCGGGCTCCTTGACCAAGACTTTCCAGCCTGAAATCCGCCTGCAATGCGAACCTGTGTATCCTCCCCTCCGCAAAAGACCACCCTCCCTCCCCAAGTCATCCTCGGCTTTTTAAAGAATGTCCAAACCGGAGCGAGTGGTTTTCCAATTACTCTCCCTGAACTAGGCTTTCCTACTCCTCCGACCGCCAACTCACCATTGATCGCGATCCTGGCCCTTCCCAAGTCAACAGGTACCCCCCCACCCCGCCCGGCCAGCTCGCCCACCCTGCGGCTGCCCAGCCCGGCCCGGCGCTCCCCCTCACTTGTCAGGCGCAGTTTGACTGGCCCGTTCCTCCGGCTTCCCGGGTTGGACATGTCCCCGGCGGCGGGGGTGGCGGGGCGGCCGGCGGGACGGGCACAGGGGCGACGGCGAGGCGCGGCGGAGTCACCACAGCGGCAGGGGCTGAGGCTCGAGCTGCGGGCCCTGCGACCGCCACGGCCGGAAGGTCCCGGATGTGGCGAGCGCCGTCGCCCTGAGCCGCGGAGGACGCGGGACGCCGAGCTCCCCGCTCCTCCCACTTCTCCTTCCTTGGTCCGGGCAGCACAACTAGGCGGTAGCCGGCCGCTTGCGCCCCCGCCGCCTCCTTGCGGCCTCCGCGGCTTCCGCGGCCTTTCCCTCCTCTCGTCTCGGCTAGGCCCAGTAGCCGACGGGGCTGGTCGGCTGAGGCGGGCGGTGCTCGGCGGCGCCGGAGCAGGACTCTGGGCTCGGCTACTCCTCCTCCACCCGCCCTTTTGTCTGAGGTACCTGGGACTTGGGGCTGCTGCCGCCACTGGTCGGCTCCGGGGGGCTGGGAGGAGACGGGAGTTGGGGCCGTTGGGGCCGTTGGGGCCGGGCGGGGCCAGCGGGCGCGCGCAGGGTACCCACGGTGCCCCGGGCGGGCACCGGCCGTTAGGGAGTGGGTGCGGTGCCGCCGAGGGTCCCACGCGGAACGCGGGGAGGGAGCGGACAGGGAGCAAAGTGGCAGCGGGGGCGACAACGCTGGCACCTGGAGGGGCTTAGTGTCCGGTCCACTTAAGGAGAGCTTTTGTCTAAGCAGGGCCGACTGCATTTATTAGACGCCTACTGCGTGCAGAGCGCTCCTAGAGGCTGGGGCGAGGAAGGTTAGAACCGAGTCCGCTGCCCGCTGGGAATTTGAGGTCTCTCGGGCGAGGGAAGAGACAGCATTCCCACGCCAATGGTTCCAGCAAAGCCCGAGGAGTGCTCTGCTCCTGGTCTTGTAGCTGACACCTCCATCGGGGACTCACCTGATGGAGGAGATCGGGTTACCTGCCAGCTCCCGCTCTTTTCAGGTGCAGCCAAGGATAGGGAGATGATACGTCTTAAAGGATTAACAAGGAAAACCTTGGAGAGTAATGTATGAAGAGTTGTTCATACCCTGCTGTATTTTGTTATCTCAGGAGGAGAAAGATAGGAAATTTGTTTTTAAATGTGTACCTTATCCTTTGACCTTGTAACTGTACTCCTGGGAATTTTTTTTTTTTTTTTTTTTTGACGGTGTCTCCCTCTGTTGCCCAGGCTGGAGTGCAGTAGTGCAATCACAGCTCACTGCAGCCTCAACTTCCTGGGCTCTGGTGATACTCTCACCTGAGCCTCTGGAGTAGCTGGGACCACAGGTGTGCACCACCACGCCCCATTAATTTTTACATTTTTAGTAGAGACATGTTCAGTAGAGACATTTAGGTTTCGCCATGTTGCCCAGGCTGGTCACGAACTCCTGACCTCAAGAGATCCGCCCGCCTCGGCCTCCCAAAGTGCTGGGATTACAGACCTGAGCCACCGTGCCTGGCCCTATTCTTGACAAATAAATAATAGTACAGAAGATGTTCTTTGCTATATTCCATTAATAACAAAAGGAATGAGGGAACAGCATAATGGTCCATGAACCACATGCTTTTTTATGCAGCCATTTAACTGACAAGTTTTATGAAGATCATATAATATGGAAGAATGTACATGTAATGCAAAGTTTAAAAACAGAAGAGAAGTTGTATGCATATGCATGCAAAAGTATGTAGCACAATGTAAACTACTAAGAACAACAGCGTGGGAGATTTTTTATGTGATTTATTAGTTTTGCTTTAGGCTGTTATAACATTAATGCAATTTTAAATGTTTTGGATTAATATATTTTAATCCTTATTCCATGCCAGTCATTTCTTTTAATGCCTCAGTGAAGTCACTTCTCCAGATAGTTACCTCTGAGAGCATTTCATCAGTTTGGATACAGCCTTACAATTAAAGTAGTCCAAAAAAGTATATGAAGTTCTAGACATCACACTAAAAATACCACAGATAGGCTGGGCAGGGTGGCTCACCCCTGTAATCCCAACACTTTGGGAGGCCAAGGCGGGCGGATCATTTGAGGTCAGGAGTTCAAGACCAGCCTGGCCAACTTGGTGAAACCCCATCTCTGCTAAAAAAAAAAATATATATATATATATATATTAATTAGCCAGGCGTGATGGGGCATGCCTGTAGTCCCAGCTACTAGGGAGGCTGAGGCATGAGAATCGCTTGAACCCGGGAGGTGGCAGTGAGCCAAGATCATGCCACTGCACTTCGGCCTGGGCGACAGAATGAGGCTCCGTATCAAAAATAAATACATACATAAATAAAAAAATACCAGAGATAGTGCCAGCAATTCATTCAACAAATATTAAGTGGCTATTTTGTGCAAAACAATGAGCAAGGTCCTTTAGAAATGCTTCCTTGTACTACAAATATATACAAATCAATGTGAACAATAGCTGCTACCACAATTTAAGAGGCTGAACAGTGGCAAAAAACTTAGCAAACTGATGTACACATTCACATTTGCCTTATTTTTATGGCACATTCTTTGTTCCTAGCCACCCAACTAACATAATTTGTAGCTTTATATTAGTTAATGTAAGTTAGGATTTCAGAAGGTGATGGGAGACCTGGGGGCGACTGCTTGTTTTGAAGTTTAAAGCAGTACATTCAAAAATGTAAGTGACAGCATAGAAAACGTATATAGGGTTAACATGCAGAGGTTTATATTTAGCCTTTCCTGTAAGTTTAAATACTATTGTTTAAAACAAATATTCAGATAAGAATAACACTTTAAAACCATTCAAGGACTGGGCATGGTGACTCATGCCTGTAATCCTAGCACTTTGGGAGGCTGAAGAAGAGAAATCAGTTGAGCTCAGGAGTTTGAAACCAACCTGGGCAACATGGCGAAACCCCATATCTACAAAAAATTAGCCGAGAGTAGTGGCATGCACCTATAGGCCCAGCTACTCAGAAGGCTGAGATCGGAGGATCACCTGAGCCCACGGAGGTCAAGGTTGCAGTGAGCCATGATCATGCCACTGCATTCTGTGGGGGAAAGAAATAGAGATCAGACTGTTACCGTGTCTATGTAGAAAGAGGAAGACATAAGAAACTCCATTTTGATCGGTACTAAGAAAAATTCTGCTGCCTTGTGTTGTGGGAAGTCAGGGACCCCAAATGGAGGGACCGGCTGAAGCCATGACAGAAGAACGTGGATTGTGAAGATTTTATGGACATTTATTAGTTCCCCAAATTAATACTTTTGTAATTTCTTATGCCTGTCTTTACTGCAATCTCTAAACATAAATTGTAAAGATTTCAAGGACACTTATCATTTCCCCAATCAATACCCTTGTGATTTCCTATGCCTGTCTTTATTTTTTGTTTGTTTTTTTATTTTGTTGTTGTTGTTGTTGTTGTTGTTTTTTGAGAGGGAGTCTCACTCTGTCGCCCAGGCTGGAGTGCAGTGACACAGTCTCGGCTCACTGCAAGCTCCACCTCCCGGGTTCAGGCTATTCTCCTGCCTCAGCCTCTTGAGTAGCTGGGACTACAGGCGCCTGCCACCATGCCCAGCTAATTTTTCGTATTTTTAGCAGAGACAGCGTTTCACCGTGCTCGCCAGGATGGTCTCGATCTCCTGACCTCGTGATCCACCCGCCTCGGCCTCCAAAAGTGCTGGGATTACAGGCATGAACCACCGCGCCCAACCAACCTGTCTTTAATCTGTTAATCCTGTCAGTCGAGGAGGATGTATGTCGTCTCAGGACCCTGTAATAATTGCATTAACTGCACAAATTGTAGAGTATGTGTGTTTAAACAATATGAAATCTGAGCACCTTGAAAAAAGAACAAGATAACAGCAATGTTTAAGAAACAAGAGAGATAACCTTAAACTCTGACCGCTGGTGAGCTGGGCAGAATAGAGCCATATTTCTCTTCTTTCAAAAGCAATGGGAGAAATATCGCTGAATTCTTTTTCTCAGCGTGGAACGTCCCTGAGGAAGAGAATACGTGCCTGGAGGTATAGGCTTATAAACAGTCCCCCCAGGTGCACCTGTCTCTTATAGTTGAAACTGCAGAGGTGAAATATACTCCAGTCTCCCATAGCGCTCCCAGGCTTATTAGGAAGAGGAAATTCCCACCTAATAAATTTTGGTCAGACCGCTTGATCTCAAAACCCTGTCTCCTGATAAGATGCTATCAATGACAGTAGTGCCTGAAACTTCATTAGCAATTTTAATTTTGCCTCAGTCATGTGGTCCTGTGATCTCGCCCTGCCTCCACTTGCCTTGTGATATTCTATTACCCTGTTAAGTACTTGATGTCTGTCACCCACACCTATTCGCACACTCCCTCCCCTTTTGAAAATCCCTAATAAAAACTTGCTGGTTTTTATGGCTTGTGGGGCATCATGGATCCTACCAACGTGTGATGTCTCCCCCGGACGCCCAGCTTTAAAATTTCTCTTCTGTACTCAGTCCCTTTATTTCTCAAGCCGGCCGACGCTTAGGAAAAATAGAAAAGAACCTACGTGATTATCGGGGCAGGTCCCCCGAAAGCCTTGAGATGCTGTTAATCTGTAACCCTAGCCTCAACCCTGTGCTTGCGGAAACATGTGCTATATTGACTCAAGGTTTAATGGATTTAGGGCTGTGCAGGATGTGCCTTGGTAAAAATCTGTCTGCAGGCAGTGTGCTTGGTAAAAGTCATCACCATTCTCCAGTCTTGAGTACCCAGAGACACAATGCACTGCGGAAGGCCGCAGGGACCTCTGCCCAAGAAAGCCTGGGTATTGTCCAAGGTTTCCCCCCACTGAGACAGCCTGAGATATGGCCTCGTGGGAAGGGAAAGACCTGATTGTCCCCCAGCCTGACACCCATAAAGGGTCTGTGCTGAGGAGGATTAGTGAAAAAGGAAGGCCTCTTTGCAGTTGAGGTAAGAGGAAGGCATCTGTCTCCTGCTCATCCCTGGGAATGGAATGTTTCGGTGTAAAACCTGATCATACATTCTATTTACTGAGATAGGAGAAAACCACCTTATGGGTGGAGGTGAGACATGCTGGCTGGCGGCAGTACTGCTCTTTACTGCACTGAGATGCTTGTGTGAAGCCAAACGTAAATCTGGCCTATGTGCACATCAAGACACAGCACCTTTCCTTAAACTTATTTATGACACAGTCCTATGCTCACATGTTTTCCTGCTGACCCTTACCCATGATTACCCTATAGTCCTGCCACATCCCCCTCGCCGAGATGGTAGAGATAGTGATCAATAAATACTGAGGGAACTCAGAGACCAGTGCCCAGGCAGGCCCTTGCTTGCTTAGCACCAGTCCCCTGGGCCCACTTTTATTCCTCTATACTTTCTCTGTGTCTTTATTTCTTCTCTCAGTGTCTCATCTCCACCTTGCGAGAAATAACCACAGGTGTGGAGGGGCAGGCCCCCTTCAGCATTCCAGCGCTGCTGCATTCCATCCTAGGCAGCAGACTGAGACTCTGTCTCAAAAACAAACCAAAAAAGACTGCTGGGTGCAGTGGCTCATGCCTATAATCCCAGCACTTTATAATGTTAACTAATTTTTTGGCAGTTTTTTTTTTTTTTTTATCAAATTGAGGAAATTCTCCCCATATACCTTCCATACTTTTTTTTTTTTCTTTGAGATGAAGTCTTGGTCTGTCGCCCAGGCTAGAGTGCAGTGGCACAATCTCAGCTCACAGCAACTTCTGCCACCCAGGTTCAAGCAATTCTCCTGCCTCAGCCTCCCGAGTAGCTGGGATTACAGGTGCCTGCCACTGCGCCTGGCTAACTTTTTTTTTTCTTTTTTTTTTTTTTTTTTTTTTTGAGACGGAATCTCGCTCTGTCGCCCAGGCTGGAGTGCAGTGGCGCAATCTTGGCTCACTACAAGTTCCGCCTCCCGGGTTCATGCCATTCTCCTGCCTCAGCCTCTCCGAGCAGCTGGGACTACAGGCGCCCGCCACCACGCCCGGCTAATTTTTTTGTATTTTTTAGTAGAGACGGGGTTTCACCGTGGTCTCGATCTCCTGACCTCGTGATCCGCCCGCCTCAGCCTCCCAAAGTGCTGGGATTACAAGCGTGAGCCACCGCGCCCGGCTACTTTTTTTTTTTTCTTTTTGAGACAGTGTCTCACTCTGTAGCCCAGACTGGAGTGCAGTGGCGCAATCTTGGCTCACTGCAAGCTCCGCCTCCCGGGTTCACACCATTCTCCTGCCTCAGCCTCCCGAGTAGCTGGGACTACAGGCACCCCCCACCAAGCCCGGCTAATTTTTTTTTGTATTTTCAGTAGAGACGGGGTTTCACTGTGTTAGCCAGGATGGTCTCGATCTCCTGACCTCACGATCTGCCTGCCTCAGCCTCCCAAAGTTCTGGGATTATAGGCGTGAGCCACTGAGCCCAGCCGTGCCTGGCTAACTTTTGTAGTTTTAGTAGAGACGGGGTTTCACCATCTTGGCCAGGCTGGTCTTGAACTCCTGACCTCGTGATCCACCCGCCTTGGTCTCCCAAAGTGCTAGGATTACAGGTGTGAGCCACCGCGCCTGGCCCCCTATACCTATTTTATCTGAATTTTATTATGAGTTGGTGTTGAATCTTGTCAAATACTTTTTTCTGAAATTAATTGACATGATTTTTTTCTTTTAGCCTTTTATTACAGTAGACTACATTGATTAATTTTCAAATACCAAATCAGCTACTTATCCTTGGAATAAACCCCACTTCGTCATGTTGTGTAATTCTCATATGTTGATTAATTCTATTTGCTAATATTTTGTTAAGGATTTTGCATCTTTATTTATGATGGGTATTGTTTGGCAGTTTTCTCCTTTTTTGTGCGTGCTTCCTTTGGTTTTGGTGTCAGAGTAAATACTAACTTCTTAAAATGATTAAGCAATGTTCTTTTCTATTTTCTGAAAGAGTTTGGGTAGGATTGGTGTTAATTATTATTATTATTTTTTTTTTCTTGAGACGGAGTCTTGCTGTGTCACCCCCGCTGGAGTGCAGTGGCATGATCTCGGCTCACTGCAATCTCTGCCTCCTGGGTTCAAGTGATTCTCCTGCCTCAGTCTCCCTAGTAGCTGGGATTATAGGCGCGTACCAGCATGCCCAGCTAATTTTTGTATTTTTAGTACAGACGGGTTTTCACAATGTTGGCCAGGATGGTCTCGATCTCTTGACCTTGTGATCCACCAGCCTTGGCCTCCCAAAGTGCTGGAATCACAGGCGTGAGCCACCTTGCCTGGCAGTGTTAATTATTTTTTAACTGGTAGAATTCTCTAGTGACATCATTTGAGTCTGGAGACTTCTTGTTTGTGATTTTTTTATTACAAATTTAATGTTCTTAATAGCCATAAGGCTGTTCTTATTATCCATTTCATATTGGATGAATTGTGGTAGATTACTTTCTTTTTTTGAGGAATTGGTCCATTTCATCTAAGTTGTTGAATTTATGTAGAACTGGTTTTAGTATTTCCTTACTATCTTTTTAATGTGTATAGAATATATATCCCCCATTTCTTTCTTTTTTTTCTTTTTTTTTTTTTTGAGACAGTCTCACTCTGTCGCCCAGGCTGCAGTGTAGTGGCACAATCTCAGCTCACTGCAACCTCCAACTCCTGAATTAAAGTGATTCTCCTGCCTCAGCTTCTCCCAAGTACCTGGGATTACAGGCACCCACCACCATGCCCAGCTAATTTTTTTATTTTTAGTAGAGATGGGGTTTCACCATATTGGTCAGGCTGGTCTCGAACTCCTTACCTCAGGTGATCCACCTGCCTTGGCCTCCCAAAGTGCTGGGATTACAGGTGTGAGCCATCGTGCCCGGCCAATTTAAACATCTTTAAGGAAACACATCAAAATGTAACTAGAGGTTGTTTCTAGATAATGGGACCATGAGGATTTCTATTTCTTCTTTGGCATATTTGTATTTTCCACTTTTTTCTATAATGAACATCTATTGTTAAAACAGGTAAGATATTGAGTTTTAGCAAGATAAAATATGCAAATAGAAAAGAAATAAAAGAAATATACCCAACGTCAACAGTAGTTGCCACTAGATGATGGCATCATATGAGATTTTCATTTTCAACTTTCTTTCTTTTTTTTTTTGAGACAGAGTCTCATTCTGTCACCCAGGCTTCTGGAGTGCA
Organism: Symphalangus syndactylus; assembly: GCF_028878055.3. NCBI lineage: Eukaryota > Metazoa > Chordata > Mammalia > Primates > Hylobatidae > Symphalangus > Symphalangus syndactylus. The sequence goes on along the minus strand of NC_072442.2, from coordinate 23,707,083 downwards.
ATGGCACAATCTCAGCTCACTGCAACCTCCACCTCCTGGGTTCAAGCGATTCTCCTGCCTCAGCCTCCCAAGTAGCTGGGACTACAGGTGTGCACCACCATGCCAGGCTGTTTTGTATTTTTAGTAGAGACAGGGTTTTGCCATGTTGGCCAGGCTTGTCTGAAACTCCTGGTCTCAAGTGATTTGCCTGCCTTGGCCTCCCAAAGTGCTGGAATTACAGGGGTAAGCCACTTTGCCTGGCAGATTTTCATGTTTAGCTTCGATGTTTTCTGAATTTTCCACTAAAAGCATATATTGGAACTATATTGGTAATATCACATATTATATCACCCCATATTAGATGAATGGGAAGAGGAAGATAAGTGGTTACATAGTCAGGAGAAGGGTCACTTCAATAAACTAAAACTAAAAACTTCTGCATTATTGTCAACTGCTATAGGGTCTTTCAAAGATGTCTAATTGTCAGCTGGGTGCGGTGGCTCACGCCTATAATTCCAGCACTTTGGGAGGCTGTGGTGGGTGGATCGCTTGAGGCTGAGAGTTTGAGACCAGCCTGGCTAACATGGCGAAAACCCATCTCTACTAAAAAATACAAAAATTAGCCAGGCATGGTGGCCCACACGTGTAGTCTCAGTTACTGGGGAGACTGAGGCATGAGAATCGCTTGAACCTGGGAGCCAAGATTGTGCCACTACACTCCAGCCTGGGTGACACAGAAAGACCCTGTCTCAAAAAAAAAAAAAGGAAAGAAAAGAAAACTCAGGGGACCCTAACAGCTAGCTGCCTTAACATATCTGATAAGCTATCAAGTTCAGGTCAATTAAATTTGTTCCATGTGGTTCTGCAGGAAGTAGCCAGGACCAGTGTGGTGGGGCTGCAACTGGAATTACATTGAGATAGACCTTGAGATAGGAGGAAGGATTTTTCAGTAGTTTGAAATGGCAGAAAATACATTGGTCTTGAACCTGCTTTTCAAAGTGTGGTGCAGAATTGCAGCCTGGCTTCAGAGGAAGCCTATTGGACAAGTACTGGGTCTCAGCCCGCAGCTCAGACCTACTGAATCAGTGCCTGCAGTTTAAAAAGATGCCCAGGGCCAGGCATGGTGGCTCATGCCTGTAATCCCAGCACTTTGGGAGGCTGAGGCAGGCGGATCACTTGAGATCAGGAGTTCGAGACCAGCCTGGCCAACATGGTGAAACCCCGTCTCTACTAAAAATACAAAAATTAGCCAGACATGGTGGCAGGCACCTGTAATCCCAGCTACTAGGGAGGCTGAGGCAGGAGAATCGCTTGAACCTGGGAAGGCAGAGGTTGCAGTGAGCTGAGATTGTGTCATTGCACTCCAGCCTGGTTGACAAGAGCGAGACTCTATCAAAAAAAAAAAAAAATTAAAGATAGTCTAGATAATTTTTTGTGCCTATTCTGCTTATGTAGATAAAAAAAAATTGAGACATGATCTCACTGTGTCACCCAGGCTGATATACCATACTGAATTCTCATATTACTTCCAGTAAAATCTTAGTTGATTCTCTTAGGCTTCTTTGGCTGTCTAACATTTATCATTTCATATGCAAATAATGATAGTTTTTCTCTCCCTTTTCAACACTTATACTCTTTCCTTCCTTTCCTTTCCTTTTTTTTCCCTTTCCTTTCTTTGTTTTTCTTTCTCAGGGCCTTGTTGTCACCCAGACTGGAGAGCAATGGTGTGATCTACCTCACTGTAACCTCAAACTCCTGGGCTTAAGGGATCCTCCTGCCTCAGCTTCCTGAGTGGCTAGGACTACAGGCAAGCAGGTAATTTTAAAATTTTTTTTGTAGAGACAAGGTCTCGCTATGCTTTCCTGGCTGGTTTTCATGCCACTTTAGAGGAAGGACTCAGGTTTCCTTTTTTTCCTACTTTTAAGAGATTTTTTTAATTATTAGGAATTGTCTGTTGAATGTTAGCTAAAACAGTCCATAAAATGTATTAAGTGCCAGCTGCATGCAAGACCCTAAGTTAGATACAGTCAGCCCTCTTCATCATCAGGTCCACATCTTCAGATTCAACTAGATGAGGCTGAATATTTGAAAAAAGAAACAATAAAAATACAAATAGAAAGTACAGTATAACAACTGTCACCATTGTACAATATCTATACATTTTATTAGTGATGACTTAAAAGTACATGGGACCAGGCATGCTGGCTCACACTTGTAATCCCAACACTTTGGGAGGCCAACCTGGGCAGCATAGTGAGATCCTGTCTTTACTAAAAATAAAAAAAAATTTTAAAAATTAGCCAGTGTGGTGGTATGCACCTGTAGTCCCAGCTACTCAAGAGTCTGAGGTGGGCAGATCACTGGAGCCCAGGAGGTTGAGGCTGCAGTGAACTGTGATTGTGACATTGCACTCCAGCCTGAGCGACAGAGGGTGATCCTGTCTCTAAGTAAGTAAAGTATATGGGGGGTGTGTTGGTTATATGCAAATACTGCACCATTATATGTAAGGGATTGAGCATCCACATATTCTGGTACGGTGTGGGGGAGCGGTATCCTAGAACCAGTCCCCCGCAAGATAGCAAGGATGACTGAACTGTGGAAGAATCCAAGCACTGTTAAACAGCATACAATTCCTGTCTTCAAAAAAGTTATTTCATCAGATAGATGAGACTTATAATGAATAAAATGAATGAATACAGATTTGGAGCTAATGGTTGTTGTGATGGATAATCTTAATTGCGTTTTCTTCCAAAACAGATTCATTCTCATAGAAGGGCATCAGAGGAAGATAAAGAAGCATCCTCAATGTCAGACATCTGAGCCCGAGCTAAGCCATCATAACCCCTGTGACCTGCACATATACATGCCCCACTCCAACTAATCGATCGACCTTGTGACATTCCTCCTCTGGACAATGAGTCTCATGATCTCCCAACCCTGCACCTTGTGACCCCTCCCCTGCCCACAAGAGATAACCACCTTTAACTGTACTTTTCCACTACCTACCCAAATCCTATAAAACTGCCCCACCCCTATCTCCCTTTGCTGACTCTCTTTGTGGACTCAGCCCTCTTGCACCCAAGTGAAAAAAACAGCCTTGTTGCTCTCACAAAGCCTGTTGGTGGACTCTCTTCACATGGACACACATAACAGTTGGGAGTTCAAGACCAGCCTGACCAACATGGTGAAACCCTGTGTCTACTAAAAATACAAAATTAGCTGGGTGTGGTAGCGCAGGCCTGTAATCCCAGCTACTTGGGAGGCTGAGGCAGGAGAATTGCTTGAACCCAGGAGGCAAAGGTTGCAGTGAGCCAAGATCGCGCCATTGCACTCCAGCCTGGGCAACAGAGTGGGATGACCCTGCCTCAAAAACAAACAAACACAAAAGCAAAACAAAAAAATGGTCAGGCGCAGTGGCACTCACACCTGTAATCCCAGCAGTTTGGGAGGCCAAGGTGGGTGGACTGCTTGAGCTCAGGAGTTTGAGACCAGCCTGGGCAACATAGTGAGACCCCCATTTCTACAAAAACTAGCTGGGTGTGGTGGCACATGCCTGTAATCCCAGCTACTTGGGAAGCTGAGGTGGGAGGATCGCTTGAGCCCAGTAGGCAGAAGTTGCTGTGAGCCGAGATCACACCACTGCATTCCAGTCTGGGCAACAGAGCAAAACCTTGTCTCAAAAAAAAAAAAAAAAATTTGTAATCAAGATATCCTCCACAACCCTCAAATTCTCTGGTCCTGATAATTCCATAGGTAAGTTTCACCAAACTTGCAAGGAATAAAACCTCATGTCTTGTGCAAGTTGTCCCAGAAAATAAAAATAGAAAGTCACCCAAATCATTCTGTGGAGCAGGTAGAAACTTGATTCTAAAGTCATATAAAACAGTAAAAGAAAATAAGGCTTATCGACAAAGATGGGAAAATTCTAAATAAAATATTAGTAAATCAAATAGAAAAGAGGACAAAAGTCAGGCCCATCAAAGTAATTTGACATTAGAAAATTAATCAATATAAAAGCAAAACATACAGTTATCTCGGTAAATGCAGAAAAAGCATTTGGCAAAGGTAAACAGCTATTTATGATTAAAAAAATCTATCAGAAAGTTAGGAATAGAATACCCTTGACATCTACTAAAAACAGGCATTATGGTCAGATGAGAAATTTCAGACTCATTTTGCATTGAATTGGGGAAAAAAGGCAAAGATAGCCATTGTCAAAAACTACCTTTAATTGTAGTATTGGAAGTCTTTGCCATCATTATAAGGCAAGAAAAATAAATTAGAGTTGTAAGGATTATTAGGGAAGCAAAAAATTTATGAATCAGAAAGTTCACCAACATTGCTGTGTAAATGGTCACTTAAAAAATTAATAGCCAGGTGTAGTGGCTCACACCTGTAATCCTAGCACTTTGGGAGGCTGAGGCAGGCAGATCACAAGGTCAAGAGATTGAGACCATCCTGGCCAATGTGGTGAAACCCCGTCTCTACTAAAAATACAAAAATTAGCTAGGCGTGGTGGCACATGCCTGTAGTCCCAGCTACTTGGGAGGCTGAGGCAGGAGAATTGCTTGAACCTGGGAGGTGGAGGTTGCAATGAGCGAGATTGTGCAACTGCACTCCAGCCTGGGCAACAGAGCAAGACTCCATCTAAAAAAAAAAAAAATTAATAGGGGTCTCTGGAGAAACAATCACTATGGTGCATTCATTCATTCATAGGGAATAAAAAAGGATTTATTAGAAGGAATTGGCTTATGCGATTATGGAGCCTGGCAAATCCAAATCAGCCCAAGTCTGAGTCGATAATCTCAGTTTAAGTCTGAAGTCAGGAAGCTACTGTAGAACCAGGAAGAGCCAATGACTCATTTCAAAGGCCATCAGGCAGGAGAATTCTACTTGGGGGATGGTCATCCTTTTGTTCTGATCAGGCCTTCAACCTATTGGATGAGGCCCACCCACATTATGGAGGGCAATCTGCTTGACCCAGTTTACCAATTTAAATATTAAGCTCACCCAAAAACACCCTCACAGAAACACCCAGAATAATGTGTGACCAAATAGCTGGGCACCCCATGGACCAGTCAAGTTGACACATAAATCTAACCAATACAGTGTTCCTCCTCACTAAGGTAAAATATTTAAAAACTATCTCCAGCGAATCATGCCTGTCCAGATCCATCCCTTTGCAATGTGCCTTTGCTCTCCTGCCCACCACCAGGCCCTCAAACATGTGAATGAAGCCATCTTGAAGCCTCTAAAACAGTCCAGTCACCCCACTGATGTCATGTGGAGCACTTTCTGCAGAGAGTTGCCTGAAACTCTGATCCCCCAGAATCATGAGTAATAACATGGTTGTGGGTTGTTTTTTTTTTTTGAGATGGAGTCTTGCTCTGTCTGTAGCCCAGGCTGGAAGGTAGTGGCATAATCTCGGCTCACTGCAACTTTTGCCTCCCAAGTTCAAGCGATTCTCCTGCCTCAGCCTCCTGAGCAGCTGGGATTACAGGTGCCCACCACCACACCTGGCTCATATTATTTTTGTATTTTTAGTAGAGATGGGATTTCACTATGTTGGCCAGGGTGTTCTCAAACTCCTGACCTCAGGTGATCTGCCCGCCTTGGCCTCCCAAAGTGCTGGGATTACAGGTGTGAGCCACTGTGCCTGGCCCGGTTGTGTTTATTCACTGAGTTTAGGGAGTGGTTTACTATGCAGCCATACATAAGTGATGTAACTGATACTACTGATTCAATAAGTACTGAGAAAATATGAATTAAGATATGACACAATAGCACCAGAAATTATTGTGTATCCTGGAATTTAACACAAATGCACAAAATCTTTATGAGGAAAAATATAAAACTCTTTCAAAGGATGTTTTAAAAGACTCAGATAAAAGACATGCCTTTTTTTTTTTTTTTTTTTTGAGACGGGGTCTCACTCCATCTCCCAAGCTGGAGTACAAGTGGCACAATCTCTGCTCACTGCAACCTCTGCCTCCCAGGCTTAAGAGATCCTCCCACCTCAGTCTCCCAAGTAGCAGGGACCACAGGTGCACACGACCACACCGGGCTAATTTTTTTGTACTTTTGGCAGTGATGGGGTTTTGCCATGTTCCCCAGGCTGGTCTTGAACCTCCTGGGCTCAAGCGATCTGCCCACCTCGGCCTTCCAAAGTGCTGGGATTACAAGTGTGAGCCACTGCACCTGGTGACATGCCATCTTTATACAGTTTTATTGACGTGTAACTGATCTACAGTTGACAGTACATTTTAAAGTAAACAATTTAAGTTTTGACATATGTATATACCTGTGCAATCACCACTCCTAGAACTACTGAACGTATATCCATCATTCCCAAAAGTCTTCTCATGTGCTTTTTGTAACCCTTCCCTCTTACCTCTCCCTGAACCCTTGTCCCTGTCCCCAAGCCCCAAGCAGCCACTAACCTTTCTGTGTCACTATAGATCAATTTTCATTTCTAGAATTTTATACAAATAGAATGATCCAGCAATCTTTTTGTCTGGCTTCTTTAGCTCAGCACAATTACTTTGAGATTGATCCCTGGGGTTGTGTGTATCGATAATATATTCCTTTTTATTGCCGAGTAGTGTTATTCCATGGTTTGTATATACCATAATTTATTCATTCACCTATTGATGCAGATTTGGGTTGTCTCCAGTTTTTAACTAATACAAATGAAGCTGCTTTGAATATTCATATTCAAGTCTTTATATTGACTTATACTTTCATATCTCTTGGATAAATACTTAGGAGTGGAATGGCTGGGTCTTTCAGGAGGTGTTCCAGAAGAAGGGATTGTTAACACAGGAAAGGACAGCTCCATGCGTGTTATTTCCCCTGAAGACCTTCCAGTGGGGCAAGATGTGGAGGTGGAAGACAGTGATATTAGTGATATTGATGATCCTGACCATTTGTAGGCCCAGGCTAATGTGTGTGTTTGTGTCTTAGTCTTGGACAAAAAAGTTAAAAAGTAAAAAAAAAAAAAACTTTTTAATAGAAAAATGCTTATAGAATAATGATATGAAGAAAATAATTTTGTACAGTTTCACAATGTGTGTTTTCCACTGTTATCCCAAAAAAGTCAGAAATTTAAAAATATTAAAAAGTTTGTAAAGTTAAAAAGTTACAGTAAGCTAAGGTTAATTTATTTATTTATTTATTTTTTTATTTTTTTATGTTTGAGACGGAGTCTCGCTCTGTCGCCCAGGCTGGAGTGCAATGGCGCAATCTGGGCTCACTGCAAGCTCCGCCTCCCGGGTTTACGCCATTCTCCTGCCTCAGCCTCTCCGAGTAGCTGGGACTACAGGCGCCTGCCCCACGCCCGGCTAATTTTTTTTTTTTTGTATTTTTAGTAGAGACGGGGTTTCACCGTGGTCTCGATCTCCTAACTTCGTGATCCGCCCGCCTCGGCCTCCCAAAGTGCTGGGATTACAAGCGTGAGCCACTGTGCCCGGCCAGCTAAGGTTAATTTATTATTGAAGAAAGAAAAATATTTAAAAAATAGACTGGGGGCAGTGGGTGGCTCACACCTGTAATCCCAGCACTTTGGGAGGCTGAGGTGGGCGGATCATGAGGTCAGGAGTTTGAGACCAGCTTGGCCAATATGGTGAAACCCTATCTCTACTAAAAATACAAAAATTAGCCCAGTGTGGTGGCATGCGCCTGTAATCCCAGCTACTCCGGAGGCTGAGGCAGGAGAATTGCTTGAACCCAGGAGGCGGAGGTTGCAGTGAGCTGAGATTGTGCCCCTGCACTCCAGTCTGGGCGACAGAGCAAGGCTTCGTCTCAAAAAAAAAAACCAGAAAAAAAAATTAGCTGGGTGTGGTTGAGGGCACCTGTAATCCCAGCTACTTGGGAGGCTGACACAGGAAGAATTGCTTGAACCTGGGAGGTGGAGGTTGCAGCGAGCCTAGATCATGCCATTGCACTCCAGCCTGGAGTACAATGATAGCCTGACAGAGCGAGACACTGTCTCAAAATAAATAAATAAATAATAAATTTAGTGTAGCCTAAGTGTACAGTGTTTATGAAGTCCGCAGTAGTTACAGTAATGTCCTAGGCCTTCGCAGTGACTCACCCTCACTCACCGATTCACTCAGAGCAACTTCCAGTCCTGCAAACTCCATTGAAAGGTAAATGCCCTATCCAGGTGTACCATTTTCTATGTTGTATACCATATTTTTACTGTACCACTTCTACGTTTAGATACACAAATACTTCCCGTTGTGTTACAATTGCCTACAGTATTCAAGACAGTAACATGCTGTACAAGTTTGTAGCCTATCCAATATGTCCTAGGTGTGTAGTAGGTTATAGCATCTAGGTTTGTATAGTACACTCTATGATGTTTGCACAGTGATAGAATCACCTAACAATACATTTCTCAGAACATATCTCTGTTGCTAAGTGACACATAACTGTACTTATTTGCCATCTACATGTCTTCTTTGGTAAAATATCTGTTCAAATATTTTGCCCATTTAAAAGAATTGAGTTCTTACTATCGAGTGTTGAGAGTTCTGGGTATATTCTGGATCCAAGTCCTTTATTAAATATATGATTTTCAAATATTAATGCAGTCTCTGGGCTGTCTTTTTTATTTTCTTACCAAGATCTTTCAAAGAGCAGAGATTCTTTTGCTGACGTCCAGTTTATCAATTTCTTCTTTTATGGATTATGCTTTTGGTGTAGTAAGAAATCATTGCCTGTAATCCCAGCACTTTGGGAGGCGGAGGCAGGCAGATCACGAGGTCAGGACACCGAGACCATCCTGGCTGACACAGTGAAACGCCGTCTCTACTAAAAATACAAAAAATTAGCCGGGCGTGGTGTCGGGCGACTGTAGTCCCAGCTACTCGGTAGGCTGAGGCAGGAGAATGGCATGAACCCGGGAGGCGGAGCTTGCAGTGAGCCGAGATTGCGCCACTGCACTCCAGCCTGGGCGACAAAGAAAGACTCCATCTCAAAAAACAAAAAAAAGAAAAAGAAATCATTGCCTAATGCAAGGTCAAAAAAATTTTCTTCTATATTTCTTCTAGAAATTTTAGTGTTTTAGATTTTACCTTTGGGTCTACGATATATTTGAGTTAATTTTCGAATATGTTGTGAGATAGCAATCAAAATCCATTTTTTTGGATGTGAACGTCCAATTATTCTTGTACCATTTATTTAAAAGACTGCCCTTTGTCCACTGAATTGTCTTTGCACTTTTATAAAAAACCAGTTGTCCATATATATGCAGGTCTATTTCAGGACTCTGCTCGAGTCCATTGATCTACTTTTCTCATGTCAATGTTCTCAGTATCCACTTAAGATTTTTTTTTTTTTTTTTTTTTTTTTTTTTGTCAGACGGAGTCTCGCTCTTTCATCCAGGCTGGAGTGCAGTGGCGCGATTTCAGTTCACTGCAAGCTCCGCCTGCCGGGTTCATGCCATTCTCTCACCTCAGCCTCCTGAGTAGCTGGGACTACAGGCGCCCACCACCAAGTCTGGCTAATTTTGTTTTTGTATTTTTACTAGAGACAGGGTTTCACCGTGTTAGCCAGGATGGTCTCGATCTCCTGACGTCATGATCCACCCACCTCGGCCTCCCAAAGTGCTGGGATTACAGGCCTGAGTCACCGCGCCCGGCCCACCTTAAGATTCTTAAAAAAGAAGAGCAAATTAAATCCAAAGTAATCAGAAGGAAGGAAATAGCAAAGATTAGAGTGGAAATCAACATGCTAGAAAACAGAAAAAATTCATTGAAACAAAAAGCTCTTTCTTTGAGAAGATCAATAAGATTGAAAACCTCTGGGAGGCTGAGGTAGAATGGCATGAACCTGGGAGGCAGAGCTTGCAGTGAGCAGAGATCACGCCACTGCACTCCAGCCTGGGCAACAGAGCGAGACTCCATCTCCAAAAAAAAAAAAAAAAAAAGAAAACCTCTAGCCACACTAATCAGGAAAGAAAGGGAGGATACAAATTAGCGATATCAGCGATGAGACAGCCAACATCCCTACAGACTTTCAGATATTAGGGGATGATAAGGATATTCAATGAACAATTTTATGACTTTTATTTTTGAGTTAAGATCTTACTCTGTCACCCAGACTAACTGAAGTGGCATGATCATAGCTCACTGCAGCCTCAAACACCTGCATTCAAGTGATCCTCCCACCTCAGACCCCTGAATAGTTGGGACTACAGGCATGTACCAAATTTTAGCTAATTTTAAAAAATGTTTTGAAGTGGCCGGGCGCGGTAGCTCACGCCTGTAATCCCAGCATTTTGGGAGGCTGAAGCAGGCAGATCACAAGGTCAGGAGATTGAGACCATCCTGGCTAACACAGTGAAACGCCGTCTCTACTAAAAATACAAAAAATTAGCCGGGCGTGGTAGTGGGCGCCTGTAGTCCCAGCTACTCTGGAGGCTGAGGCAGGAGAATGGCATGAACCCAGGAGGCGGAGCTTGCAGTGAATCGAGATTGTGCCACTGCACTCCAGCCTGGGCAACAGTGCAAGACTCCGTCTAAAAAAAAAAAATGTTTTGAAGCAACAGGGTCTTGTGATGTTGCTCAGGCTGGTCTCAAACTCCAAACCTCTGACAATCTCCCACCTCGCTGGGATTACTGGTGTGAGCCACCATGCCTAGCCTTAGGAGAATTTATATGACAACTTGGATGAAATGGACAAATTTCTTGAAAGACACAAACTACCAAAACTCATTTAATAAGAGATAGATAACCTGAAGAGCCCTTATCTATTAAAGAAATATAATCTGAAGTTAAAAATCCTTCCAGAGAAAAATTCAGGCCCAGGTAGCTCCTCTGGTGAATTCTATCACATTTAAGTAATAAATAATGCCAATTCTACACAAACTCTTTCAGAAAATTGAAGAGGAGTTAATACCCCCCAACTCGTTCTATGAGGCCAACATTACACTGATACTAAATCCAGAAAAAGAGTTTGCAAGGAAAAAGAAAAGAAACAATTCCAAACCAAAAAGCTACAGACCAATATCCCTCATGACAAGTATCTCTCTTAAAATTTTAGCGGCTGGGCGCAGTGGCTTACGCCTCTACTAAAACTACAAAAATTAGCTGGGCATGGTGGTGGGTGCTTGTAATCCCAGTTACTCGGGAGGCTGAGGCAGGAGAATTGCTTGAACCCAGGAAGCAGAAGTTGTAGTGAGCCAAGATCATGCCACTGCACTCTAGCCTGGGTGACAGAGCAAGACTCTGTCTCAAAGGAAAAAAAAAATAATTCATTAGTAACATGTTCATGGATAAGATGACCTTAACAATTTTAAGATGTCAATTATCTCCCAAATTCATCGACAAATTTATGCAAGTCCATTCAAAATTCCAACAGGACTTTTTCAAGTAAAATTTGAAATGAAGCATATACATACAGAAATCTACACCAATAATAAGTATACAGCACAATAGATTTTTGCAAAATGAATAACTCTATATAAACATGACTCAAATTAAAAAACAAAACAAAAAAAAACAAAACTAAAGTATTATCTGCACCTCAGGAACACCCCCAGCATCCCCAACCCTGGTAACTAGAGAATAGCTTTGCCTGTTTTGTACTTCATATAAATGGAGTGTAGGCCGGCTGCTGTGGCTCACGCCTGTAATCCCAACACTTTGGGAGGCCAAGGTGGAATTACTGGGCTCAGATCACTTGAGCCCAGGAATTCGAGGCTAGCCTGGTCAACATGGTGAAACCCCATCTCTACAAAAAATACAAAAAAATTAGCTGGGTCTGGTGGCACGCACCTGTAGTCCCAGCTACTCAGGAGGCTGAGGCAGGCAGATCGATTGAGCCCGGGAGGTTGAGGCTATAATAAGCTATGATTGCACCACTGCATTCCATCCTGGGCAGCAGAGTGAGACCTTGTCTCAAAAAAATAAATAAATAAAATAAAATAAAAAAGTGCAGATAGTGTAAAAAAGGAAAGTATATAATTGAATAAAACAAGAGCAGTTCCTTGGTGATGATAATGTATCATTAATTGAGAGGTATGATGAATTCAACCCTCTCCACCTGAGAGATCTCCAAAAACCTACAAAACAAACCAGCAGAAGACATAAAGCCTTCTGGTGAGCCTACCCTAGCAAGTCTAAACATGCCTGAATTCCAGTGGTAGACACAATTTAGGTTCTTCCGGCTTCCATCTCCCCACCCCCACCAGCTCCAAATAGAATAAAGTCCCTTTTGGGACTAATAACACCCTAGACTGGGTGGGTGTTAGGCGCTCCTCGTTCTTGTAGTTGGGCTCTTCTCATCACTCGGTTTCTTCATCTGCTAAATGGGTTTACTTGTCCTATCTAATTCACAAGCATTTGAGGAAGATCAAAATAGGGTAAGATACCTGAGAACAACTTGTTAACTGTAAAAGTATTGTTAAAATAAAAAACATTATTTATAAAGAAAAGTGGCCGGGTGCAGTGGCTCACTCCTGTAATCCCAGCACTTTGGGAGGCCGAGGCGGCTAGATCGCCTGAGCTCAGGAATTCAAGGTCAGCCTGGGCAATACGATGAAACCCTATCTCTACTAAAATACAAAAAATTAGCTGGGCATGGCAGTATGTGCCTGTTGTCCCAGCTACTGGTGAGCCTGAGGCAAGAGAATTGCTTGAACCTGGGAGGCGGAGGTTACAGTGAGCAGAGATCACGCCATTGCACTCCAGCCTGGGCAACACAGTGAGACACTGTCTCAAAAAACAAAAACAAAAAACAAAAAAAACAAAAAAAAACAGAAAAGTTTCAGGCCTATGTAACAGGCCTGCACATCCTGTACCCCTGAATTTAAAATAAAAGTTGAAGAAAATAAAAAAGTTTCAAGCAATTCCAGCCTGGATTTAAAAAAAAAATTTATAATGTGAAATATTTTCAGACAATATAAGTATTTTGATTTGTGGGAGAAAATGAGACCCTAAATTGAACACTTAAGTGCTATGGTTTCTGTATATTGCTTATTTATTTATATGTTAAACTTCAGATTACGTGTAATAAACTGTCTGTGGTGCAATGCTATTGATTTCCCTGCATTAGAAGCTGAATTAAATATGCATTACTTTGGGGCTGGTCATCATGGAGGAAGCTTAAAAGTTTTGACTGAAAATAAGTGAAGAGCATTAAGGCTTGCTAGGCCCCATCTCCCGTTGATCCCTACCACCCTAGGGAAGTTTTACTGCTTTTTGGCCATGTAGACATCCTTGTTTTAATGCTTCTTCTAATGGTATCTAATGGCTGCTTGGCTACATCACTAACTTTATAAAGACAAGGCTGCCTTCTCCAACCTTGTCTTGGGCACATTCTAGAGAAAAGTGGCACTTTTGAGTATATCCTATATCAAAATTCCATGCTGAGTCTCTTTTGCTTCATGTGTTCATTTGCTCATTCATTCATTCAACTAACACTTATTGAATATTCACATTGTTCTAAGCATTTGGCCAGTTGGTCTTCATCACCAAATTTATCACCACATAGACAAATAACATTTGTCTCTGTGATCAGTACTTGGAAGTGAATTACTACTCACTTGTCCTTGGAGAATATTAGATTATTGGGAAAAGCAAAGAGGTGGAGTCCTGGATTAGGATCCTACTTCCCTTCCCACCCAGGTGGGCTGCCTTGGTCAAGTTACTTTTCAGAATTAATTGAGATCTTCCTTGTGGCCTAGCATATAATCAGTTTCTATAAATATGTATGTTTGGAGAAAATGATATTTACTGTGTATGGGGTACAAAGTTTGATATAGAGACATTAAATTGATGCGGTAAATTGTTCATTAGAATTTTCCATAGTCGTATAGTGTTTTTTCTTATTTTTCAAATTTAAAATGTGATCAGACTGCATTTAGACCTTGTTTAAATTAATTCGGCCCAATACTCTGTGACCTTTTGAGCTTCAAAGTTTGCTGTATTCACTTGAATGTTTTCCCCTGCTTGACTCTTTAATTGCTCCTATTTTTATTTTAATTTACTTTAATTAATTAATTTATTTATTTTAGAGAGACAGAGTTTTGCTCTGCTGCCCAGGCTGGAGGGCAGTGGCACAATCATAGCTCACTGCAGCCTCAAACTCTGGCCTGAAGGGATCCTCCTGTCTTTGCTTCCCAAGTAATTGGGACTATAGGCATGTGCTACCACACCCAGCTATTTAAAAATATTTGTTGTAGAGATAGGGTCTTGCTCTGTTGCTCAGGCTGGTCTTGAACTTCTGTCCTCAAGCAATCCTCCTGCCACAGGCTATTCTATTGCTCCTATTTTATCAACTCTGTGCCTTCCTTCTGGGATTTCTATTACAGGTCCCTTTAGCCACAATTCCAAAATCCTAAAGTCTGAAAACCCAAAATGTTCCCATGAGTTGGCCACATTTATTTGGCAGTAAACCCTGACTGGACATGATGTCTATTTGTCATCTTTATTTCCTTCTGTGTTTTCCTACAAAAGTGTTGATGGTTTCAGTTACAGGGTACTGACCTAGACTCTGCAGGGAGGTGTATATATCAGCACATGCCCCACACCATCTTTCTAAAATCTTCCAACGCTGAATTTTGAAACACACCTGACTCCAAGGGTTTTGCATAAAGGATTGTTGGTCTGTATGTATGTCTACATTGGATCTCCTGAATAAATCTTCCACATCATTCTTGATTTTGTACTTCTCATATTTCTTCTCTGCATTCTAGGTGAATTTCTTGTGTGTCTACACTAAATTAGTGTTTGGCATTTCTGCCTCTTTGTAGTTTCTTTCTCCATGAACATCTTTTTGGATCTAGAGTGATTCCTCCTTTGGACTTCTTGCTCTGTATTGGTCAATGGTCCCTTCAATGTGACAGGAAGAAAACACGAAGCAGAAGCTCTGTTTGCCAGAACACTTCAAATGCAAGAAACAAAAACCCAGCTGGCTTTAGGAGAAAGGGAACGTTACTGGGAAGATAACGGGGAAGGTGATGAAACCAGGACATCTCCAGGAACCTCAGAGATTCCAGGTGCTATTCTCTCTCCTGCTCTCTCTCTCTCCCTGTCTTTCTCTTTCTCTCTCTCATCTCCCCCTGGCTTCACTGGCTTCATTTCCTCCCTCTGCAGTTAGATTGTTGTCCCTTAATTAGAAACATGAACACTAGTAGCATCAAATTCATCTCCTTTGAGCTCTGGATAGCGTTTCTCTTTTCCAGCTTCAGGGAAACATTTCAGGAGAGGCCAATTGGCCTAGCCTCGGTGTCATTCCCAGAACTGTGTCCACTGGATGAGGCCAATTATTATTATAATTTTTTTTGAGACAGAATCTTTTTTTTTTTTTTCTGAGACACAGTCTCACTCTGTCGTCCAGGCTAGAGTGCAGTGGTGTGATCTTGGCTCACTGCAACCTCCGCCTCCCAGGTTCAAGCGATTCTCCTGCCTCAGCCTCCCAAGTAGCTGGGATTACAGGTGTGCACCACCATGCTCAGCTAATTTTTGTATTTTTAGTAGAGACGGGGTTTTACTGTGTTGGTCAGGCTGGTCTGGAACTCCTGTGATCACCTGTCTTGCCTTCCCAAAGTGCTGGGATTAAAGACGTGGGCCACCCACCCTGCTGAGGCCAATTATCAAAAGAGGTGGGGGAGGGATGCTGAGCAGATTAAACAGCAACATCCACTTTCTACCTTTTCTGAAATGTTGATACATTCACTTCAAATTGGGGAGTTTCTCCTGCTTCTCCCGGGTGGTCGTCTTTGATTTGCAGGGTCGTTTCTTGCGTTTGCTCACGTGGGAGGAAGCCCCGCGGCGTGGATCTGCTGCCTGGTTCAGTGAGAAGGATCTGAGCTCCTGCGTGCTGGGTCGGCCCACCCTCAGCCCTCCAAGACAGGAGAGGAGAAGGGCTCTGTCAGTGTTCTCCCAGCACCAATTCCAGAAGCATTGGAATAGTAGCCTTTATAGTGTCTCTGTTAGGTTTCCGTTTGCTACGGTAACAGAAATAAAGAGGATTTATTGGCTCCCATCGCTTAAAAGGTCCATCACTGGTGGGGGTGGGGGATGGGATGTGGGGCAATCAGGGCTTCCACTCTGGTTCTTGGGACTCCCCAGGCTCATCTTTCCCCTGTGCTGGCAGCAAGGTGCCTGCCACAATTCTAGGCCTCACCTGACAACATGCCCAGGAAGACAGCCTCTTCCGGCAGCGATCTCTTCAGCACCAGGGTGTAATGTCCCAGAAGCTGCCAGCAGACTTCTCCTCACATCTCAGTGACTCCAACCCCTTTGTGAACCCATCCCTGTGTCCAGGGAGATGTCATGCACGAATCCGCTCAGGCCTGGTTTCCTGAAACAATCAATGGTTGTGGATAGAAATCCGCTTAGGCCAATTGGACCAATCCCTGGTGCTGGCAGTGAGGTCAGTCTTGAAGCACATGGGTTATGTGAGGGAAGGTGGGTATCTGAATGAAAGCTGGGATACTGCAGGGCAGAAGGAAATGGGTGCTGGGTAGGAAACCCCTTAACTAGCATCCTCTGCCTCCTTTCCATGTCTGAACCAAGTCCCTGCCATCCCAAACTCTGCCGGAAATTCCCGTGAGAATCCGGGAGGGGAGATAAACTAGATGTTCACACTCACCTTGCCATTTTATCCCCCAAACCCTTAGAGACCACCCAATTCAAACCTCTCATTTTACAGATAATGAGTCTCAGAGAGACAAGTGACTGCCCAAGGTCACGCTGTGGCTACAGTTGGCTGTAAAGGCATTCAAACCTTCCCAGTTCTTTTTCTGAGACCCGTCTGTGATGGGTAATTTTATGTGTCAATGTGGCTAGGCCACAATACCCAG
Organism: Symphalangus syndactylus; assembly: GCF_028878055.3. NCBI lineage: Eukaryota > Metazoa > Chordata > Mammalia > Primates > Hylobatidae > Symphalangus > Symphalangus syndactylus. Next base: position 23,690,291 of record NC_072442.2, on the reverse strand, counting down.
ATATTTGACCAAACATTATTTTAGATATTTCTGTGAAGGTATTTTTTAGATGTGATTAACATTTAAATCAACAGATTTTGAGTAAAGCAGATGACCTTTGAAAAGGTAGGTGGGCCTCACTCAATCAGCTGAAGGCCTTAATAGGAAAATGATTACCTGCCCAGAAGAAGAGGGAATCCTGTGAGTGGACTCAGCTGCACCTCTTCCGTGGGTCTCCAGCCTGCCTGCTGACCCTGCAGATTTTGGACTTTGCCAGCCTTCACAATGGCAGGAGCCAATTTTTAAAATTAAATTCCTCTCCCTGTGCATATACATCCCATTGGTTCTGTTTCTCCGGAGAATTCCAACTTCCCTGAAGGCTCAACCTGTTCTTTATCCTGACTTTGGACCTACACCAATGTTTAAAAAAGTAATATTCTAGGGCTGGGCAGGGTGGCTCATGACTGTAATCTCAGCACTTTGAGAGGCCGAAGTGGGTGGATCACGAGGTCAGGAGATCGAGACCATCCTGGCTAACAGGGTGAAACCCTGCCTCTAAAAATACAAAAAAGAATTAGCCGGGTGTGGTGGCGGGTGCCTGTAGTCCCAGCTACTCAGGAGGCTGAGCCAGGAGAATGGTGTGAACCCAGGAGGCGGAGCTTGCAGTGAGCTGAGATCGCGCCACTGCACTCTAGCCTGGGTGACAGAGTGAGACTCCGTCTCAAAAAAAAAAAAAAAAGAGTATGTTCATTTTAACCCTGTGATGTACATTGCCATGTTGACTTATGAGAACCCCGTTTCTGTGAAAATATCTCAGGGGCCTCACAGGATAATTTACTTGTTTTCAGTAGCCATTAGTTGAAAAATGCATAAAAAAAAGCTACCATAAACTAAGTTGCACTAAACACAACAGAATCAGCATACACTTTAAATAAAAACCCTTTGTGTTCAGAATGTATTGTTTGGCCAATCTACCTGCAATCCTTGGGCTGCTTAGGGCCTGGCTGGCTCTTTGTAGCTGTGATTGATTTCCCAAATTAGGAACTGTTGCCTCTTGATTGTATTCTGTGGATCCAGGTCCCCAAAACAGCAGGTCTTGGAGATAATTTTTTTTTGTCTTTTTCTCAGATGAAGAGTTATCTTGAGGATCATCTTTCTCTAAGATCATCATCCCTTCCTGGAGTTCCTATCTTCCAAGATGTGACTGTCTAGAGTTCCTTGACTAGGAAGAGGGATGAAAATGGCGAGCCTGTGGATGGAGACTACAGGGGATATGGGAGGCAGGGAAGAGGGGTTGCTTCTTTTAATAAATCGTCATTGTTAAAAGCACTCATACTATTTGAGTTATTTGGTTAAAGGTGAGGAGGAGGGGGAGGAGGACGGACAACACTTGTTGCGTACTGACTATCAACAAGGACCATGTTAAATTCTCCCCAGGCATTATCTAAGTATCCCTTAACAACCTTTTGACTGCACTTCTTATCATCACCATTTGAGGACACTGAGGTTTGGGGCAAAGTCATATAGCAGGTAAGTGTCAGGGCCTAAACTATAATCTCATGTCGAATGCCATATAAGGCCTATGCATCATAGCATGGTGGTCAGGAGCCCTGATTCTGAATTTCAAACCCAGGCCCACCACACAGCCATGTGGCCTTCAGTGAGAGTCTTCATCTTTCTGTCAGTTTCTCATATATATAATAGTACCTCATGAAACTACAAAGATTAAAGAGGGTCACGTAAAGTGCTGACACATAGCATTCAGTAAGTGTTAACTACAATGATTATTAACACAGTAGTACCCCAATCCACGGGGGATATGTTCCAAGAACCCCAGTGAATGCACAAAACTGTGGATGGTATCAAACTCTACATATACTGCCGTGGATAGTATCAAACTCTCTATATATGTGTTCTGTCCCATAAATACATACTTATGATAAAGTGTAATTTATAAATTAGGCACAGTAAGAGATTAACAATAACTAATAATAAAATAGAACAAATATAACAATATGCCAGCATTACCATTCTTATGCTTTGAGACCATTATTAAGCAAAATAAAGGTTACTTGAACACAAGCACTGGGACAGTGGATCTCATAACTGAGATGGTTATTAAGTGACTAACAGGTGGGTAGCATATAAGGCGTGGATATGCTTGACTAAGGGATGATTCACATTCCAGGCAGAATGAAGTGGGATGGCACAAGATTTCATCACGCTACTCAGAACAGCAGCAAGTTGAAATGTATGAATTGTTTATTTCTGGAATTTTCCATTTTGTATTTTTTTTTTTTTTGGATGGAGTTTTGCTTTGGTCACCCAGGCTGGAGTGCAATGGTGCGATCTCGGCTCACTGCAATCTCTGCCTCCCAGGTTCAAGTGATTCTCCTGCCTCAGCCTCCCAAGTAGCTGAGATTACAGGTGTGTGCCACCATATCCGGCTAATTTTTGTATTTTTAGTAGAGATGGGGTTTCAACATGTTGGTCAGGCTGGTGTCGAGCTCCTGACCTCCAGTGATCAGCCCGTCTCGGACTCCCAAAGTGCTGGGATTACAGGCATGAGCCACTGTGCCCAGAGCATTTCATATTTTCATACTGCAATTGACCACGGCTAAATGAAAAGGCTGAAAATGAAACTACTGATAAGGGGGGACTACTATGTAATCAAATACATAGGCTGATGACCCTGAAACAGAACTCAAGGCCAATCCTCCTTCCTAGCCTCTCCTGGTTCAATGTATAATCTGGATACCGAAATCAAGCTCCTCTCTTCTGGTTTTCCCCATTACAAAATGTGGGAGGTAAAAAACAATGGGTTTACAGTTTCTTGTCTATGTTCTTCACAATCACAGCCAGCCTGGGCTGCAATCTGATTTCAACCAATTTGCTGCCTGTGCAGCCTTGACCAACCATTTATACTCTTTGGCACCATTTTCTCAACTGTAAAAGGGGAAAATAATAATATCTACCTAATTTGATGCTAAGACTTATAAAACTTTATAGTTTACAAAGCATTTTTCACAAGAATCCCATTTGATTTTCACACCAACCAATGGCAAACAGGGGACCCTGAATAAAAAATTAGTGAATTCATTCATTCTGTTAACAAGTATTGTGGGCATCTACCACATCCCAGAGGCTGTGCTAGCCCTGGGATACGACAGTGAATGAGACAAACGGGATCTGTGCCTTCATAAAGTTAACATTCTAGAGAAGGCAACAGATGATAAAGTCAGCAAATAAACAAGATAACTGCAGGTTATGGTCAATTTTCTGAAGGAAATAATCAAAGATGTGAATTAGAATGAACTGGGGGTATGCAAGCGTACGTGAGTTAGGATGACCCAGACTCTCATGAAGGGACAGAAGTGAAGTCTTGAGAGGTTTCCACACATGAAAGGAGTGAAATTCCACTGAGGTTCCAGATCATCCGATGCAGGATCTAACAAAGGAAATGGCTGTGAACGTGCTTAGCACCCCTTAAAGCCCCTCAGTCACTGTAGGACTATGAAAATGCGGAGAATTGAGGAGGAGACAGAAGATTTTCTTGGAAGAGAGCTTTTGCCATGCTGTGTTTCCACAGTTTCAGGGTGGGAGGTGGGAGCAGGAGTGCTCCTGTCTAAACTCAAGCCAATGCAGGGTGCCTTCAAAGGCCTTCCTCAGAGCTTGAGATATGTTTCCTTCAGTTGGTGATCATTGCAGAGTAGGGATGTCCATTTCCTTAAAGGAACCACACTAATCCACAAGGGTATATTCTACCGGAACTGAACAGACCGGCATCAGTATACTGTATTTTACAATTCCTGGGCCATTCCACCCTGAATAACACAATATGTAGGTCATCCATATTGCAACTTAAGGTGAACCACACCAAACCCAGATCCTTCCCACAGTCTCTTCAAACCTGCATTGTGGAAATGACCAGGCCTCACATCCTTCTAGCCCAATGTGTAAGACAGCTCTTTAGTACTACTTCACATACTCCTGGTCTTACATTCTTATTCTAGCCATTGCTACAGCAACTAGTTTATCACGGGCATCTACTAGCTTAGCACAGGTATAACTGGTGAGAGCCTTGCCTCAGATATGCACCTAGTTTCCCCATGTTTGCCTCAGGGCTTCTTTGACTATGCAACATAGGACTCCTCCAGGAACCAAGCACAGATGCATGCTCCACACAGGAACACCAGTGAATTAATGCCTTGTGGGCAACTTTTGACAATAGAGTTCAAAAGCTGAGAGATAAATGCTTCCCCTCTTTGTTCCTCAGAAGGGTTTTGAGAGCTTCACAAGGCTTCTCAGAAACTCCTGAGGACTGAACAATCAGTCACCCTTTGCAATGGCCAACTCAATAGCACATATTGGTATTAATTCTCCTTCCTTCTCTGTTCATTCCTGGATAAATCCCTCACCTATTAACCTCGTCTGAGGCTCTGCTATCAGGGAACGCAGATTAAAATACCCAACGACTAGGTTTCAGCTCCTGATCTTCTCTGAACAAATGCTTGAATACATTTCTTTACACGAATACACACACATACATGCACAATACAATGCACATATGTACACAGACCAGGAATAAGAAATAATATACCCGCAGAATGGAATCTAAATCCAAACAAAAAAATTAACATTTCTCCTCAAGTCCAGTCTTCAGAAAACCACCTCTGCTAAAGCATACCCCCAATTTCCACTGCTGAACAGAAATGTTTTATTCTCAGAATAAAACATACATTCAGGTGACTTCAAGGTTTTCCCTAAGGGCTAGGGGTGAGGATTTGCTTTATATTTGCATAACTCAAAGGCCCTAGGATGGTTTTCCCAATCTGCCCAACTGTGAAAGTCAAGCCTTCACTTCCTGGATGACAGAAAACTGATCATAGATTTTTAAATGGCCATTTTATTCTCCAGCTTCTTGACTTCAACGCTTCAGAAAATCTTGGGGTGTCTCATCTCAACCTGGTCACCCTTAGGCAGATTATATTTTACATGATTCAGTTGAACTCCAAAATTCCTCTTCTAGTGGGGCGAGGTGCCTCATGATCCACAAGAGGATTCACACTGGGAAAAAGGGAGAAAAAGGAACCAAGAGTGCAGCCAGCTGTCACTTAAGTAAGGAAAGCTGCCCTATATTCCACTGGCCAGATTGTAATCACATAGCCACAGCCAACTGCAAGGAATGCTGGGGAATGTAGCCTTTATTTCAGGTGGTTTTGAGCCTGGGGAAAGATTTTAGAAGAGTAGAAGGGTGCCTTAGAACTAGCGGCTTCTGCTACTGCCATCCACAGCATACCCTCTCCAACTCCAGCCCGAATCTGAAACTCTAGTACTGAACAGAGTACATTGAGCCCTGTCCAGGAACAAACTCTGGGAGGACAAACTTTCTGGAAGCACAAATTGAGCACTCACTTTTCAGTCAGGGCTCAAGAAGGAGTGGCCGGCGAAAAATCTCCAAGCCAATTTCTTTCTTTCTTTTTTTTTTTTTGAGACGGAGTCTCACTCTGTCGCCCAGGCTGGAGTGCAGTGGTGCGGCTTACTGCAAGCTCCGCTTCCCGGGTTCATGCCATTCTCCTGGCTCAGCCTCCCGAGTAGCTGGGACTACAGGCGCCCGCCACCATGCCCGGCTAATTTTTTTTTGTATTTTTAGTAGAGACGGGGTTTCACCGTGTTAGCCAGGATGGTCTCGATCTGCTGACCTCGTGATCCGCCCGCCTTGGCCTCCCAAAGTGCTGGGATTACAGGCGTGAGCCACCGCGCCCGGCTTCCAAGCCAATTTCTGACAAGCATTTGCAGGGTACTAGTCCGAGGGGTCCCGTAGTCATAGAAACCCCTCTGAGTCCCAGTCCGGCCTAAAAAAGGTACTTCCAGAGCTAGCGCGCGGAGGCGGAGGATGCTCCGGAAGTATTTCTCTGGGACCCCGCCCCCGCCACGTAGAAAAGATGGCTGCTGTGCAAGTTGCCGGCTTGTTGACTTCGGGGCAGCAGCGGGAGACACCGCGGGAAGCAATCCCTGAGCCAGGCAATGGGTTTCGCCGCTTGTCTGCCAGGCTCTGCGCCCTGCGCTCGGATGACAGCAGCTCCGCCCGCACCGAGATCCACCTGCTCTTCGATCAGCTCATCTCCGAGAACTACAGCCAGGGCAGTGGTGTGGCCCCGCAGGTAGGCAGCGCGCCTGGGAGAGAGCGGGTGCGGCGCCTGCCGGCCCCAGCCCCACCCCTCCGGGAACCCAGCTGGTGGCCTTCGCCTGCCTTTCCCTGCTCTTCCCACTCTGGCGCCTGATGATTTAGTTTCAGGCTGGCGTGTCCGCTCCTACCTTGGCACATCCTTAGTTCTCCATCTGGAAGACCCTGCAGGAACTGGCACTCTCCAGTCATTCAAAATCCAACTTGAGGACTCCTGCTCTGATAATGCCTTGGGTTTCCTCTCTGATACCACCTTTCCATCTGCCCGCACCCTCCTTCACTCCCTCTCTATGCACCCAGAACACTGTTGACAAAATGCATTACTACTGTTTATTGCATATATGATACACGGACCACGTGGGAATCTTAGAACTTGGGTAGTGTTAGGTCTTTTTTGCTGATGAAAATACTGAAGCTCATAAAAATACAGTATACAAAACTCTGCACAAAGCCCCTACGTTTTCTGTTCCTACACACTAGCTCCTTCCCTCTGCCATCTGAGTTATCACACACATCAGGCCTTAAATTAATGAATTCTCTGAACTGTTGACACCATGGCCTTCTGGCCCTACGTAGTAAAGAGGGAAGTGGTCCAAGTTGCCTGCTTGCACAGGCATCTCAAACTAGACAGTTCCTAAAGATGAAATTCATTAGTTCCAAACATACATTCCCGTCCCCAGCCCATCCCACCTTCCAACACACATGCACCATCCACCAAGTCACACAAGACACAAACACTGGTTCTTCCCTCCTTCATCCCAGATCCTGTCCAATTCAGATATTTCAGAATGTGTCTCATATATATTTCTCCGTTCATCCCCTCATGTCTGTTCCCATAACGCGTGCCTTAGACCTCAGGCAAGGCGACTTATGCCTGGACTGTTCCGCTGGTCTCTTCTGACTGATCTCCTGCCTCCTGTCTGGCTCTTCTCCAAGCCAGTCATTCCTCTGATGCCAGAATGATCTTTTCTTTAGGAGGAAAAAAAAATTGATCATAAAATTTAAAATCTGCTTTCGAAAAGTCTTCAATACATATTGGTAAATGGTTGAAGCAAGTTGCAGAACAATTCATACAGAATGAGATCAGTGTGAAGCTGGAGGAGGGATTTTAAAATATGTGTGTTTATATATGCAAAGTAAAAGGTCTGAAAGAATTGACTACAGAATAATAGTGTATGTCATTAGGAAGCAGAGTGAGATTAAGGCAGTAGTCGGGGAGTTTTGCTGTATTTGTATAATTGGATACTTTTGCAACAAAACTTCCATTCTCTCCTGTTACTCCCCCTTTTGTTCCTGTGTGTAGTCATGTAAAACTTGCTGTTCTTCAGGCACCTACTGGTATTTCACACCTCCAGGTTTTTGCATACTCTGTCCACTTTGCTTGCAGTGTTTTTTGATGCCCTATCTGGCAAATTTCTCCTCATCCTTAAAATCATTCCAGATTCCGCTTTACAATCACCTCCATAAGACCTCCCTAATTACTGTTTCTGGACAGAGTTTGTACTTTATTCTCTCAGTACTTAATTCACCTTATTTTAATTGTTGTGTTTCTTTCTCTTTCACTAGTTTCTGAGCTCTTTGAGGTTCAGGAACATGTTTGTTTTTACCTTTGGAGCCCAAGGACCTAGCACACTATGGCACATAGTAGGTGCTCAGAACCTTGTCATTCTATAAACATCGATGGATGAATGAAGAGTGTGACTTGCAAATAGGTCTCTCTCTTTTTTTTTTTTTTTTTTAAGAATTCCCTAATTATGCATAAAATCCGTAGAAGTGTTAGGTCTGATTTTTCCCAACGGCATTGAAAATCTGGTTCACTTACCTTTTGATATTTTTAACTTCAGTTTGTGCTTTTATACCCTAGAAGCTTTTTTTTGGTTATTTAATTATACTGTCTCTACATATATAGAGCACAGAGTCTTCAGCCTGACCAAAACCATACTGATTCTTTTCCTTTTTTTTTTTCTTTTTTCTTTTTTTTAAGAGACAAGGTCTCTGTCATCCAGACTGGAGTGCAGTAGCAAGATCATAGCTCACTGTGACCTAGAACTCCTGGGCTCAAGCCATCCTCCCACCTCAGCCTCCCAAGAAGCTAGGACTACACACCACCATATCCAGCTAATTTTTTTAAAAAAGTTTTTTCTGTAGAGATGGAGTCTCACTATGTTGCCCAAGCTGGTCTTGGACTCCTGGGCTCGAGCAGTCCTCCCGCTTTGACCTCCCGAAGAACTGGGATTAGGTGTGAGCCAGTGTGCCTGGCTTTTTCCTTCTTTTTTAGCACATCCTGTTTTTGTTCTATCACTTCATTTTTTTCCTTCCTGCCTCACATTTTCTTTCCCCATTTTGAATGTGAATATTTACTTTTATTTTCCCATTTGGCTGTGTTTTGAGGATCTTCACTTGACTAGTAAGTATTTTACCTCTTTATCTTTTTTTTTTTTTGGTAGGACGTTAGTGCTCTTCTTGTCCAGGCGTGCCGACTGGTACCTCTTAATCAGAATCATCTCGTCAGCAAAGTGTCCCAGCTTATCCACCATTTACTTAACAGATTACAGGTAATCATGTGTGTAACTCTAGAATTCAGATCATGAACTTTGAGAGTAAGTAAATCTCTTTGAAATACTACATCTGTAGTAGGTATGATAGGCTATTTTTTGAGATGCTATAGGAAAAGCAAATGCCTTAAAAAGAATGCTTTTAAAGCAAGTAAACTCTGATCCAAAAAAATTATTCTGTAGAATTCTAGAAGTTTGTTTATTAGAAGTATGCCTTTCTGTTTGGTTCAGTAAACCAATATCATTCAGGCCTCCCAACCTTATAATTTCTTTTTTTTTTGATACGGAGTCTCACACTGTCGCCCAGGCTGGAGTGTGGCGTGATCTCAACTCACTGCAAGCCCCGCCTCCCGAGTTCACACCATTCTCCTGCCTCAGCCTCCCAAGTAGCTGGGACTACAGGCACCCACCACCACGCCCAGCTAATTTATAATTTCTTATGGAAGATATATTTGAACAAAATATATCTAAGAATAAATTGAAATAATCCCCTGCCTCTTTCCCACCAATATTTTTCCCCTTTCCTGAAGCTACCATTTTTATGGTCTACTTGTGATGCTTCTAAAATATTAGAAGTAGCTTGGGGCCAAGGGGACAGCAGGATAAAAAGACCCCAGTTATTTATTTAAGACTGTTACCACATGAGTATGTTTATATATTTAAGAGCACAGGCGGAGCTTGCAGTGAGCCGAGATTGCGCCACTGCACTCCAGCCTGGGTGACAGAGCGAGACTCCATCTCAAAAAAAAAAAAAAAAAAAAAAAAAAAAAGAGCACAAAACATATCAACTAGCATTATGTGAATTAGGATGCTTTTGGCTGCAATAAACAGAAAAGCCATCCCAGAGTCACTAAACAATTTTTGAAAAAATAAAAAGAAATCACTCCGTGTCCCAAGTCCCAAAGGAGGCATCTGTAGCCCCTTAATAATAAGAGGCTCATCTTTCCCTTCACCATCCTCAGCATGTGGGTTGTCCTCAGCTAGCATCTCTCACAGTCATAAGATGGCTGTGCCAATTCTGGACATCCCATGGCAAAGAAATATTAATATTCAGCAGAAACTAAATAACTTTATTTTATGTTGTGTCTCTTGTACTTAAGAGTAAGGAAACGTGTCCCGTAAACTCTCTAGTAGACTCCCCAGTATCTTGCTGGAGAGACTTAGGTCATATAAATACCTCTCTAAACCAGTCTTTAAGCAGGAGAATGGCTCCAGCTGGTAGTTTCAACCTTCACTACACATTAGTATCACTTGGAGGAGGACTTAAGCTCCCTCGATGCTTACAATGTACAGCCACAATTAGCCTACATCAGGGTTTCTCAACCTCAACACTATTGATATTTTGGCTCAGATCATTGTTTTAGGGGCTGTCTTGCACATTGTGGAATGTTTAGCAGCATCCTTGGCCTCTACCCACTAGATGCCAGTAGCACCTCTCCAACTGTGACAGTCAAAAATGTATACAGGAATTTGCCAAATGTTCCTTGGGGGTTAAGGTTGCCCCAGGTTGCCCCACTCTCTTAAACTAATTAGCATTTACCCTTAGGTCTCACGTGGGAGAGGTGGACATTCAAATTAAATTAGTACTCTGCCAACAGGGAAGGAAGAAATGGATGCTAGTAGGTAACCAACAGTGTCTGCTGCATGGAGTAAGGCTGTTTCAGTTTAGAATCTTTGAAACTAACATGGGGTAGCTTATGTATGTTTACTATTTTGAGGTGTATCATCTTTGTAACACTGGCAATTGGAGATGTTCCTGATCACCAGTGGCACCTATAACCCTTTACCAGCTTTCCAGCACTTGGTGACGGTTTGTCTCAATTGTCCATGAATTCAAGACCAGACTTTGATTAGCCTGGTCTGTCCCAACAACATTATCAGCTCCTTGACAGCAGGGATATGCCCTCTCTTCATGGTGTATTCCTCATGTCATGTTAGAGATGCAGTATTTAGCAGTTATATTGGTTCACTGTGTATTCGTTGAGTGTTTATTATGTATAAGGCAGTTTAATTAAATTTCAGTGCATTGAAATACTCATATCTGTGTATTCACAGCTGCCAATGTCTGGTTAGTTCAAGGAAAAGTTACAAGGACTTTATCAAGTTCTACTTTACTAAAGAGGAAGAAGTGAGCAAGACCTTGGGGTGGGGAGAAGGCCCCTACATTGATCAAACTTTCAGGCCCTTTAGAGGTGATCCTTTTGACACATAAACGACAGACACACACTCTGTCTTTTATACAGCTTGATTCATGTGAGCATCCATGTCCATAAAAGCATAATCTTTTTTAAAAGTTAGATCAGAATGTATCTTTTCCTGTCCTGTTAGGTAATTGTTGATGAACAGCACTTGGATTTCCTGTTGGCATATACTATTTCAGCTATTCATCAGTGTAGTTCCTGGACACACATGGAAATTCTTCAAGCCCTGGCAGCTCTGGTGTACTGCAATGGCTCAAAATGTCAAAAGGTAAAGTGCTTTATCCTTCCTTTGAAAGGCCAGGAGCACAGGCTCTGGTGCCAAACACTGTGTTCAGGTTTCTATCTTGCCACTAATCTCTAGCAATTCTTATGTAACTACTCTGGGCCTTGTTTCCTCATGTATAAAATAGTTACTCTGAGGATGAAGTGAGACAATACTTGTCAAGTTCGTGGCCCTCGGTAAATAGTAACCATTATTCTTAATATTATCATTACCCATCAGCCATGCAGCCACACTGAAGAGCATCAGCAGCTACCTAGGCTGGGAGTAATGATCGTTATTGATGCTTTTTGGCATATCTTTGCATATCCATCTGAGACGTTTATTAACAGCTAGTCTTTTGGTGCTTAACTGCCATTTGGTTAAAAAAAAAGAGAAAGAAAAAGAAAGAAGGAAGAAATCTGTCTAAAACGTAATATTTTCCTAGAAGCTTTTCTTTGACCTACATTGACTGTTATTTTTCTTAGTACCTCCCAGAGCTGCTAGGCAAGACCGGACTCTTAATGAAGTTGAGTGACTTGGCTCAGTCGGATCCTGAAGTCAGGAGAGCTGCAGTACATTGTATGGCAAACTTATGTCTCAGGTATGTGGCTCCAGTCAAGTTTCTCAATGGTAATAAGATAGTGCCTCTATTGGGCCCTTTGTAGGTAGTTCCCTCTGCCTGAAGCCAGAGCCAACTTAGACAAATAACTAACTTTGCATTTCCCATGTACTTTACTAGTAAAATCATCTTATGTTGTTTGTTAATTTTAATATTACTTGTAAAGAAGGAAAATAGACTAGGACCATATTCCTAAAATGTGGTAATAGTGACTTAATGTGCAGTATGTCAAAATTTTGTTTTCTATTGGTATAAATTCTAAGCATATTAAGTTTTTAGAAGGATATATTCATGCAAATTTTAAGTGCTGGTGAGATGTATCTGTAAAGGGCAATTTCTTTTCTTTGAAGAAGATGGAAACAGCTCTAGCTGCTCACCCTCGATTCTCACAGTAGGCAGTAGACAACGAGCAGCACAAATGTGAATTCATCTCTGCATAGCACAGTGCTGTCCAGTGAGTAGGAAGGCAGGTACAGGTGTGTGATTCTAGCTTGACAGGACCTGTCTGGATTATTTCCCTCCTAGGACTGAACAGCAGAACTAAAACAAGATTTTTCTTTCTCCATACTCTTTCTGCCACAAACTTCTGTAACATTTCTGTATGGAAACCACCCTTTATATTCATTCTAGCCCTGTGCCTGTCCCCCAGCAGTGGCTAATTAACCAAAATAATAATTTTCCATAGCATAGTTGCACTCAAGGGTATATTCCAACTCTAATAGTCTATATTACTGCTATTTTTAATTAGTCTTTTGCAAGCCTCATTTTAAAGGAGACTGAGTTTGAGTTGTTTTCTCTGTATGCGTTTAGTATGCCAGGACAGCCGTATTTGGAGGAGCCCTACCAAAATGTCTGTTTCCAAGCTTTCCTGACTATTTTACAATCTCCAAAATCATCTGATATGGATGATGTCACATTTTGCATGGTAAGTGGATTATCATCGATCTAGTGAATGTTGCGGATGTGTCTAGAAGCAGATTGGAAGAGTGTTACTAACGAGTTTAATTTGCACTATTAGCTTTGTCTAGAGAAATACACATATATGAAATGTTTGTAATCTAAAAAGACTAAAATCATACCATTTCGGTTTTAATTACAAGAAGCTTTTTATTTGTTATATTTTGCAATTCTAGGTTTTTAGAGGAAACTATTCTTTTTCCTTCTGAGTATAAAAGCAATAGTTGCAGGCTAGTGACTGTCTTTAAGATGAAAGTGAAGAGAGATTTCACCAAATATATCTGTAATATTTTATTTCTTTTTAAAAAATATGATGCAAATAACAGTTTGTTAGCATCTTTTAAATTTAGAGTAACATATTTCGAATGTTATATATCTAAGATAAAGTTCCTTCTAGTCTCCTGCTCACATATAGCCACTGAAGACAATTTGTGCTATGTGCCCTCAGATTTTTTTTTCTATATCTAAACGAGCATATTTACAACTTTAAATGGGATCATATTTAACATGCTGTTTTGTAAGTTTCTTGTTTTGTTAAAACTTAGTATCTCTGGGACATTTGTTCAGTTCCTGTTAATATACCTCATAGTTTCTAACTGCTATGGCTGGAAGACCTTGGACAAATTAGTTAACTTCTTGGAGCCTCCATGTTCCTCCCTGAAAAGGGACTGATACAACCACATTGTGGGGTTCTTATGAGAAGTATATGAAATAAAGCATTCAGAGGGCCTGCTGTTATTGTTGCTGAGTTTTACATTTAGCAGAGGGTTAGTTTCCTTTATAATCATTATCATAATCATCAAAATTGAAGTTTTTAAAATTTTCCCACTATTTCAAACAAGGCTACAGTTCACATCATCCCAATGTAGGAAGTGTTTCTTAAGGAGAGAGTTCTAGAAATGAGATTACTGAGTCAAGAAATCAATCTTGGTCAGAATTGCCCTCCAGAAACCAAGGTTTTATAATTTATCATCTGTTCCCACATACATCCCCTTGCTTTTAAGAGGGCTGGGTTTGCCATATTACAGAGCTTTCCCAATTCTGATCTGTGCTATCTTTTTTTATCCCTTGTCACATTTTTCTTGCTAAACATCTCTCTTTTTTCTTCCTCACCATTTTTACATAGTGGTTTATAAACACGTACAATAAGACCACTTCATTATTCTTTTCTTCTAGAAAAGAATTCATGGTAGTTTATCAGGTCTCCTAGGATCTTCATCTCTGCTTTGTGGGTGTATGTGTGTGTCTATAAAGTTTTTTTTCATCATCTAGAGACTGTCTCTCTTCCATCGTAAGTGGTGCTAATAAGTTGATTCCTGGACAACCAGATTTTATTCTGCCTTCTAACTGGGTCTCCCTTTTCCCCCTAGTTATTGCAAAATGCATTAAAAGGTATACAGTCACTTCTAAATGGTGGGAGAATGAAACTAACACAGACCGATGAACTTGGAGCACTTTTAGCTGTGCTAAAGGTAAGGCAAGTCTTCATATGATCGTTGTCTTTCCTGTTTCAACCCATGGTACAAGCACCACTTTACATCCTTATTCTAAGGCTAACTTTGAGGTATTAAAAGTTCTTACATATATTTTGAGAGAGTAGACAAAACTGTTCATATTCAAAGACACTTAATATTAAGAACAGAAAATAATAAATCTCCGTTTAATAAATGCATCAAAATTTTAAAATTATTTATGAATCTTAGGAAGGGAATAGGTAGGGAGGTATGATCTGTAGAAGATTTAATTATAAACTATGTTGTACCTGTTTGTACAAGAAGAGCCAGTGCTTCTCCTTGGCTTTCTCCTCCAAGTAGTAGGCAGGCCAACCAAGACATGTGTCAATGGGCAGCTTCCGAGCGTGCCAGTCAGTTGGAAAGTCAGGCCAGCATCTCCGGGGACCCAGCTTCTTCAGCCAGCAAAGTAAGAAGTAATTCTTTCCTTGTGGCATTCCCTTGCTCCCACATCAAATAGAGAGATAGCTATAGGTGGAGATAGGTAAATAAAAATGACAAATTGGTTTAAAAAATTATAGACAGATAAAGTAATTGGATAAATTTTATAAATAAATAAGGAAACTAAAACCAGACCTGATTTGATCTGACCAAACCAAATCCAGCTGGAGGCCAGATAAACTTCAGCTCTTCTTTAAGCCCTATGCCTTCAAGGTATCTATTTTGTGTCTCATTTATGTTTCTTTAGTAGGCTGTTGAACATTAATCTGTGAGTGTTCTGATCCAGACATGGTAAATAGTTCCTGTTTTATGATTAATGGTTTTTTTGGTTTTGTGTGTATGTGTGTGTCCTTATTCATCATTATTAGAAATTCATGTTTCACGGACTCCCTGGACTAAACATAGAGATGCCCACGGTGTTATACCCAACTCCGCTTCCTCAGTATGATGGGCGAACACCTATCAAACCACAGCAATCAGAATCCAGTGCTTCTCGACCAACTTTGGTACATTTATGTTTATTTAGATTTAAGTTGTGGCTTATTTTTAATAGATTGTTGTGTGTGTTTTCTATGATTTGCATCACTACTACCCTAAAAGCCTACCTTGAATTTTATTTCAGTTTAGGGTTGTTAGCATAGTAAATTTAAACTCATCTGATGCTCAAAGTACCAATTAAAGCATCTTATACTTCTTAGAGGTGTAGTCAGTGTAACAGCTATAAAAATGAGCATTCACTTTATACCCCAAACCAAGCATTCTCATCCCCATGATGCTCAAGACCAGGAGTCAACACACGTTCTCTAAACTTTCTCTACTAGGCTAGTAAATACTTCAGGTCTCTGTCATAACTACCAACTCTATTGTGACAGTGCAAAAGCAGCCATAGACACTATGTAAATGAATGGGCATGACTGTGTTTCACTAAAATTTTATTTACAGAAGCAGGCTGTATGCTGGGCTGGATTTGGCTTTTGGGCCATAATTTGCCAACCCCACTCTAGACCGTTAGAAGCCCACCTACCAGTCAGCGCACCATCTCCACACCTTACATTCACCTGATTTCCCAGCCTTTCCAGATAGCTGCCATCTCCCTCGTGCTTCGGTTAGAGAACCTGGAGCATACAGATGTATGGCCAAGGATTCACTTCCAGAAATGTCATACCTGATCAAAATGCTTCTTATTAGAAATTATTTCACTCATTCACTCACTCAGCGTTTACCCAACATCTGCTGTGTTCCAGACGCTGTGCTAAGCACTAAGTATATAGACTCTGGCTGCTTTTAGGAGTTTGAGGGAGAAGGCAAAGATGCATAAATAAACAACTACAATACAATATTATTGTTTCTCTCATTAGAATATTCACAGTACTCTGGGAACACGTTGGGGGCACTCAGTCTAAATGGAGGAAGAAGAGGAGGCTTTTTAAAGGTGTGGTAGCTAAACAGAGATTTCAGAGTGAGTAGCAGTACAGACAAGGAGGAATGAGTGTTTCATGCAGATAAAACAAAAGGTGCATAGACGTAGATAATGAGAGTATACATTGCCCATTTGTTAACTAGTAGGACTAGAGTTTCAGTGCGGGGAGAGAGAGTGGAGCCATTGTGTAGCAGAGGCTGAATGAGAAGATTCTTGTACAGGAGGCTGAGGAGTTGGGCTTTTTATCTTGTAGGCAATAGAGATTGATTAAAGAATCTTATATAGGGGAATGATGGGATCAGATTTGCGTCAGAAAAATCACTGTGGTAGCAAATAAGAGAGTATGGGTCTTGGGGCCACAATAAGTAGTCCAAGATAGAAATAATGGGAACTTCCTTCCTCAAGGCCACAGACTTTGAGAACGTGGAGGAAGACACAGATTCCAGATATACTTGGATATCAGAAAGAAAGTAACAGGGAGAAGGAAAGAAACTGGCTTCTACTTAGTATCTACTTCTACAGACACCCAAAGCCCTGAAATGAGCATTGTATGTAATGGACTACTGTCTCTTCTGTGCAGGCATGTGGAGTGGTACTAGCTATGTATCTTACTCGGAGAACTGATAAAATAGACACTCAAGTCATTTTCTATAGGCTTTAATGCTCTTGAGAAATTCCAGTTGAGAAGGCTGAATACTTTCACAACGCCTGTGCAAGGTAGGAGGTATTAGCCGCATACTTACAGGTAAGCAAGGTCAAGCTCGAGAGAGGCTAAATTATTTGCCCCAAGGCACAGAGGTACGATTTAAACCCAGGCCACGTGTTTTACTGTGTCTCGTGTATTTCATTGTTTCTTTCTTATAGTAGACAGTAAGCACTTAGCATCGTGCCTGATGCTTAGGGTATTAAAGAAGTTCCACTTTTTTCTTTTTTCTTTTCTTTTCTTTAAACTACATGTTGGGGACATATTTAATCACTTTAAAATGAAGAAGTAATGATTCAGCGAAAAGCCATTCTGAAGTAGCTATTACATATGTCTTCATTTGCTCCTAAAATCAGAATAAAAAGAAAAAGTCCAGAGTAAAACCAAAGAAAATCCAGCAAGGAGAGGAGGAGGAAAAGGAATCCAGTGGTGAAATAGAGGCAGCCCCAGTCACTGGCACAGGCAGAGTGAACCTGCATGAAGGGAACACTTGGTGTCCCTCCTCCCTGGGTGTCCAGAGTTTGCCTTTAGATGGAAGTGGAGCTGCAGGAAAAGATGAAGTCTCCTCACCCTTCAGTTCTTCCAGTTGGAAAAGGGTCAGCAGTAGTGAGTCAGACTATTCTGATGCTGAAGGAGGCATGCAGAGTAAAATGAGGTAGTAGTATTTTGTTACATTTTTATACCTTGTATTCTAAGTTGCATGTAAGTTTATAACTTTTCTGAAAAACCTGACTGCTGCATGTGATTTAACTGGAAGAGCCTGATTTCTGGGGGGCATGGTGTTATTCAGAACATGACTTGCTCTCTTGATCTGCCATTGCACATGTCATTCCTCTTCTTAGAATATTCTTTTTTGCCTTTTCGTCTTGCTAACCACTACTCATCTTTGATACAGGCTCAGAAATCATATTCCCCGGGAAGCCTTTTCTGCCTTAGTGTTATTCGTAATGTATGATAGTTATCTCCTTAACTGTCCCTCGCTGCCTAGCTTGTCAAGGCTGGGGCTTTGTTTATGTCTAGCAGCCTCAGCATGATGCCTGGCACATACATAGGTCATTCAGTAGATATTCGTTGAATGGATGGATGGATACTCGGCAGTGTTTCGTGTCTAACACTAGTTTCCTGATATCAAAATGTTGCCCTCTTGTTCTCCAGTTGTGTCTTTTAATTGTCGTCCTTAATAACTTGTTACAGAAACAAATTGTCTTAACATGTTTTGATTGTAGTTTGAAAGAAAAATTTTTAATAACACATTGACAACTTTAGGGATTATTTAGAATGTTTAATTTTTGAATGTATCATTTGAATTGGTGGAAATAAATACCATTTCATGTTTGCATTTGAAAAAAAAAAATGATTTTTTAAATGTTTTTTCTTTTTTCTCTTGGGTATGAAAGGTCTTACCAAGCTAAAGTTCGCCAAGGAGCCTTAGTTTGTTTTCTTTCAACTATAAAATCGATAGAAAAAAAGGTTCTTTATGGCTACTGGTCAGCCTTTATTCCTGATACACCTGAACTTGGCAGCCCACAGTCAGTGTCCTTGATGACCCTTACATTGAAAGACCCTTCTCCAAAGGTAAGAGGGTTTAAACTCTAAGCTTTATAATAGGAAGAAAAAATTTACAGATCCTTATTGTTTTCTCTGCCTTATCCTGTCTGATCTGAATATAGCTCTTAGTAACACTGACCCAAGTTCCGACTTGAGAACCACTGGACAGACAGGAAAATAGGAAATGGGATTAATGTGAATAATACATTGAGGCTGATCATGTAGGATTGCTTCCTGCCCCAGGGCTTGCTTGAAGCCTGAGCACACTGAATTCTAACTTTGGTGTCTCCCTTGAACTGCACTGAAGCAGCTGTGCTTCTCTTCCTTTTATGAAAATGTTGATTGCTGTGGTATTTATAATAAGAAAACATCAGAAATGGCTTAAACAGCTCAGTAGAATATCATGGTACATAACGGCTATGAAGGATGCATAAGGCTTAGAAAAATGCTCAAAATGTTCTGTAAAAACACAGGATGTAGAATTATATATACAGTAGGATCTCAAACATGTTTTTTTCCTTGTAACTTTTCCAGTTTTCAAATCATGTGTAATAAATATTTACATATTTTAATGAGAAAAACTTATTTTTAAAAAAGAAGAAAAAAATGATTGTCAGGCGTGGATACCTATAGCAGGATATCTCATGGCTGATCAAATATTTGCCTCTGCTTGAATATGTTAATTCCTCTCCAGAATTTAGCCACTTAACCAAGTAAGGAAAATAGCCTGCCGTTTACAATAATGAACATTAAAAAGTCATGCTGAATAGCATCTGGGTGTCCTCAGGTAACCAACTACCCACAAAGAGAGAAGTTTTAATTAGGCCAACAGCATATTGTTCCTTTTCTATTTTTAAGATTATTCCTTAAGGGGTCAGGGGTGGTAACCCACAATATGTTGGAATTCCGTATGAGTCATCTCCTTGAGTAACTTACTATATAAGAAAATTTCTGGATGACCCATCAGAAGCTTTTACAAGGTAAAGAAAAATAAGTTAGCCTTAATTTTACACACACACACACACACACACACACAAATGACTTGTAGGGTATTTCAAATACTCCTTATCCTAGGAAATTAACTGGCAGAAATTTTACAAATTAACTAAATCAATAGTGAATGGGAACCTGGGAGAAAAATGGAAAATGAGTGGTGGCAAAGAAATCAGTAATGAAGCCATTAGAGTAATTGAAATAAAAGCTACTAAAAATATTGAAAATATATATTTGAAGACCCTTCATCTGGGGGAGCTGCCAGCAGTGGCCAAGGAGATGGTGCCGTGGAGCAAGAAGCAGCCCAGCTTCATCACCTGTGTCACAGCTGCCCAGCCAAGGGGATGCGGGACATGGGGGTTTAGAACATGAATACAAAAAGGTTATGAGGTCATAGCTGATGGAAATGAATTGGAATAATTTTCATGATGTTCATATCTTCATATTTTTTAAAATGTTTACATTTCACTTAAACTGCCATGAGAAATTTCACATATTGCAAAGTGGTCTTATCCATCTCCTTGATTTAGGTACCTTTTAGACTTGTTCTTACTGTTTAACTTTGGTGAATGCAAGAGATGTGCTGAGGAAAAAAGATACAGAACTTCCTTCTGGAGATACCGTAGATCCAGTACAAAAAGCCACAAGAAAATCCTAGAGAAATTAAAAAAAAAAAGTCATCCTACTTAAAGAGGATTTTAAAAGATGAAAAAAATTAAATTAGTTCAGTGTAATGGCAAGTGAAATGATTGTACGTAAGAGATTCTTTTAATCAAGCGTTAGCTTGGAAGGGTTTAAATAAGTGTGGTGATTAATTGTTTACAACAAAGCTTGGAGCATACCTCTGCAGTCTGTCCATAGTATAATTAACTGTGCACCAAGACATATGCTAGAAGAAAGTGTTGTGGTAGGTGATGTCATAGGACAGGCTTTTTTGTTGTTGTTGTTTTTCTTTGAGGTGGAGTTTTGCTCTTGTTGCCCAAGCTGGAGTGCAATGGTGAGATCTCAGCTCACCACAGCCTCCGCCTCCTGGGTTCAAGCGATTCTGTCTCAGCCTCCCGAGGAGCTGGGACTACAGGCATGCACCACCATGCCCGGCTAATTTTGTATTTTTAGTAAAGACGGGATTTCTCCATGTTGGTCAGGCTGGTCTGGAATTCCTGACCTCAGGTGATGTGCCTGCCTCGGTCTCCCAAAGTGCGGGGATTATATGCATGGGCCACCACGCCCAGCCCAGTGGGACAGGCTTTTAAAATAAAGACTTCTAGAAAGTTATGTGCGTTAAAATTAAAAATAACAGATGATGTAATTAGAATGGAACAGCTTTCTGGGTTGACCAGGTTAAAAGAGCTGCCATGACTCCAGGCTAAGTGGTCATCTCAGGTGCTCCTTGTGCATATAGAGTTAGATGCTGGAGTTCCTCTTAGCCAGGATTCAATAAGACAACTGTAGTTTATCTTGTCATTGAAGTGCTTAGTGATTAGTTTTGAGTTTATGGCAGGTCTGATATGACCCATGGCATACTCAGCTGGAAGCACAATTTTAACTGGTATACTAAGAAATTTTCTAAAGACAAATGGACAGAAGGAAAGGTGATTAGACTCTTCCAGTCGGAATGCCAACAATAAACAGAGGCTACTTTTAGGAAATTGAAACATAATATGCTAGAATCGTTAATTGGGGAGAAGAAAACTTAGAAATGTCCATTAGGATTTGGCAGGGCTGTGGTACTTGGGAAATGATCACGTTTCCATGTTGGAGCACATCTTATATGCTTCCAAAAGGGACAGAGCAAATTATCAATAAAAATAACAAGACTAATTTAAGAATTTCTTTTATTTGATTTCCTTAGGTGTTATAAAGGCATATTATGGAGAATATCATCAAGACCTATCTTAAGAAACAAACTACAGGGCAAACCTTTGTCTTAGTACCTTGAGAATTATCCTGATTTACAAATTTCATGATGATGACTTATTGCTCTTTTAGATAACTATAAAAAGTGAAAACAAATCGAAATCTAGATAATAGATGGTATAACTAGAAAAGAGAATGAAAAGGTTGGAATTGTTAACTGTTATGGAATGGTAGATTTTCTCATGGCCAGCCAAGAACAGGCAATCTTTGCTTAGTGTATTAGCAAAGAACAGGCAGTCTTTAATTAGTGTACCTGTGTTCACGCTTCTGATAAAGACATACCCGAGACTGGGAAGAAAAAGAGGTTTAATTGGACTTACAGCTCCACATGGCTGGGGAGGCTTCAGAATCATGGCAGGAGGCAAAAGGCACTTCTTTACATGGCGGCAGCAAGAGAAAATGAGGAAGAAGCAAAAGCGGAAACCCCTGATAAACCCATCAGATCTCGTGAGACTATCGAGAATAGCAGGGGAAAGACCAGCCCCCATGATTCAGTTACCTCCCACAAGTCCCTCCCACAACGCGTGAGAATTCTGGGAGATACAATTCAAGTTGAGATTTGGGTGGGGACACAGCCAAACCATATCGCTTAGATACCTCCCGATCCACAGTCCCTGGCACAATGTTGAAATGCCTTTACGTAAAAGACAACTGACTTTGGAAGTGAGATCCAATAAAATAACATGTGAACAGTCATGTGTCCTGCATGGAAACTTCAGTGTACCCACTCCCAGCAGGGACTTCTTTGTCACCCTTCCAGAAATATTCTGAGACCACACATAAAGAGGAAAAAAAATTGGGATTGACTAGGCTACCTCAGCAAACATTTCTGCTATATTCTTAAGTAGCAAAAAAGGAAAAGTACTTTTCTGTTTTATTAGCTTTAGACAAGCCTTTATGTCCAAGGAGATGAAACTATACACTAGTAAAACCGAGCACACTGACTTTTGTAAGACTGAAAAGCCTTTCATTCATCATTTTAAATATTCAGACAATAAAATCTTAACAAAATGAGCTCTCTGGAGAGCTACACCTGTTATGATTTGCTTGCATGTTGGTAATTTCTGCTGAAAGTGCTGATTAGAACTGGTAAACAAGATATTAAATATTGATATAAGAACAAATGAAGCAAAACTTGTATCAGATTCAGTATCTTAAGTAACAATTATAACAACAAAGATATGTTAAACAGAGTTTAAAGGAAATTAACTCAGAACTGTGAGAAGTACAATTTGATATAGTATCAAATTTCTATATAGATTTTATAACTTAGTGGAAAAAATAACCAATTTCAATGACATTTGTTTTCATCTGTGATAGTCATGATTTTCCCCCTAAGATGCCAAAACTGTGCTAAAATTTTTGACTTTTGGAACATTAGTTCATTTCTTCCCCTTTGATTTTTAATTTCATTCAGTTTGTGAACTGTTGGAATTGTGATTTTTAGTTGCCTTCTAAAGAAATGAAGGTTTAGCATAAGATCTATCTTGTTGAGTTCGGACCAGCCTCTAGTAGGGATTGGTCAACTGTGGCCTGTAGGGCAAATCTGGCCCACCACCTGTTTTTGTATGGCCTGTGAGCTAAGAATGGTTTTTACACTTTTAAGTGGTTTTAAAATAAAACAATAATGTCTCATGATATATGAAAATTATATGGAATTCAGATCTCATTGTCCGTAAATCAAAGCTTTTTGGAACACAACCACATTTATTCCTTTACATGTCTATGCTACAATCACAGAGTTGGGTGGTTGTGACAGAAACTGGCCTGCAAAGTCTAAAATATAGAATGTGTGCTGCTGGCTCTTTACAGAAAAGTTTGCCAGTCCCTGATCTAAGTCCTTTTTGGATCAGCTGTCTTGTGTTCATGCTCTCGCTCTCTCGTTTTTTCACACATATACACACGGTTTCCTAATACATTGTCAGTTTCCCACCTTAGGGGATTATGCTTAATTCTGAAGTCTGATGCTACTGTACTTCAAATTTCTCTTCGGAGCAATAAGTCTAGATTTCTACAATTCCACTCTATAAAAGGCCTGCCTAGTGATTTATTACCTGGTTGTTTGGAGATAATATAATTGAAGGCTTTTGGGAAAACCTTTTTTGCTCCAAACTCGGATATGCTTCATATTGAGTAACTATTTAGGTTAGATTCTAGAATTGTAATGTTGATTCCCTGCTTTTAAATTTTTTGACTGAAAATGTTAATTGTCATTTTTGGATGAGCTGGCCAAAGAGAGCACAATATTATTCCGTATTAATAGTCCTATGCTTATTACCTATATCCCATTTTTGTAAAGTTGGGCTTTCTTTTCCCTTCTGATTTTTAATACTGCAAAATCGTCTGAGTACCAATTGAAAGTAATCTTTCAACCTTACAAAGAAAATCTGGGTGCCAATGACACCTTTCCTGACAAATACAGCAGTCATGCCAAAGATGTACTTTTTGTCCTTTCCATTCATAAGATTGTACTTAATGGGATTCCTTTTTTGAATTGTCAAATACTGTCACTGCAGGCAGTGTTATTTCCTGTACCTAAGACTGTTTCTAAAAGTTGGATCACTAATGATGTCTGCCAAGTTGTATGTACACAAAGTTCCTAAAGTCCTATTTAAGTTAACATTGAACACACGTACTTCAGAGTGGAATATGAGGCATAATGTTCTCAGGAACTTTGATAGGAAACAGACTCTAGGCACGTACATTTTTTCTACCCCATGGGCTGTATAGCTTTAACTTTTCAATCGGCATTCTGCTTGAATAAACCAGGCCTCTAATCCTTATTCTCA
The DNA here is from genome assembly GCF_028878055.3 of Symphalangus syndactylus. Taxonomy (NCBI): domain Eukaryota; kingdom Metazoa; phylum Chordata; class Mammalia; order Primates; family Hylobatidae; genus Symphalangus; species Symphalangus syndactylus. The sequence continues at coordinate 23,666,209 of NC_072442.2, read as the reverse complement.
TGCTTAGGATTTCAGATTTTTGTGTTACGGTGTAGCTTAGATTTATTTCTTACTGTAAAAAACCTAACAGCAATGTGTTTCTAGATTTTTTTTTAGCCAGGTGTGGTGGCACACACCTGTAGTCCTAACTACTTGGGAGGCTGACGTGGGAGGATTGCTTGAGCCCGGGAGTTTGAGGCTGCAGTGAGTTATGATTGCACCACTGCACTGCAGCCTAGGTGACAGAGCGAGACTGTGTCTCTAAAATAAAAATAAAATAAAGATTTTTTTTTTTAGGTCTGGGATGCAAGTGGCCTAGTTTTTAGGAACTAACAGATAATCTCATTGCCTTTATTCTTCCAATTAAAATGATTGTAGATACTTTGAACATTAAATATGTATAGGAAGAGGGGAATCTGACTCCTAATTTTCAACTAATCAGTGTGAATCATCCTGAAATTTCAGACACGTGCCTGTGCTCTGCAAGTTTTATCTGCCATCTTGGAAGGCTCAAAGCAGTTTCTTTCTGTTGCTGAAGATACCAGTGACCACAGAAGGGCTTTTACCCCCTTCTCCGTAATGATCGCTTCCAGCATTAGAGAGTTGCACAGATGTCTTTTGTTAGCTTTGGTGGCGGAGTCATCCTCACAGACCCTTACTCAGATAATTAAGGTAATGTACCAACTGTGGGTTCCCGAGGGGGCTTCTCTGTTTTAATTTTGTATACTATTTTACATAGCCCAAAAGTAACTTCACTTAAGAATATAACTAAGTAATAGTTTTTTAAAAATACCCTATTTGGAAGTCTGTACCTACTTGTCTGATCTTACCTATAATCTCTGTATGTCCTAATAAATGATTTGCTAAAAATACTTCTTTATCTTTAGTTGTACAAATGAGAATTCAAGTGTTATTTAAAAAAAAAAAAAGACTAATTTTTAGTTGTGTGAAAACTTTTCTTTTTTCATTAAATGCTGCAAAATTTGTTTCTATGCTGTGGCTTAATCAAGCCTTTTGATGAGTGACTTTTTGTGTTTTACAGTGCCTTGCAAATTTAGTATCAAATGCACCTTATAATCGTCTCAAACTCAGCCTGCTGACCAAAGTCTGGAACCAGATAAAGCCTTATATTCGCCACAAAGGTTTGTAGTGGCTTAAAACTGATGGCTTCTTTATATCAGTCAGATGCAGACTATTAGTAAAAATATATAGATACAGATATATGTATATATTCAAAGCATTTTTACAACTCTTGAGATCGCTGCTTCTTCTCAACTTTTCAGGGGTATAAGCTGTTGCAAGAATTGACCCCTCAAGTCCCAGTGGAAGTGAGCTAGAGAATTAATTGTAAAGTTTGCCTGCTTAATGCTCAGGGCAGTGACCCGGAATATCCCTTTAGAATTAACATTGAGCCAGGTGCAAGCAGCCCCCCTCAGGAGTATGGTAGTTTATATCCCTTACGCATAGGTAGAGGATGGATGGATGGTTAGATAGACAGACGGACAGATAGATATTATCTACTTTTTGGAAAGAAAAACTGGAATACAAAATTTAACTTCTTTAATGTTATTTCCTATGAAGTTCAGATAAAATCCCAGAACTTCAAATCTTTACTAACTGCAATCTTATTTCCTCCCACACATAATGTATGTGAGCTATAAACACTTGCCTTTTGTAGATTTGCTTTTCTTTTGTTTGCAAACTTTCAGATCAGACCACATTCTGATGAGTTCAGTTTTTTAGGCAGAATTGTAACAAGGAAGGAATAGTGGATGTTTTCTGTGACATAGTGGGAAGAGCATGGGACCCGAAGTCAATCCAAGGGTCTGGAGCCCACTCCGATTTTTGCCATCTCATGGCCATGGCCCTCTCTGAACCCTAATTTCTTCCTAACAGCAAGAATTATAACTACATCGTAAGATTTTTGTGAGGCTCAAATGAGATAATGAGGTGTAACTAAGTCCAGTTTACTACTTACACTAATGTGTGAAAAAGGGACCCAGAAAGGTAAGTCTTACCCTAAGGTTTCCCATCACATTCATGGCAGAAATAAGATGAAAACAACCCCTGCTCATTCCACTGTACCAACTTTTCATTATCTGCATCTTCAGCTGAGGAGAGTGCACCATGTCTCAAAGGTTCCTTTCAAGTATCTGACTTTATCCTCAAGTAACTTTTTTTCATTAAAATGTTCAAGCCCTGAAATTCTTAGGTATGAGCCTAACAAAATATGTATAAGATCTATACGAAGAAAACTGTGAAACTGATGAAATAAATCAAAGAACTAAATGAATGGACAGAGATTCCATGTTCATGGATAGGAAGGCTCAATATTGTAAAGATGTTACTTCTTCCCAACTTGATCTATAGATTCAGTGCAGTCTCAATCAAAATTCCAGCAGGTTATTTTGCAGGTATCAATGAACTGATTCTGAAATGTATATGGATATGCAAAAGACCCAGAATAGCCAACACAACATTGATAGAGAAGAACAAAACTGAAGGACTGGTATTCCCTGACTTCAAAATCTACTATAGAACTACAGTAATTAAGACAATGTGATATTGGCCAAGGAAGAGACAAACAGATCAATGAAACAGAATAGAGAGCCCAGAAATAGACCCACATAAATATAGTCAACTGATCTACAACAAAGGGGCAGATACTTTTCAACAATTGGTGCTGGAACAGCTGGACATCACATGCAAAAAAAAAAAATGAGTCTGGACACAGACCTTTTAGCTTTTTAAAAATATTTCTTGTTAAAATCCGGGGTTCATTCAAGGTACATGCATTGCATTTAGTTATTATGTCACTGTAGTCTTTTTAAATCTAGAGTCCCCCCACCCATCTTTTTTATATCAAACTGACTCAGGAAAGAATCTAACCCAATTGTCTTATAGAATGTGAACTCTAAACTCTGTCACCAAACTTTATGGTGTTAACTTATTCTCCTGTCCCATGTATTTCCAAACTGGAAATGAGGCCTAGAAGTTTGATTAGATTCAGGTTACACAAGGAACTACTAATTCTTAATTGCCTGCAGGGATAACTACCATCTTTACGGTAGCTGTTCCCATGGTGATAAGTTCTTACTGCTTCCTTTGACAGATGTTAATGTTCGTGTGTCAAGTCTCACACTCTTGGGAGCTATAGTGTCCACCCACGCACCTTTACCTGAAGTCCAGCTACTTCTGCAACAGCCATGTTCTTCTGGACTCAGTAATAGCAATTCAGCAACCCCTCACCTCAGCCCTCCTGATTGGTGGAAGAAAGCCCCTACAGGACCCTCTCTGGAAGAAACGTCAGTTAGCTCACCTAGGGGATCTTCAGAGCCCTGCTGGCTCATTCGACTCTGCATTTCCATTGTCGTACTGCCCAAGGAGGATTCCTGTTCAGGTAGCGATGCTGGCTCTGCAGCAGGAGGCAACTACGAACCATCCCCCATGCGACTGGAGGCCTTACAGGTAGGAGATTTCATTTCCTCATCTCTGAAATGGAAGTAACCATTCCTCCTTCAGAGTGACCGTGGGGAGCGAGCAGGTAAAACCAAGCCATGTGTCAATTGTGTTCGTGGGAGTTGTATTTTAGGTATGGGTGGTGTATTGTTTTTGTTGTTGTTTTGTTTCGGGGAGGTGTTCCTTGGTTGTAAAATAGCAGATTCATTCCTTTTTGTTCTTTGATTGCAAACTATTTTAGTCACTTCAGGTATTATATGACAGGTGGATGTAATAGATTGTAGAATAATTCTGAGTGAAATTGTACAGTTAATTTTTGATTTTTGCAACTTAAATGTTTAATTCTCTATAAGCTTCTCCTTGGTCTTGTACCTGCTTAGAGTAACAAAATAATTGTTCTTTCAAAGGAAGAAAACAATCCTAGATAAAAGAGTTTACTTTTTCTATACAAATGTGATCTGAGACTGGGCCTGGTCCTGGGGTCTGCTGCTAATTAACTGGGCAACATGAAACATGTCCTTTGATCTTGTCAAGCTTAGTTTCTTTAGCTGTAAAATTCAATTAATATCTACTTTAAAGAACAGTTCCAAGACTTAAATGAGATTATGTTAATGAAAAGCAATCATATACTAAAGCACCATAAAACTATGATACAGTTTATTGATGTTAGTCACGAAATAAAGATTATGGTTCTTAATTTCATTCAACAGATTTCAGCCCCTGTTAAATATAAGTGATTTCTGAAATATTATAACACTTTTCTGGATATTGCAGCCTTGCACTCAGGTCTTAGAGGGTTAATTCCATGCTGTCTTTGCAGGTATTGAGTCTTCTGGCAAGGGGCTACTTTTCAATGACTCAAGCCTACTTGATGGAGCTTGGAGAGGTGATTTGCAAGTGCATGGGGGAAGCAGATCCATCCATTCAGCTTCATGGAGCAAAGGTAATTTTCATCAAAACCACAATGCTTTTTCCTTCTCTTCACTTTATATCCTTCCTTTTCTTCACTTTGTATTCTTCTGCCACATGTCCTTCAATTCTGAGATTTCTTAAAGAGGTTTCAGGTAAGGAAGACATACATTCTTCTGTTTTCGGCTCTTACACGTAAACCCCACGAATTGATTCGGTAACAAATTAATAAGATATAGCTGTTGATTTCAGTCCTTGAAAGAATGCCTCTGTTAAGAGTGACTGAAAAAAGAAAGAAAATTAGTTGCAAATTATGTTTCCCCTTGATTTGAGGTGATCTCCGAACTCAAGTGAAGGTGTTACTAAAGTGAAGGTGTTACTAAAGTGAAGGTATTACTCAAGTGAAAGTGTTACTCAAGTGAAGGTGTTACTAAAGTGAAGGTGTTACTAAAGTGAAAGTGTTACTCAAGTGAAGGTGTTACTAAAGTGAAGCTGTTACTCAAGTGAAGGTGTTACTCAAGTGAAGGTGTTACTCAAGTGAAGGTGTTACTAAAGTGAAGGTGTTACTAAAGTGAAGGTGTTACTAAAGTGAAGGTGTTACTAAAGTGAAGGTATTACTCAAGTGAAAGTGTTACTCAAGTGAAGGTGTTACTAAAGTGAAGGTGTTACTAAAGTGAAGCTGTTACTAAAGTGAAGGTGTTACTCAAGTGAAAGTGTTACTAAAGTGAAGGTGTTACTCAAGTGAAGGTGTTACTAAAATGAAGGTGTTACTAAAGTGAAGCTGTTCGTTCGTTCTCATGCTCCACTTTGGTAATTCTTTTTCTTGGCAGCTTCTGGAAGAACTGGGCACAGGCTTAATACAGCAGCATAAACCGGACTCCACTGCAGCACCTGATCAGAGAGTGCCAGTCTTCTTGGTAAATAAATGTCAATTCATAGTTTTCTTTTATTAGTGCTTCAGTTGCTGTTTTATTTTGAAGCTCAGTGATAAATGGAGGGATGATACGGTTTCTTCCAGTGTCAAAAATTATGTTTTATAATCCAGGAAAACATGAAACTAGTATAAATAGGTTTTATTTTACATTTCAGTTTATTTGCAATTTAGTATGTGGTAGGCTTATGTATAACATATAACCAGCAATAGTAAAACTAATATTTCTTTTGCATAAAACCTAGTCTGGTTACTCAGCCTGCCCAAGACAGAAAGAGCCAGGGATTTTGTCTCCAAAGCCATGGGATCAAATTTAGGGAACATGATTGTATTAGTCCATTTTACGTTGCTATAAAGGAATACCCGAGGCTGGGCAATTTATAAAGAAAAGAGGTTTATCTGGCTCACAGTTCTGCAGGCTGTACAAAAAGCATGGTGCCAGCATCTACCTCTGATGAAGCCTCAGGAAGCTTTAAATCCTGGTGGAAGGCAAAGGGGGAGCAGACATGTCATATGGCAAGACAGTAAGTAAGAGGGAGATGCCAGGCTCTTTTAAACAACCAGCTCTTGTGTGAGCTCATAGAATGAGAGCTCACTCGTTACCACAAGGACAGCACCAAGCCATTCAAGAGGGATCCGCCCCCATGACCCAAACACTTCCTATTAGGCCCACTTCCAGTGTTGGAGGTCACATTTCAGCATGATGTTTGGAGGAGGCACACATCCAAACCATATCATTCTGCCCCTGGCCCCCACAAAACTCATGTTCCTCTCATTGCAAAATGCAGTCGTCTCTTCCCAGTAGTTCCCCAAAGTCTTAACTCTTTCCAGCATCACTCAAAAGTCCAAAATCTCAGCTGTGACTCAAGGCAAGTTCCTTCCACCTATAAGCCTGTAAGATCAAAAACAAGTTATTGATTTTTGAGATACAATGGTGCTACAGGCATTGGGTAAACAGTCCCATTCCAACAGGGAGAAATCAGCCAAAAGAAAGGGGCAACAAGCCCCACACAAATCCAAAACCCAGGACAGACATTAAACCTTAAAGCTCCAAAATAGTCCTTGACTCCATGTCCCGCATCCAGTGCACACCGGTGCAAGGGATGGGCCTCCAAGACTCCTGGCAGCCTTGCCCTTGTGGCTTTGCTGGGTGTAGGCCGTGTCCCATTCCCAGAGTTCCACTAGGCAGTGCTCAGTGGAGACTGTGTGTTGGGGCTCCAACCCCACATCTCTCTTTGGCACTGTCCTAGTAGAGGCTCTCAGTAGGGGCTCTGTCCCTGTGGCAGGCTTCTGCGTGGGCACCCAGGCTTAGGGAATCCTCTGAAATCTAGGTGGAAGCTCCCAAGCCTTCTTCACATTTGCATTCTGTGCATCTGCAGGCTTAACACCACATGGAAACTGCTAAGGCTTACAGCTTGTACCCACTAAGCAGAAAACCAAGCAGTATCTGGGGCCCTTTGAGCCAAGGCTGGGGATGCTGGGAGCAGTGTCCCAAGGCTGTGCAGGGCAGTGGGGCCCTGGGCCTGGCCCCCAAAACCACTTTCCTCCTAGGCCTCTGGGTGTGTGATGGGAGGGGTTGCCTCAGAGATTTCTAGAATGCCCTCCAGGCTGTTTTCCCGTAGTCTTGGCTATTAGCACCTGGCTCCCTTTGAGTCATGCTAATCTGTCTAGCAAGTAGTTGCTCTGAGCTTGGATTCCTTCTCTAGTACAGGGCCAGGGTGCAAATTTTCCACATTTTTATGCTCTGCTAACCTTTTAATGATAAGTTCCAACTTTAAGTCATTCCTTTGCTCCTACATCCGACTATAGGTTGTGAGAAGCTGCCACATCACCTGTTGAATGATGCTTAGAATTTCTTTCACCGGATACCCTAAGTCATTACTCTTAAGTTCAACCTTATGCAAATCCCTGGGACATGTGCATAATGCAGCCAAGTTGTTTGCTAAGGTGTAACAAAGGTGACCTTTCCTCCAGTTCTCCAAACTTTTTAATTTCTATCTGAGACCTCCTCAGCCTGGCTTTCACTCTCCATATTTCTATCAGCATTTTGGTCACAACCATTTAATCAGTCTCTAAGATGTTCCAAACTTTCCTTTGTCTTCCTATCTTTGGAGCCTTCCAGACTGTTTCAACCTCTGCCCAGTACCAAGTTCCAAAGCTGCTTCCACATTTTTAGGTATCTTTATAACAACACCCCATTCCTTGGCACCAATTTTCTGTATTAGTCTCTTTGCTGCTGCTGTAAAGAAATACCTCAGACTGGACAATTTATTTTTCAAAGAGGTTTGTCTGGCTCACAGTTCTGCAGGTTATACAAGAAGCATAGTGCCAGCATCTACTTCTGGTGAGGCCTCCAGAAGCTTCCAGTCATGGTGGAAGGCGAAGAGGGAGTAGGCGTGTCACATGGCGAGAGAGGAAGGAAGAGAGAGATGCCAGACTCTTTTAAGCAACTAGCTCTCGTGTGAATAACAGAGTAAGAACTCACTTATTACCACAAGGATAGCACCAAGCCATTCAGTAGGGATCTGCGTGCATCACCCAAAAACCTTCCTCTAGGCCCACCTCCAACATTGGAGGTCACATGTCAACATGAGATTTGGAAGGGACACACATCCGAACCATATCAGCCACTTAATGGATACGTGGTTATAGGCATGGTTTCCTAGTTGTAAAAAGGAATAATAAACCATAACCCTTCAGTCACAAGGCTGTTGAAAAATCGAATGACACGTAAAGATGCTAACACATAGGAGGTAATTCCGTTACCCGCGTCCCCCCTGCCCCCCACCAGCCCCACCACAATTCTATTAAATTCCTGTGTTTTCAGGTTGTTTCTGCTACCCCCACACTGTACCAGTTCCAAAGATGGATGAAGGGCATGTGACCACACCAAGAAAGGCTTCTACTTAGTGCCAAAAGCAAAATCAGCTCAGTGTTGGTGGTCTTTGCTCCCTCTGCCCTTCACATGCTGCCTATTCTTTTCCCTTCACAATTTCTGTCATCCTTGCAGTGAATTAAAGATTCTAACCCTAGTCCCTGCCTTAGACTGCCACTAAAGCTTTCATATAACATGTGCAGGGAAGTGAGTTGAGCTTTGTTATCAGACAGAACTCAGTTTGAATTCAAACTTCTCCCTTTGCTAGATAAATGACTTTGGGCAAGCTTCTTAACTGTTCACACTCAGGTATTGTTCGTCTGTGGAAAAAAAAAGACGTGTTTTCTATATTGCTTGTCTATTAGTGAGTAACAAACATTTAGCAGCTTAAAGCAATGTACATTTATTTTCTCACAGTTTCTGTGAGTCAGGAATTAGGACTGGCTTGGCTGAGTGATTCTGGCTTAGTTCTTCCATGAGGTTGGGATCAAGATGCCCCCAGGGTTGCAGTCAACTGACGGGTTGCAAGACCTGATGGGGTTGGAGGATCCTCTTCCAGGGTGGCTCACCCATAGACCTAGCAAATTAGTGTTGGCTGCTGGCAGGAGGCCTCAACTCATTTCCTCCCCGTGAGGACGTCTCCAGAGGGCCGCTTGAGTATCCTCTTGACAAGGCAGCCAGCTTCCTTCATAGCAAGTGATCCAAGGGAAAGAAAGCAAGACAGAGCTGTGGTGCTTTTTACGACCTAGCTTTGGAGGTTTCGTGCTGTCATTTCCACGACATCCTATTGGTTACACAGGTCAGCCTGTTCAGTATGGGAGGGACTACACAAGGGTGTAAATATTAGTAGGTGAGTGTAATCGTGTGCCATCCTGGAGACTGGCAACCACTTTTTGTCTACATTCTTCTGGAGTGGGGCAGGGAGGGCCCAGACTGGGTTTCCAGGAGCTGAAGTAGGAGAAAGACAGAACTGGTGTGTGAAATACACAGCAAAACCCAGGACTAGGTCCATGGGACAGAAACAAAACATACCAAAACCACAGAGGTTCACAAATGAATATGAAATCACAGGATATGTATAAAGCATGGAAAGGAAACTGTTGACATGGCTACTTTAGAGGCTGTGAAGTGAGGTAGTTCTTCAAAGTGCTGAAAACAGAACCTACTGCCCAATTTAAGAGTGTCCACTGTGTACCAGGCCCTGCGCTAGAAACCTTACACAGAGTATTACATTTTATTATCACACAGACTCTGCAAAGTAGTTGAAAAAGCCCTAGCCGAGTGTCAACTGATCTGGATTCTGGTTCACCCCTGCTGCTGATTAGCAAGTTGTATTGTCTCTTTGTGCCTCAGTTTCCTTGTGTGAAAAAGTAGGGATAATGCTACAGACCCCATTTATTTGTGCCAAAGAATAAAATGCGTTGATACATGTAAAATACTTAAAGCAGTGCCTGGCATGGCATGAGCTCTCTGAAGAACATTAGCTGCCGCTGCTGTTGCTGTTACTGTCGTCACCATCTTCAGCCTCCTCTTAGTTATTATCACTGTTGCTGCATAACTTTATCAGACCACAGTCTCCTAATCAATAGGAGTTGAATGAGAGGCTTAAACCAAAGTCCTTTCATCACTGTGGAAGAAGAACCAATGAAAACATTTACAGAAAGCTGCTACTTTAAGGGAAAATGTTTCACTAAGGCCATTTCTGGTAGGCTTAGCTCCGAGTTGGTTCCCCTATCATGTCTTGGGCTGCAGCTTTTCCTTTGCCTCCGTTCCAGGTGGTGATGTTCTGGACTATGATGCTGAACGGTCCTTTACCCAGAGCCCTGCAGAATTCGGAGCACCCAACTCTCCAGGCGAGCGCCTGTGATGCCCTGTCTTCCATCTTGCCAGAGGCCTTCAGCAATCTGCCGGTAATGTGAGGGTGTTTTCTCACCCTGAAATCATGGCTGGAGCACCAGAGCTAGAAATTGATGCTTTTGCATTTTGAACCAATATTCAGCATCATCTCTGATGAAAAGGTGCTAATTCTACTTGAGTTGGGGATGAGGGCACTGGGGAACAGCAAATAGGAAAACTTGAAGCCTTAATATATCAGGAAAGCTGTTTCCCCATATGCGTTAGAATGTAGGTGGTAGAGGCAAGGGTAGCAGAAACTTGGAAGGCAGAGAGATTTCAGGAAGATTTCATATCCAAAGTTTAAAAGGCCTGAGTTAAAGCCCAGCTCTTCGACTTGCTAGCTCTTTGACTCTTAACCTCTCTAAAACTTGGTATTATCATCAATAAGATGGCAGTCATGTGAAAAATAACAAGTATGGGAAAATACTTATATTTATTGTCCAACACATATGGTATTTGTCTTAGTCTGTTTGGGCTATTATAATCAAATACCATAAATTAAGTGTCTTCTAAACAACAGAAATGTATTTCTCATAGTTCTGGAGGCTGGAATTAAGATCAAGTCACTGACAGACTTGGTGCCTTGGGAGGGTTCGCTCTCTGGCTCACAGATGGCACCATGTGAACTGTGTCCTCAAGTGGTGGAAGGGGCAGGCAGCTTTCTGGGGCCTCAATCATAAGGGCACTAATCTCTTTCATGAGGGCTCTGTTCCCAAGACCTAATCTCCTCCCCAAAGCCCCACCTCCCATCACCCTGGGAGTGAAGATTTCAACATAGGAATTTGGGGGAGCATAAGCATTCACAATACTGCTATTGAGAATAGTAGTATTCAGCCTGCTTTTTTTCTTTAGTCCTCAGTGACATTTGCATCCATTCTTATTTACATAAATGAGCTTCTATAAAGAAGGCAACTTTAATAAAGGTTAAATGTGATGAGATGCTGTGTGTGTCTTGCATGAAGTGGGTGCTCAGATAATCATGGAATCTGAATTGAACCTGCTCTTTACCAGAGTAGCCTCAAGGTCGCAATTGTGTTCAACTCCTGAATATGGTCTCAGACACAGATATTTCACATCTTTTATGGAAGCCTTTGGCTCCTAGTTATTTCATTCTCATTTTTCCCTTGTCGACCTTCTCATTGCAGAATGACAGGCAGATCCTGTGCATCACAGTGCTGCTCGGGCTGAATGACAGCAAGAATCGCTTAGTGAAAGCTGCAACTTCACGGGCCCTGGGAGTCTATGTGCTTTTTCCCTGTCTCAGACAGGTCAGAGTGAGCCTATTTAGCTCTTCTGTGTCCCTTTTGTAGTCCATGACACCCCTATTTTGTGGATATAGAGCTCCTGCATTGGATGGTAAAGGAAACTAAATTGCTTTGTAATCTGATTTCTTTAATTGCTACTAAAATGTGGTCATGTGCCAGGCATGGTGGCTCATGCCTGTAATCCCAGCACTTTGGGAGGCCGAGGCGGGTGGATTGCTTGAGCTCAGGAGTTTGAGACCAGCCTGGGCAACTTGGCGAAACCCTGTCTCTACAAAAAATTTTAAAAATTAGCCAGTCATGGTGGTATGCACCTGTAGTCCCAGCTACTTGGGAGCCTGAGATGGGAGGCTCACTTGAGCCTGGGAGGTGAAGGTTGTAGTGAGCAGAGATCACACCACTGCACTCCAGCCTGGGTGGCAGAACCAGACACACACACACACACACACACACACCCCCACACCCACACACACACACACACTCTCTCTCTCCATATATATATATATAGTTATACATATAGTTTTATGTATATAACTACAAGCATTACTGTATATATACCATATATGTAAATGAACTAAGGCATATATATATATGGTATTTATTTATTTTTAATTTTTAATTACTTAGCACACTGCCTGGGACCTTAGGCACCCAATAAATGCTTAAATTAATGAATGATCTAATAAAAATGAAATGGGACATTACCAGGTGGTAGTCATCATTTAGAAAGCTGACATAGTTTTTACTAAGAAGGAAATAATGTCTTCTTTCCCTCTTACTTGTGACATTTATCTCACTGAGTGGTGTGTAGTACATAGGATGTGTTTTGGAAATGCATTTATTTTTCAGAACATTATTTCCTGAGATGGAAATCCACCAAGCACAGAATTCACAGATAACTGTCCCAGGCTATCTTATATATTCGATGTTCATAAGAGCAAAATCCGTAGGCTCCTCGGGTGTCCATGGCACATACCAAAATCATGGGAGCTTCCCCTGAGATTTTTTTGAGTGTCGAAATTGTAAAATACAAGAAGAACAGTAAATTGATTGAGTAGATGAATTTTTATTTCCAAGTAGAAATGTGCATGAAGGCTTGTAGCTTTATCTGAAAATAAGTTTGAGAATTTCAAAGGTAGCAGCATGACCTGCTAAAGTAACTGCAGTGTTTTGTTTTGTGTTATAGGATGTCATATTTGTTGCAGACGCAGCAAATGCAATATTGATGTCACTTGAAGACAAGTCTCTAAATGTTCGAGCCAAAGCAGCCTGGTCCCTGGGCAACCTGACAGACACTCTGATTATCAACATGTAGGTGACTGAGCTTGCTTTCCCCAGCTGACTTCTGAGAATGTCGTCGGTCCCTTCCATGAAAGTATCAGCAGTAGTTCCCGCATATTATGCCGTCTTCCTGCTTTGTTTTGTTTGATATTCCTTCAGAAAATAAAATTAATAAGCTGTTCTTAATATATATTAGGAATATATTAAGACATATATATAAGACATATATATGACATATATGCCATATATAAGACATATATGGCATATATGACATATATAAGACATATATCAGACATATATATTATATAAGACATTATATAAGACATATATGTAAGACATTATATATAAGACATATGTTAACACATATATAAGACAAAAAAATACTGTATGTCAATATAAGTAATATGTCCACATTATAGAAAACATAAAAGCAAAACCTTAGTAATGGTTACTGTACTTCTGCATTTAAAAAAAATTTCTTAAAGTAGTATATTCACAGGCTAAAAAAAGATCCAGATAGTACGAAGTAGCATTTAGTGTGAAGCCTTTCTTCTACCCTGACACCTTAGTTCCCCTCCCCAGAGGTAGCTGGTTATTCATGTGCAAGTGTCCTGCCTTTTGTCACTTCACCATATAAGCGACGTGTAAAATGTGTAAGCATTCTCTTTTATTGACTTGTTAGAAATCCTTATTTATGATTACATAATTATCACTGTGTGATGATTATTTAACCATTTTTCTATTACTGAACATTTGTTTTAGGCTTTAGGCTTGTAGGCTTTTATATTCAGTGAATATTTTTTGCATGCAATCTGCATTTTGAGACTTTTTTTTTTTGGAGACATTCCTATGTGGGGAACTATTGGGTCAAAAGATATATACTGTAAGTTTCTTGATATAATCTAAGCAGATTTGTTAAACTGTTTTCCTAAACTTTTATGCTTATACTAAGTGAATGTATTTCTATATGTATATATTTAAGTGTATTTACCTTTTAACATGTGTTGCCTGCTTTGGGTGGAACAGGGAAACACCAGACCCAAGTTTCCAGGAAGAGTTCTCTGGTCTCCTGCTCTTGAAAATGTTACAATCAGCTATAGAAGCATCCAAGGATAAAGACAAGGTAGACTCACAACAAAACCCAGTATCTCCCAAACAGATAGTTAATGTATTGTAGCTGCAGTGTGGTAGTTTAGTGTGGCTTGATGTTCCTCAGACTATCCCACCAAATGTACTCCTGTTCAAAGGAGACTGAGGGTGTGCTCAGGGTATAAACGGCCCATTCCACACATGTATGGTTTCTTTACTGTCTCCCGCCTCCGGAAAAATATCAGTACCCATTGTAATACTACATGACATATTCAGATTCCTTTTAAAATTAACTTTTTTTTATTTCCAAAAAAAAAAAAATTTTTAAGTAGAATTGACAAGTCAGAAAGATGAGTAGCTCTTGGCTTTGAATATTACCTGTTAAACTAATAAGTTTAAAAAGCACAGGTCTGGGCTTTAGGTCAGACATACATGGATTCAAGCCCTGGCTTGCCCTTTAGTAGCTGGGTGACTTTGGTATATTATGTAACTTCTCTGAAGGTCAGCTCCTCACCTGTAACATGGAAGTTATATACCTCACTGGATATGAAGATGCCCTATGTTAAAGCACCTAGCACAGTACCTGACCCATACCATGTGCTCACTTTAATACTACTTCTGAAAATCTGGTAATCACCCAGGAAGCCCTACCTCAGAGCAATTCAATCAGAAATTCTGAGGTTAGGGCCTGCGAATTGGTTTTAAAACAAAAGGAAAAATCTTCCCAAGTGATTCTGGTGGGCTGCAGAGGTTGAGACTCTAGTCTAGTAGAAAAGTATTGGACTGGAATTATTGAACCTAGCTTCTCGTCGTCTTGCTGTCAATCAGCCTTGTCCTGTTGTCCCCGGTCCTTATACTCCATCTCAGTAAAACAAGGAAGTTGGACCTCTCTGAGTTCCTGTCTAGCACTAAATAAAATAAGAAAATAAATAAATAATCAGAGAGAGGAGTTTTGTAGAACCTCACCTTTCTGATGGCTCAGGATGTTAACCAGACCAGACCTTGTGAGTTCCAAGGACTTGCTTTAAGAAGTCGAGGACCTCCTGGGTTTTTTAAAAGCTGAAATTAGACTTTTGGAAACATCTCTTTGGCCAAACAGATTTCTAAAGCATTTACATTTTTTTCTAGGTAAAAAGCAATGCAGTCCGGGCCCTTGGAAATTTGCTTCATTTTCTACAACCGTCTCATATAGAAAAACCCACATTTGCAGAAATCATTGAGGAGTCTATCCAGGCCCTAATTTCTACTGTACTAACAGAAGCTGCCATGAAAGTCCGATGGAATGCTTGTTATGCAATGGGAAATGTATTTAAAAATCCTGCCCTTCCTTTAGGTAAGAAAGTTTCCCTTCACTCCCTGGTGGAAAGCCTCTTGGGACAACACACACCAATCTACATTGTTGTTAAAGATGTTTGTCACATGTTATTTATCATAGTATTAGGAAAAACTGGAGACATCCTGAAAACAAGTTTAGGGGAACATTGAAATACATCATTACCTATACAATGGGATATATAATGGGATATTTTGTTGCCATTTAAAATTACTTAAAAGAATTTGATAATCTGGAAAAATACTTCTGATATTAAACAAATGAAAGCAGGTATTAAATAATTTCTACAGAATGATCTCAATAGATGGGTAGAAAAAAGACTGAAAGGAAATTGGACTAATTATTAACAGTGATTGCCTCTGGATGGGTAGGATTTTTTCTGTTTTCATTTTCTCAATTGTCTACAATAAGCATATATTGTTTTAATGGTCAAGAAAAAAGGAAGGAAAAAAACTGGAATGAGAGGGGATATAAACTGGAAATCCCCTATGAGCTGTGTACAGAAGTGGATGCCATTAATAAATGTAAGGAGGACATCTGTCTCTAAGTAGTGGCATGCCATGCACCTTGATATGTCATTCAGGACCAGTAGCTGCTTAGGTGTATGGATCGGAGCCTCCAGACCTCGCTCACTTTGAATGCCAGCGTTTGCTTTATTGCGTCTCTCTCTCTCAGAAGATCTGAGACCTAAGGATGTGTTCCTGGAGAGGAGAGCATGCATCAAGTGAGGGGAGTCTGGCTCTGCTCCCCTTTATTGCCCAGAGCGTCCAGGTCGACCAGTCAGCTGGGAGTATGTGAAGTAGCCTCCCGGCTTCTTCCATTGAGGAAGTCACCTAAGGGTGACCTTTTGGGTTGGAGCCCATTGAGGTGGATGTCCACCTTCTGGAGAGCCAAGAAGTCCCTGAAACCAGGGCACCTCAGTGGTGGTTGGCTCCTACCTGCCTCCCCGTATGGCCCTTGCCCTCAGCCTACTAGAGAGAGAAGTTTACCTGCATGACTTGGAGGGAAAGGGAAGCTCCAAAGAGGCAGGAAGTTTGAGAACTAGAAAGCATCCAGTAGCAGAGCTATCAAGAGCCACATAAGAAAAGGGAGCTAGAAACTGATAAAGGACTCTGACGGGTCGGATTGTGAGTGTCTTGTAGCTCTAGCAGTGGCCCATTGTCAATGGCAGTGGCATCCACCAAATGGAAAGGGCCTGCTTGCCTATCTTCGGAGGCAACAGAGAAGCCAGGAAGGGCTGGGAGAGTTAAGAGAAGCTGCATTCTACTCTGTCAGCCATCTTGAGTAAGGACACCCCAAAGTGGAGTGGGTAGCAGTAGCTCTGATAAGGAGGAAAGCAGGCTGATTTCCTAGGGCCTACAGGTATGGAGAAAAGATAGAAATCTGGGGATCTTTTTCTTGAAATTGTAAGTTTTCTTTATCTTTGCAATAAAATGCATGACTTGCTATGGCCAGAGCAGTGTCTGGATGCTGTTGCAGGTGAGCATGCAGCTCAGAAGTGCCCAACTGAGAGGATAGATGGGGTTGCAGTTCAGTCCACGCTCTGCCCACGAAGCCATACCCCCATGGGACAGAATCCTCCCAGAGAAGAAGCCTTTTTCTGAGTCACCAAAGGCCCTATATAGGGTAGCAGAGGCTCTAAGCGTGTGGCAGGCTGAGGGAGGGAAAGAGGGAGGTTTGGGGATTGGCATCTGGCCACTTACCTAGGATCGTACAGTCAGTCACCACCCTTGTCTTACAGGATGATTGTGAGAATGAAGTGAACACATAAAATGAGTGTCTTGAGCACTAGCGTTTAAGCTTCCTTCCGCCCCTCTCCCTCTCACCCCACCTAGTTCTAAGCCTGCATTTGTTTTAGTGACTGTGGATTCTTTCTAGGGACAGCCCCATGGACCTCCCAGGCCTACAATGCCCTGACATCAGTCGTGACATCATGCAAGAACTTCAAAGTGCGCATCAGATCTGCAGCTGCCCTTTCCATCCCGGGGAAGAGAGAGCAGTACGGGTCTGTTGACCAGTATGCTCGGATCTGGAACGCATTGGTCACTGCCTTACAGAAGAGCGAAGACACCACAGACTTTTTGGAATTCAAGTACTGTGCCAGCCTACGGACCCAAATCTGCCAGGCACTGATTCACCTCTTGAGCTTGGCCAGTGCCTCGGACCTCCCTTGTATCAAAGAAACCCTTGAACTGAATGGGAATATGGTCCAGTCCTATATCCTACAGTTTTTAAAATCAGGAGCAGAGGGAGATGACACTGGAGCACCCCACAGCCCACAGGAAAGAGACCAGATGGTCAGAATGGCCCTTAAGCACATAGGCAGCATCCAGGCACCGACTGGAGACACAGCCAGAAGGGCCATCATGGGCTTCTTAGAAGAGATCCTGGCCATTTGTTTTGACTCATCTGGATCACAAGGGGCACTCCCAGGGTTAACAAATCAGTGAAGATCCCACCATACTGTCTAGATGTCGAAGGTGGCAATAGGAAGACCTGAGCTTGAGCATAAGATCTGTGGGATTTCATCTTAGGGGCAGGAACAATCTGTTCACTATTTATTTAGAATGACTTAGCAGCCATTTAAATTTTCACAGAGGGCTCAACCACCTTTGGAGTGGCTCCATAGCACTGGCCATGGTCAGGGTTGTTGGAACATCTGAGCTGTGCATCCAGGAGCAGAGGAGTCAGGTTGTAATATGGGCCAAGCAGACGGGCTTTGAGGGCATTTAGTCTCAGAAAAAAGAAATGTAGAAGGATTTCGGAATTAGAATTTTGTATATTGTATCTGTAGTTTTGTAATAAACCAACAAAAAATAGTGTGTCTGCAATCTCTTGTTACCAAGTTGTATTTCTAGCAAGCTGCAGGCAGAGCTGCAGTTCAGCCAATTTGTCCTGGCCCTGCTGCACAGGACGCGAGGATGCTGACAGTTCCTCACAGTGGCACAGGACGCAAGGATGCTGACAGTTCCTCACAGCCGCACAGGATGCGAGGATGCTGACAGTTCCTCACAGCCGCACAGGATGCGAGGATGCTGACAGTTCCTCACAGCCGCACAGGATGCGAGGATGCTGACAGTTCCTCACAGCCGCACAGGATGCGAGGATGCTGACAGTTCCTCACAGCCGCACAGGATGCGAGGATGCTGACAGTTCCTCACAGCCGCACAGGACGCGAGGATGCTGACAGTGCCTCACAGCTGTGAGGAACTGCCGCTCCGAGCTTCTGGAGTGCCTGTGTTCCCCCGACCGCCTTCCCTGCCACACCTCCCCACAATCCAATAACCAGAGTTAACTCCCAGCAAGCAGGGCCCTCTAACCTAGGCTCCAACATCGACTTCTACCTAAATTTCCTAAATTAGAAATTAGATTTCTAATTTCTAATGATGCTCTTTAGGAGAATGTGATCCCACACACTAAATATATGGTGGTTTTGCCACCTTTTAATTTGTGCCTTTAAGAAAAGATCATTTGGCTAATTTAGTTGGTTACAAAGAGGGGTTTCCAATTATATTTTGATAATGCCCCAAAAGTTATGAAAGTAATTTCTACTGAATATATTTAAATTTTGCATTTCTCTATTGAGCACCAACGATTTATTGGAATTGATTTCAATTAGGAATTTAGGGATATATAAGAACCAATTAAAGTTGTCCATACTTATCTTTGATGTGGGACAGTTAAGAAGATACAAAAAATGGGTTTTGGTGATATTTTATCATGGTTATTTAGCTTAAAATACACGTGTAAAGGCACATGTCTTCCATTTTTCTCCTTTGCCTTTTAGCTGCTCTTTTCCTGTCTGACATGTTGGCTGCTCAGAAACTGCTCTCTGGGCAGTGATTGGGGAACAGGGTATTCAGGTTCACTAAAGGCTCAATTTTCCATTGATAGAATATCAGTGTCCACAGAATTAAGACTGCAAGCACAGCAAAGACACCCATATTGAATGTTCCCTTAAATTGCTTTTCTTTGGAGACAATTCTGAACATGAAGTGTTATAGAGGGCGCAGGAAACAGTGGAGCCCACCTGACCCTGTGATGAATCTTGGAACTTCCTTCTCTTGAATACATTCTTAGTAGTAGCTTATTGGCATTTTCAAAAAAGGAAAAAAAATATATGGCATAGATAGCTTATTACTGTGATTCTTTGAGTTTTCTCAGGTGAGTTTTTTGATAAAATATTTGTGAAGTGGCCTCATGGTTTCATTTGATGATTCACTCTTATCCTTTCCTTATCTTGAATAAAATCCCATTCATCTTCTTTTTAAAACTTTAGCTTCTGTAAAGGTTCCTAGATCCTGATGTGGATGTTAATGTTCACGTGCAGAAAAAGAACAAAGGCATAGCACCTCTAGAAATTTCAGAAGGCAGTGGTACTTGCTGTGTCCCAACAGTACGCTGATTCTCTTCTCTGCAGCATTGTGGGTGTACATACACCAGAGGACAGAAGCTCCTCAGATGCCTGAGCACGTGCCTCCATAAAGCTGCTGTGGGGAAAGGAAGCCACAGACAATAAAGACAACTTAAGCTGATGAAAATCAGCACACAGCCCCAGTGGTTCAGATTTCTAATGCAGAATGCCAGATTCTAAATTATCTTTTGACACTTAAACATTGGGAGGAAGAGTCATCCAGGCACAGATGGCTAGGGCACTTGTCCATTAGATTACAGCATTATTGGACATTGCTGATCTTACTCTTTGAACCTTTTCTGTGGTGAGTAAAAAAAAAAAAAATTCCTATCGCCTTCCAGAACTCAAGAAAAGCCTCTCTTCTGAGGTGGGGTGCCGTGGCTCATATCTGTAATCCCAATAGGCCAAGGCGGGAGGATGACTTGAGCCCTAGGAATTCTAGACCAACCTGGGCAATATAGCGAGACTTTGTCTCGACAAAAAAAAAAATTAAAAGTTAGCTGGGTGTGGTGGTGCGCACCTATAGTCCCAGCTACTCAGGAGGCTGAGGTGGAAGACTGCTTAAGCTCTGGAGGTCAAGGCTGCAGTGAGCTGTGATCACACCACTGCACTCCAGCCAGGGCAACAGAGTAAGACCTCTCTAAACAACAAAAAAGGAAACCTATAGAGCACCAATGCAAAGGTGTCCTCGATTTTGGTATTTGTGTATGAATACAGACCATGAGCAAAAACCTCACCATCTTTCCAGCATAAGAGCTAAGTAAATCAAATACTCTGGTTCATTCAGCCTTTGTTGCATTGATACAGTGCAGTGGTTAAGAGCTTGGGCTTAAATCCTGGCTGTGCAGCTTTCTACCTGTGAAAGTTGCTTAACCCCTCTGTGCCTTACTTTATTCATCTGTAAAATGGGGATAAAAGTGCCTACTTCATAAGGATGTTATAATGATTAAAATAGATTATACATAGAAAGTTCTTAAAACAGTTTCTGGCATTCAATAAATGTCAGGTATTTATTTCCTTGAATTTTCAGAGCAGCAGGCAGAAATACTGTCAACACATCATGAGCCTTTGTGATGGCAGTTAAACAGCTGGAATCTTGTAGGTCAGGTGCTAGCTGGCATGCCTTGGGAACCTGAATCAGAAAGATAAGCAGCAGTGAGGAAGAGGCGCTGCTGCAGGACCTCTCTATCCTACTAGGAACAGCCCTCTGTCTAGCCCCCACGGGTCCCTCCCAGGAAAGAGAAGGGACTAGAAGTGGGAGAGGCCATACACACTGAACAGGGGAGTATGAACCGCCTTCTTGGTTCTGCCTCATGACCCATTCCTGAGAGCCAGTCTTCAGAAATCACATCTCCAGCTTGCACACACTCAGGAATTACTCCTGGTTTTAAAGGACAACTCCTCTACTTAATGACTACACCCTTGGGCAATCGCTTGACCACTTATCTGTAAAGGGATACCAGTACCTCACAGAGTTGTTCAGGAGTAGCTCCTGGCTCAGATCCTGGCATAGAGAGAGGGGCTCAGTGACAGAGGTGCCTCTTGTTACACTTTTCTTGGGTCTTCTCCCGGGGCTAGAATTTCTCTGCTTCTACTCATTGGAGTAAGATTCCTAGAGTGGAATATTGGAGAATGTCTGTCTGGTTCTAGTATGCAACTTGAGTCCTCAAGCCTAGGCTGAAGGGATCCTCAGCTCCAGGAACATGGACATTATATTAGGGGTGGGGCCAAAGTCTTGGATAATGAGCACTCATTCAATTACCATTTCCATCCAACACGCCTGAGCACCACAACACCGTAGCCGGCAGCCGTGGCTCACTGGACTCATCGGGGAGGAACGCGGTGGTGGTGCAGGCTCTCTCCAGGCATACTGTGTGAAAAAGCCCCTCCTTGAGAATGATTGCTTTACAGTCTCCGCCATGACCAACCAGGATTTGCTGTAGGAATGCAGGAAAGTCCTATTAATAAAATGCAATCACATTAGTGGGTCAAATAAGAAAATACAAATGGTCATTTTTATGGATGCTGGAAGAGTGATGAAATGCAGTATCCTTTTCTGATCAAAATTATTTTTAAAAAAGAATTCAAAAAGATAATTCATTAGCATAATGAAATATACCTATCTTAATAGGGACTTCCCTAAAAGACTCAGAACCAAGACAAGCAAGAATGATATCACCAATATCACCTAATACTGTACAAGAATTAATGGCCAATGTGATTTGATAAACCAAAAATCAAAATTTTCAGTTTTTTTTTCAAAAAGAGGTTCCAAATTATCATTGTTTGCAGAAAACCAGTCTGAGTGATTGGATTCACAAATCCTTGTGTGCAGAAAACCAAGAAAGTAATAAAACCAAAATTCAGAAAGTAATTAAACCAATATTCAGAAAGTAATAAAACCAACAAAAGTTCTGTAAGGCAGCTGGTTACAAAGTAAATATGCCAAATCAGTAGCTCTTCTATATATCAGCAATAACCAATTTGATTTTTAATAAAAATTTTAATAATAAAAATACCTGAGAATAAATTTAACCAAGCTTATGCAAGGATTCTGAGGAAAAAAAAATAAAAACTTTTACCAGTGGTCATAAAAGAAGATTTTTTTAAATGAGAAGATGTATCATATTACTAGACTGAAGGACTCAATCTACTAAAAGGCTACTTTTCTCCAAATCTATACATTTCATAAAATTCCCATGAAAATTAGAATTTTTTTTTTTTTTTTGACAGAATCGCACTCTGTCACCCAGGCTGGAGTGCAGTGGTATTATCTTGGCTCACTGCAACCTCTGCTCATGGGTTCAAGCAATTCTCGTGCGTCAGCCTCCCAAGTAGCTGGGATTACAGGTGTGTGCCACCACACCTGGCTAATTTAAGGACAAAATGATTCTAAAGGTCATCTGGAAAAGTGAAAACAAAAATTCAAGCCAGGAATCAGGCTTACAGCTACCACACTGCGGGGGGAAAGAGAAATTTCTCCCCCAATTAGTGTGCATTTTTCAACCTTTAAAAATCCATGCTTTTGTTTTTTAAATAAAAATCCATCTCCCATTCTCATTCCAGTCATACTCCATCCTGTCTTTCCCACTGAATGCAACTATGAATCCTGGACCACAGGCATGGAGCAGCTAGCTCTGAAAACAAAGTGGTAGCAGGAAGATCAGGGAGGGAAAAGAGAACTTGAAACACCACCAAAGTGGCAGTAAGTCTGCCATTTTACTTCCCCTCTGGGGTCTCCTGGCCTGGACTCAAATATGAACCAAAACCTGGAATTACATACCAGATGCAGATAGAAAGAGCTCTGAGCCTCTGTTTCTGACCCTAGGAGAGAGCGACGCACCCTTATAGGTCAGCGAAAGCAGGGAAATCCTGTGTTTGCTGTCTCTTTTCTCCCCACACCAGCCCCTAGGCAATCTCACTGCAGCAGTGGCAGCCAGGCAGGTGCCTAGAACTTCAAGGGAAGGAAACTCATCTCTCTGCCAGGGGAAGAATGGTCCCAACAGCAAGGGAGTCGTACCCATGGCTTTTTTCTCGCTACACATCCTTCCATGCTTGGCCGTGGAGGCAGTCACAGAAACTGTAGGGCAGAGCAGTACAGTTAAAACCCTTTCTAGCCAGAGGACCGGAAAGAGGGACCCCTGAGACTGTAAAGTGTTGAGATTTCAGAGAGGAGGGAACGCAAGAAGGCAATACCCTAAAGTTGTATATGAACTCCTGGGCTCATGCCCAGGCATTCCATGTGTGGATCTGACCAAAGGCTTTGAGAACTGAACCGTGGGACAAGCCACTGTCCAGTCTCGTACCCACCACTGGGTGGCGCACACACGGGGCGGATCTGAACAGCGCGGCAAAGGCTCTGAAGCTTAATTGACATTGAACCACAACCCGCAGGAGGCAGGTGGGAACTTGTGAACTGAACCTAACCAGGACGATTGCCTGCCAAAGCAAAAATACAGGCTTCCAACATGGCCCAGATTCTCATAACACAAAATTAGAATGTTCAGAATACCGTCCGTAACTACTTGACATGTAGAGAACAGAGAGAACCTTAATTTCCTGAAGACACTCCTGGGCTCAAAGGATCTTCCCATCTCAGCCTCCTGAGTAGCTGGGATCATAGGTGCGCGCCACCACGCCCGGCTAATTTTGTATTTTTAGTAGCGACGGGGTTTCTCCATGTTGGTCAGGCTGGTTTCTACATTTCATGTGAAGCACTAAATATATAATCCTAAATAGACTATAAAAACCTAGGTGTTTTGTAATCCCTAAAGCAACTACATTTTCAACTTACACAAAAAGATATGGTTAAAAAAATCAGTGAATTAAAATGGAATTCAAAAAAATTCAAATACTCCAAATGAAGGCAGGAAAAGTCAAAACAGGAATGAAAAACACAGGGAAAAATAGAGAGCAAATAGAAAACAAACAATAAAATATTAAATGTAAATCCAAACATACCAATGATTATATTAAATTTAAAAAGTTGAAATATGCTAATAAAAAGGCAGAGATTGTTGAATGTAAAAAACTAACGAACAAAACACCCAACACTCAACTATATGTGTCTAAGAAACTCATTTTAAGTAAATAGTATAGATTAAAAATGAAAGGACAAAAAAGAAAGCTATATCATACAAATACTAATCAAAAGAAATCTGGAGTAGTTATATACCATCAGACAAAACAGACTTCAGAGCAAGGAAATTTACCAAGGATAGAGAGGGACATTACATAATGATAACAAGGTCAATTTTCAAAGAAACCATTAACAATCCTAAGCATCTATGTACCTAACAACAGAGCTTCAAAATCCACGAGGCAAAACCTGACAGAACTGAAAAGAGAAATGGCAAATCAGCAATTATAGTTGGAGCCCCCAACCTGCCTTTCTCAGTAATCCCTAGAACAAATAGATCACATTCTGTATCATAAAACAACAATTTTTTTTTCTTTTTCAGACAAGGTCTTGCTCTGCTGCCCAGGCTGGAGTACAGTAGGGCAATCTCAGCTCACTGCAGCCCAACTTCACGGGTTCAAACGGTCCCCCCACCTCAGCCTCCCGAGTAGCTGGGACCACAGGCTTGTGCCACCACACCTGGGTAATTCTTGTATTTTTGGTAGAGATGGGGTTTCGCCATGTTGCCCAGGTCTCGAACTCCTAACCTCAAATGATCCACTCGCCTTGGCCTCCCAAAAGTGCTGGGATTACAGGCATGAGCCACCACTCCAAACCCATAAAACAAACCTTAACAAATTTAAAAGAACTGAAATAATACAAAGCAAGGTCTCTGACCATAATGGAATTAAACCAGAGATCGATAACTGACAAAAATCTCTAAATATTTGGAAATTAAATAATATACTTCTAAGTAATCCATGGGTCAAAGGAGGTAGTCTCAAAGGAAATGAGGATATTAGAAAATACTTTAAACTGAACAAAAACAAATACAATAAATCAAAATGTGTAGATGCAGCTAAAGAAGAGCTTAGATGGAAATTTATAGCATTTGATGCTTATTTTAGAAAAGAAGGAAGGCTCAAGTCAACAATCTAAACCTCAGCTTTAATAAACTAAAGAAAAAAAGGGCAAAATAAACCTAAAACAAGCAGAAAGAAGGAAGTTTTGGTAAGTTAAAGAAGCCACTCTCAAAAGGTTACATATTGTATGAATACATGACATTATGGAAAAAGCAAAGCTACAGGGACAAAAACAAATCGGTTGGTGGCCAGGGACTGGGGTGAGGCAAGGATGCCACAACAGGGAAACATGAAGCAGTTTTGTGGGAGTGATCAAACTGTTTGGAACCTTGATTGGGGTGGGGCTACAAAACTCACAGAACAGTATACCCCCAAATAGCCTTTTTATTGAAATAATATTCTCTCACTGTTCGGAATCCTGATTGGGATGGGGTTACGAAACTCATAGAGCGGTATACTCCCAAACAGTATTTTTATTAAAATAATAATTTCTCTCTCGCTGTATCTCCCTCTCGCTCTCTCTCTCTCTCACACACACACACACACACACGCATGCACACACAATCTCTTTCTCACCATGCAGACTGTGTCTGTTCACCACTGCCAACAGTATGCCAAGTATAATAAGACTAAATATGCTTTTCGGTTGAATTAAAGGCATTCATTCAAAATGAATCACTGGTACCCAAAAGATGGGGTCTAACTTATGTTTAATTATAATGGGAATAAGTAGCACTTATTGACTGCTTTTTAATTTGCCAAGTACTGCAAAAGATTCAGATGCATTATTCAAATGCATTTCTAACTCTTAGATCCTTCTGTTCTTTATAATGGTATATTTTGTAGCCATTTGTATTTCTTGAAATTTCAAGTCTTTTTGGTTCTTTTTTATTCTTTTGGCAAACTTTCTTAAAAGTACAAGATCCCAAGTTGCACAGGAAAATAATAGCAATGTAGCGGTATGACCACCAGATGGAGACAGAGAACACAAAGTTATTCAGACGCAAGGTTTTTGCCAGAGTTGTTTCCCAGGCTCAGGAGGCACAACACCTGGATATGAGATTGCTCCCATTAGGACGCTGGTCCTCAAACCTGGCTGCTCATTAAAATCACCTGGGGACATTTACGCTCCTGATGAACAGCCCCCTTCACCCCACCCCTGAGTTTTGTGGTCTGGCGTATGGTCTTGCCACTGAGGGTTTTAAAAGCTGCACAAGTGATTCTAGTTGCAGACAAGTTTGAGAACCATTACTTTCAAACATGCCACAGTGGAGGGCCTCAAGCTGGTGTGTTTCAGAATCATCTGGGGAATTGGTGAAAAACAGAGACTCAGGCTGTTGTAGCCTTCATTCTTTTGAGAAGCAGTGTATTCTGAAATGATGACATACTAAACTTACAATAGTTAAAAAAAAAATCAGTACTGAATCTGACACAAGCCCAGGTGTGGTGGCTCACACCTGTAATCCCAGCACTTTGGGAGGATCGCTTGAAGCCAGGAGTTCAAGACCAGCCTGGTCAACATAGCAAGAACCCATCTCTACAAAAGAAAAATTAAAAAATTAGCTGGGCATGGTGGCACATGCCTGTAGTCCCAGCTACTCGGAAGGCTGAGATTGGAGGATGGCTTCAGTCCAGGAGGTCAAGGCTGCAGTGAGCTGAGACTGTGCCACTGCACCGAGCGTGGGTGACAGAGTGAGACCGTGTCTCAATAAACAGATAAATCAGATACAGTCTCATACTAGATTCTTTTCCAAACTGGGCCAGTGGGTTTCCTCTCCAGAGAAGTACAGGCCACACATGCTGGCAGGTGCTGGAAGAGTTTCTAAAGCTGTGTTTGGTTGTTCCATTTTGGGATGTTAAGAAAAAGGCCCCTCAGCCCAGTGGATTCCCAGCCTTCATGTAGTCTACTCCCCAAATTTGTTTGCACTCTTTCATCAAAATGTTTAAATTATTTTATTTATTTTAATTTTTAATCTGATTTTTTTTTTTTTTTTGTAGAGATGGGGGACTCGCTATGTTGTCCAGGCTTGTCTCAAACTCCTGTTCTCAAGCCATCCTCCTGCTTTAGCCTCCCAAATTGCTGGGATGACAGGTGTGAGGCACTGTGCCCAGACTGAATTATTTTAATATTACAGCTATTATAGATTAGGTTTCTAAATAACATTTGTTGTTTTTCCATATCATCAAAGTAATGAATCTTCATTGTGGAACATTTGGAAAAAACAAAACAAGACACACATGTAAGAAAAAATTACCTATTCTCCTACCACCTGGAGATAATCACAGTTATTTTGATATGTTTCATTACAGATTTTTTCATGATATGTGTACAAGTGTGTATGGGTATACACTCTTAAGTGTGCACTTACACGTGCTCCAAATGTGTGTGTGTGTGCACATGTGCACAATCCAATATACATCGTGGGGGATCTACAAAGCTGTGGTCACAGTGTGGAGCCAGCTTCACAGGCCTCCCCAGACAAGGCCCTGGACTGCCCCCAAGTCCTCCCGAAAGGGACATCTGTGGCGGTGGCAGGGCCAAGATGCCACGAGCAACCACCTGGAAGCCCCGAGTACTCAGTGTGAACCAGGAAGTGGAGGGGAAGGGGAAGGGCAGAGTGACAACCAGGAGGAATGCTTGCTTTTTCTTCCAAGCACGAGGGACCCTTTTCTCCACTGCAGCTGACCTGATGCTTATGCCGGGAAGGAGGAGGGGCAGACTCCATCCTCCAGGTCCCTCAGGAGGAGAAAGGGACCAAAGTGGGAGACTTGGGTCTGAGGTCTGAACTTGACCCTGCACCCGCATCACTGCCGGGTCTTGTGGATCATGAGTGATCCTGTAGTAAGTGAGGGTATTGTTCACGTGGTTCCGAGTGTTACGGAGAGCTTTTGTTCTAAGCTTATTTGCCTGGAGAAAGGAAAAAACGATCTTATTAGCACCAAAGGGTGTGGTAGACAGAACAATGGCCCCCAGAGACGGCCACATCCTAATCTTCGAAGCTGTGAATATGTTATTGACGTGGCCAGGGGGAAGTGAGGCTGCAGATGGAGTTAAGGTTGTTAATTAGCTGACTTTAAAATAGGGAGATTATCCTAGACTGTCTGGGCGGCCCAATGTGGTCACAAGGTTCTTAAAAACAGAAGAAAGGACAGAGAAGAGAAGAGTGAGCTGTCACCAAGGACGAAGGCCAGGGAGACGCAACCAGGCCGGCTGTGAAGATGGAGGAATGGGCCACCAGCCAAGGAGGGCAGGCAGCCTCTGGAAGCTGGAAAGAGCCAGGAAATGGGTGGGATCCCCAGGCTCCAGAAGGAATGCAGCCCTGCCGACACCTTGACATTAGCCCAGGGAGACCACTGTTAGACTTCTAACCTGCAGAGCGGCGAGATAGTAAGTGTGTTGCTCTAAGCCTCTAAGTTTGTGGTCATTTGCTGCAGCAGCCATAGGACGCTCATCCAAGGAGGATCCCAGCTCCAGCCCCTGGTGCCCTGGGGTGGGTTCTGCAGGACACCTGGTGTGGAACTGGAGTCTCCTTCCCAGGGCATGCCCTGCTTTTGCCGACTGTCCTCTCTGCCTGGAACCCATCCCGGCCTCGGGCATGCTCGTGCAGTGGCCTGAGCTGGAATATTGCCACCACTCCTTCCTCCTGTGCCAGCGACTCTGAGCTCCATGTCTGACTCAGTCTGATGCCCGCCACCCCGGCCTAGGTTTGGAGGTCAGGCAGTCCTGGGGTTTCAATTCCAGCTCTGTGGCAGCGTCAGGTTCCCCACTGTGGAAAGGACACAGGAATCCCTCTCTCGTACTGCTTTCAGGAGCTTGTCTACAAGGAGACTGCTCTTTATAAAATACTGGGGGGAGTCCTGGGGACTTCCTACAACAGGCCCTGCCGGCTCCAGTCCCACGAGTCGGGGTCACGGAGCTCCCGCGTTGGGCACGCTTCCCTGGTTACACTCACTCTTGGCTCTCACATCCCTGAGCTCCACTTGCAGCATAAGGACATCGAGGCCTGGTGTGAGGAGCCATTTCTTCCCCAGGAGTAGGTGGTGGGGCACTGCCGTGTCTCCCACAGCCCTGCCTTCCCCAGAGAAGGCGCAATGTTCCCTTCTGGGTGGTCCTCCTGGACTGCGGTGGGCCCCAGGCATACACATTTAGGTCCCCAAGTCAACTCGGACTCTGCCCTGTGAAACTAAAAATAAAACAACACTGAACTATAGGATGCACAGAAGGAAGGAAGTCTAAGAAGTTCTGATTTTTCGTGGTTCAAGGTCACCTTGCTGCTTTTATTTAATAGCATTTTTTTCTCTCCTCTCATAGATGCACCTGTTGTGCTGGTGCCTTAAGTGCATTTGTGGTCAGCCTCTTGGCCCATCTCTCATGGGAATGAGGATTCTGTGGTCAAATACATTGGGCAGATGCTGCCTACTTCATCCCCCTCACTGAGAGTCGAGGAACAGCCCATCAGCACATTAAAGGCTCTGGCAAGTCCTACAGTAAAGAAACTGCTTTAACAGTGTTTTCCAATGTGATCTGACCACAGTCCTTTGTTTGCACATCATAGTAACCTCCAGCTGAGAATGCTTCTTATAAAATGCCAGCCTGGAAATGCTCCAGGGGTTTCCCCAGATCAGCAGGTAGGTAACGCTTGAAGGCATCCTGGGTGTGGGACAGACTGGGCACTCTGCATGGAGGTGAGTGTCTGAGGTCTCCTCAGCTTGCTACGGCTCTGAGGGGGAGTGGCAGCTGTGGGCCTCCCTGGGTGCCCCCAGCCCAGTCCAGGCCCCATCACTGTGGGTGGGCACAGCTGGTGGGCAAGCCTGGGTGAAACTCTCTCACCTTCCTGACTCCTGGCCGCAGGTGCAGCTTGACACAGGGATCTGCCAGCCCACTGTGGTCCATGGGCTTCAGGTCCCGGGTAGAGAACAGCAAAGGGTGTGAACGGGAAATGGGGAGACGGAGCTGCCAGGGCCTGCAGGTGCCTGGGCCAGCAGATGCCCTTGTCCCCTGGGTCTCCTGGCTGGGTCCATTCATGGCCCCTGTCACAGAAGCCCCTGGCCCCACACCTCCAGACAGAGGGAGTGAGGGTGGCATTGTGGTACAATCTCCCCTCCCCCAAACATCCTGGCCCAGGGCAGCTGTCGTGGGGCCTCTGTCAGGACAGACTTTCTCTCCTCATCATCCTGAAAGCCAGGTGGCTCACCTTCCTCTGAGCCTCCCTCCCTACCCCGCTTTGGTCAGGCCCTTCCCTCATCCTGACTCCCATCCCCCATCTTCCCAGCATGGCCTCCTGAAAGGCCATGTCCCTCACTGACCCTCAATCCACATAACCCCCGGTCACCATCTGAGACTAGGCCCCATTTCTAGCCATATTTATCACAACTCCCAGTCAGTCCACAGAGGTCACACAAGCTGATCGGCCACAGAGGGTTCCTCCACAAGACGGCACCCCTCACTCACTCTGCCTTCGGGTCCTTTAGAAAACCCAGCCAAGCGTGCAGTCCCAGGGACACACAGAAGGATGGGCAGATAGGGGCTTCACTGACCTCAGCAGGCTCTTGTTTCTGAAAACTGCATTTTTTTTTTTCTTCTGGGCTGGAGCACAGGACTGTAGGGAGGCAGCTGTGGCATCTGTGGGTTGCAGCCGGTAACCCCAGAACATTATTCAAAGATGCACCTCAAGGCCTCTACCCAGCCGGGTCAGGGAGGCAGCATGGCTGCTCACACCAGGCTCATCTCCAAGGGGAGGCTGAGTTTCCCTCCCAGATCAAACCCACCTTGGTTTGGCAGAACTCCGGGGGATCGGGGGGCTCCCAACCACCTACTTCTCTGCCACTGGAAAAGGGCAGAAGTTTGGGGGCCCGGCTGGCTTGGTTTCTGGGCTCAGCCCCTGTATTCACTAGCTAGGAAGTGGATGAGTACTTTTCACCCTAAGCCTCAGCTTTATCATCATCTGCGCCTCAGCCGCGCGCAGTGGCTCACACCTGTAATCCCAGCCCATGAGCCCGGGAGTTCAAGACCAGCCTGGGCAACATAGTGAGACACCGTCTCTACAAACAATTTAAAAATTAGCTGGGTGTGGTGGCACGTGCCTGTGGTCCCAGCTACTAGGGAGGCTGAAGGAGGAGGATTGCTTGAACCTGGGAGGCAGAGGCTGCAGTGAGCCATGATCGTGCCACTGCACTCCAGTCTGGACAACAGACTGAAACCATTTCTCAAAATTAAAAAAAAAAAAAAGGTCAAGGATGTAAGAGTCCCATCTTCCCAGGGCTGGAGTGAGAGGGAGGGAGGTGATGTGGACACAGGGCCTGGCAGGCAGAGCGTTTCCTCCCCTTCCCTGCATGCCAGGCCCCTGTGAGATGCTAGTGAAGTGGCTGAGGTCAGATGGGCATACGTGAGTGGTGCCCTGCACTGTGGGGCTGCCTCTGGGACAGGGCCTGGCTCAGTGGCCCCATGTGCACCCACAGTGACATGGCTGCTCTTCCAAACCCAACTCCCTCACCCTGGCCTCTTGCCTTTCCCACCATGTGCCTGGAGTGCAGAGTTCTGGGAATCTGGTGGCCCACCCTGTGCAGTGGGTGCCTGACCACTATCTCTTATTCTTACAATTCGTATACATTTGTTTGTTGTAGCTCAAAATGTTTTCACTGGGTCCTGTCCCTTGACACATTTCACTTGCATACCTTTGGGCCACCAGAAGTTTTGGCATGTCTGTCCAGTGGCTCTGGTTGTCCCACCTCTGCACCCCAAGACATCCGTGAGGGCTAGGCTGGGGGCGCTGCTACACTGGGACGGAGTGATGCCTGCTCTGTCCTTCTGACCCCTGGACTGTGATGGGCCCTCTGCTGCCGACTCTCCACTCCTTCACCCGGCAGGTCTCTGAGCACCCTGAACAGCCACACATTTGGCCAGAAGCAAAAAGACCAGTGGGCACTGCCTGAGGCCGTGTCACTGTGCTGCCAACGGCTTCTGTGCCCAAACAAGTGGCTTCCCTGGCCCTGACCCGGGGTTCGCACCAGTGCCTCCACCCAGCCCTCTGTGGGGCTGCCCTCCCAAGAGTCTGACCTCTGTCCACAGAAGGGGGAGGGCAGGAGGCTGATTCCAGGTCAGGGAGCTGTTGGGGTCTCTTGGATAGACCCTCCCCAGCTAGTGAGTTGGCAAGAGACAGAAACTGACCCCATGGTTTAGGGGCGGGTCCCACAGTAGGGACAGGAGGAGTAAGCCATGAGAGGAGGCCCTGGCTGGTGCTGGTTCTGAGGGGACAGATGGGGGGGGGTCTGGCTTTGAGAGGAGAGCCTCTCCCCAAAACCCCAGCCCTGCCCCTCCCTGGGCCTCTCAGATGCTGTTGCTGGTGAAGTGTCCAGGAGAGGAGATTTTGATTCTCAAGTATCATTCAGCCTGAAAAAGGAAGCTTTGACACGGGCTGCAGTATGGATGAAGCCTGAAGACATTCTGCTGACTGAAAGAAGGTAGACACAAAAGCACAGATACTGGGTGATTGCACTTATATGAGGTTCCTAGAATAGTCACATCCATGGAGAAGGAAGCAGAATGGCAGTTGCCAGGGGCCGGGGGAGGAGGAATGGGGAGCTGTTGTTTAATGGGTCCAGTTTCAATTTTGCAGGATGAAGAGGCTTCTGGAGATGGGTTGCACACAGCGTGAAGGTAGAAGGTACTGAGCACGACGGAACTGTACGCTAAAAATGGGTGGGTGGGTGGGGAGTGAAGGAGCAAAAAGAAATGGTTGAAATGGGAAATTTATACTTGTATATTTTAGCACAATTAAAAAACCCAAGAGTCTCCGAGGACTGGCAGCTCATTGAATGCTCACAACAGCCACGTAGGGCAGGGACAATCAACCCTATTTACAGATGGGCAAACTGAGACTGACCCTTAGAAGAGCGGACAAGCAAGGGTGCACCCCCGGGCGTCCAGCCTCCCCCAGGCCCTCCAGAGGCCTGTGCCAGTCCTGCTTCAGCTTGCCCACTCTGGGCCCCTCCTCACGGGACCCCAGCCCCAGCTCCCCACACCCCAGGACCCCAACTCTTCCGGGAAATGCACCACATCCCCTTCCCTGCAAAGCTGGATTTACACAGAGAAAGAACTGGGGACTGAGGGAGCCACCATGGCTCCGGGCCTCCCATCCGCATTTCCAATGCCTGAGGGATACACCCCTAAGTGGACCCCTAAGCAGACCTCCCAATCCTGGAGAGATGCGGGAGTCTTCGCTCCGGGGGTCACTGGTTATCCCCACCTTCAGCTTCCGGTGGCACATTTGATGCTAGGGAAACTCCAGGCTGGCAGCCTGCTGGCCCTGGTGAGTGCCCGGGCCCGGCGCAGACACCCCTGCTGCGCGGTAGAGGGGCCCTGGAGAAGCCTGAGCGGGACTCTCACCAGGCAAGGTCCACATCCTGGGCAGGGTGGGGTTTGACGCTGGTTTGAGTGCGGTGGCGCAATCTCGGCTCACTGCAAGCTCCGCCTCCCGGGTTCACGCCATTCTCCTGCCTCAGCCTCTCCGAGTAGCTGGGTCTACAGGCACCCCTCACCATGCCCGGCTAATTTTTTTTGTATTTTTAGTAGAGACGGGGTTTCACCGTGGTCTCGATCTCCTGACCTCGTGATCCGCCCGCCTCGGCCTCCCAAAGTGCTGGGATTACAAGCGTGAGCCACCGCGCCCGGCCTTGACGCTGGTTTTCTGAGTGACATGGCTGAGGCCACAGCTGGGCTGGGGCTGGTGGGGTTGGGGAGGGGTCTCCCATCCCACCCCCACCCCACACAAACCGATTCCTTGCTGGACTGCGACCTCTTCCGGCCTCGGTTTCCCAGCCAGTCCCGGCCTGGGCCGGACCGGCACCCTCCGGGGCGGGAAAAGGTGCCGGAGCACCCGCCGCTCGGGCCTCGGCCCCGGGACTCCGGCGCTTGCCTGCTCCATGGGGCTCGGGGCTCCGTCTGGGAGGAGGGGGTGGGTCCTTTCTACCCCTGGGCAGTGGGCGCAACCGGTGGGCAAAGGTCCGCGGCCCTGGAGAACGCCGCGGCGGGGTCCACGGACACCAGAGGAGGAACCGCCAAGGTTTTTCCAAAGGACAAGCGGCCCGGCCCGGCGGTCCTCCTAGTTACTCGGCCCGCGCGCCACCCGGGAGCCGAACCGGCTCCAGCCCTGGGCTCCCTCCCCAGCCCGCCCCAGCCCCGACCCTCCGCTGCGGGGCCCTCCCGGAGCGACCGGCCAGCGGGGAGCGACTACGCTGCCGGCTGCAACGCGTGTCTCCCCCAGACGCAGCTCCGCCCTTCCCGGGAACAAAAGCGGCTGCCCGCGCCTGAGCTCCCAAAAGGTTGGCGGGCAGGGAGCGGGCGCCTCGCCGGCTCCCCGGAGCCCAGCCCCGGAAATGGGACACCCCCAGCGGGTGCCCCCAAACTTCCCACGTCTCCGGTCCGGTCGGGGGAGGGGTCGGGGCCGGTGGGCAGGGCGCGGAGAGGGCGCGGAGCGCTTAGGGGTCTGCGGCCCCGTGGCTGGGGGTTATGCCAAGGCAGAACGCGACGACGCGACAGGGAGGGACAGAGGGCACCCGGAAGCCGGGACCGCCAAGCCGGAGCCAGTGGAGGGGCGCGAAGTCGGCGAGTTGCAAACTTACTGCAATCGTCC
The DNA here is from genome assembly GCF_028878055.3 of Symphalangus syndactylus. Lineage (NCBI taxonomy): Eukaryota > Metazoa > Chordata > Mammalia > Primates > Hylobatidae > Symphalangus > Symphalangus syndactylus. Next base: position 23,631,668 of record NC_072442.2, on the reverse strand, counting down.
ACCCGTAGCCTTAATCTCTCAGGCGGCTTGGCGGGCGGCTGCGCAGGGCTGGGACCTGTGCTGGATCCTTAGCCTCCGAAGAGATGGTCCGCATCCTTGTCGTCGTCGCGGGCGCCCTCAGAGGGGCGGCGGCGGCCGGCGCTGGCAGTGGCTGGGCGCGCGGGGGTGTCATGGGGCAGGTCCCCGGGGAAGTGGGGGAAGTAGCCAGAGACCTGCTGGATGGGGCGGATGGGGCCAGGGCACACGTCGATGGCCACATGCTCCTGGATGCAAATGGTCGCCTTTTCCCCGCGCCGCCGGGAGGTCATACAGGCAGCGCCTCCCCGCCCGGGCACGGCCTGGCCCGGAGCGACTCCGGCCCGGGGGCGGCTCAGCAGGCCTGGCGTGGCGCGGCGGGGCCTCCACGAAGGCCAGCACTAGAGAGTGCCAGGGGCGGGCAGGCAGGGGGCCGGCCCAGCCCGCGTCACCCGGCAGCACCCACGCAGGGTGAGTGTGCGGGCTGCCCAGGCAGCGGAGAGAGCTGCGTGGGGCCACAGTCACTCGCACTCACACAGGCGGGCACGCCGGCCTGGGACCCCGTGCCCGCACTCCCTCGGGACAAGCGGGGAGCCAGCAGGACAGGGACCCACAGAACGCACACTCACTCACACGTTCCTGCAGGTGCCAGCACATGGCTGGGCTCCGTTCGCTCTCACGGGACACACGCAGGTGTGCAAGGACAATGCAAGTGCTCGCACACGTGTGCAGACATGTAGTGGAAGCATCCACTCGGTCACACCTGTAGGACACACATACACACAAACATATGCACACATACAGAGTTGGTTGAGGATGCTGTAACACAGTACGCCCCCAATGCGCGTGCGCGTGCATGCACACACACACACATACACACACACAGGTGATCAAGGGCACCCAGGGCACACATACACACAGGTGATCAAGGGCACCCGCAAGCACCCCTAACAAGACGCACAAACATGCACCCATAGAAGTAATCGGGACCCTGGGCACAACTCCCTCTCTCCTTCCCCATCTACCAGGACACGGAGTCACACTCCTAGGCCTGTGTGGACAGGCTGCCTACACACGGGCAGGACATGTACATGCTCAACTGTACAAGGACACTGTGGGCACAGTCTGTGCAAAAGCCGGAGATTTCTAAGTGGGAAAATAAAATTATTTCTCACCTGCAGTCCCTCAAGCTATTAAAGGAAACTCAAAGTAATATATAGTCTCAGTGGTATAGGTTTAATAAAAGGTATGGCTGTAGGACGCTCTGTTAAGAGCTCTGTAAGATTTAAGGTGGTGCTTAGTAGATACTTTGAGCTACACAAAATAGCTTCTAAAAATTTTAGGGGACTAGTCCAACAGACGCTTGCAACTCTCAAAGAAGAGAGAGACCTATTCACAAAAGGATCGTGGTAGACTTTTGGGTCATGGAGATCTGAACCAGTTTCATAGGAATCGTTTGAGCTTTTTAAAAGAATTGTACTGTTAAAAGCACTACCACTCAGACTACGAGGGACTAAGACAAAATCATTAGAAAACTGTTGGCCCTCAAATTTCTGCAGACAGGCAGCAGGATGAAATACCTACTGTGTTAAAGGTTCCCAAGACATTTTTAGGCTCAAAGTTTTGGTAGGAGGACTCACAGGATATAGTCATACTTATGGTTCTGATTTATTACAGTGATTTATTACAGTGAAAGGATACAAAACAAAATCAACAAAGGGAAAAGGTATATGAGCAAAGTCTGGAGGAAACTAGGTGTAAGCTTCCAAAAGTCCCCTCCCAGTACAGTCACACAGTGATAATTTCTTATGCATCGAGTTGTGACAGCCCATTTGAAATACTGTTCACCAGGAAAGTTTGCCTGAGCCTAGGAGTTGAAGATTTTTACTGGAGGCCCGTCATATAGGCACTCCTTCTACCTAGCATGTGCCAAATTCCAGACTTCCAGAAATGAAACATGTATTCCACATAAAGCATACTGTTTGCACAAAAAGTTTAGGCGTAGTGAGGCACTCTTGTCATTTAGGGAAAATTTTGTATCAGTGTAGAGAACTGTTTAACATTCAGGTTCCCAGATGTCAGCCAAGGGCCAACTTTGCAAGCAGGCCTTTCTAAGGACTGCAGTCTCAGGCCAGCTATGTTATCTTTTCTGCACAACTAATCAGATGCAAGCACAAACTTGATGGTAACAGAAATCTCGGTGATTTTCCAGGGTTGAAGTTACTATGAGCTGAATGTTTGTATCCTTCACAAATCCGTAAGATGAAATCCTAACCTCCAGGTTAGTGGTGTTGGGAGCTGGACCCTTTGGAAGGTGATTAATTTTTGAAGGTGCTGTGATTTCTCTTGATCCTCAGTACAGATGGGACTGTTGCACCTTGTTCAGTTATCTCTGTGATTTAATTGATGTTTACATGCTGTTTTATATCTCTGCACAACATGGAATATGAATACAACAATTCTATCTGGTTTAAAAGTACCATGCACAATCTGTCTTGATAATGACCTTCCTGATGTAAGTGGGTTTGGACCTCTACAGATTCTATTTGTGATTTTTAAAAATGAAAATATATCAATTTAAACATAAATAAAAGTTTACAGTGAAAAGTAATAATTTGCTGGCTGGGTGCGGTGGCTCACATCTGTAATCCCAGCACACTGGGAGGCCAAGGTCGGCAGATTGCTTGAGTCCAGGAGTTGAAGACCAGCCTGGGCAACATGGCAAAACCCCATGTCTAGTAAAAATACAAAAAATTAGCTGGGCTTGGGGGTGTGCACCTGTTATCCCAGCTACCCAGGAGGCTAAGGTGGGAGAATCACCTGAGCCTGGGATATGGAGGCAGCAGTGAGCCAAGATCGTGCCACTGCACTCCAGCCTGGGAAACCAGAGTGACACCTGGTCTCAAAAAAAAAAAAAAGGAAAGAAAAAGAAAAGAAATTTTCCTCCCCATTCTGACTTCCAATACCTCCCACCTCACTCCAGGAAGAACCACTATTATAATTTCTTGGGTTCTCGTCTAGAGATACTGTACATCTATCTGTCTGTCTGTCTATCTATCATCTATCTATCTATCTATCTATCTATCTATCTATCTATCTATCTATCATCTATCTATCATCTATCATCTACCTATCATCTATCATCTGATCAATAGTTACATACATTTTTGTATATGTGTGTTTGTCCTGATAATATTCTGATAATATTTCAGTTTAATGCTTGGGTTAATGTCAAGATCTTTGGAATGTGTGTTTGGGCTGATACATATTTGAATTAAAGTCATGATACAGCCGGGCATGGTGGCTCACTCCTGTAATCCCAGCACTTTGGAAGGCCGAGGCAGGTGGATCATGAGGTCAGGAGATGGAGACCATCCTGGCCAACATGGTGAAACCCCGTCTCTACTAAAAATACAAAAATTAGCCGGGTGTGGTGGTGCATGCCTATAGTCCCAGCTACTCCAGAGGCTGAGGCAGGAGAATCGCTTGAACCCTGGAGGCGGAGGTTGCAGTGAGCTGAGATCGCGCCAATGCACTCCAGCCTGGTGACAGAGCAAGACTCTGTCTCAAAAAAAAAAAAAAAAGTCAGGATATGTATTTGGGCTGGGCTGTTTTCTGATCTCTGACTGACTTTGTTTTGTTTTCTGATTGACTTTATATATATATATATAATCTATATATATAATCTTTATATATATAAAATCTATAGATATAATCTATATATATAATCTATATGTATAATCTTTATATATATAATCTATATATATCTTTATATATAATCTATGTATATAATCTTTATATATAATCGGATTGACTTTATATATATATAAAATATATATATACATAAAAATATATATTATATATATAAAATATATATACATAAAAATATATATACATTATATATATATAGAGAGAGAGAGAGACAGAGAGAGAGACCGAGTCTCTCTCTTTCGCCCAGGCTGGAGTGCAGTGGTGCGATCTTGGCTCACTGCAAGCTCCACCTCCCGGGTTCACGCCATTCTCCTGCCTCAGCCTCCGGAGTAGCTGGGACTACAGGCGCCTGCCACTGCGCCCGGCTAATTTTTCGTATTTTTAGTAGAGACGGGGTTTCACCATGTTAGCCAGGATGATCTCGATCTCCTGACCTCGTGATCCACCCACCTCGGCCTCCCAAAGTGCTAGGATTACAGGCGTCAGTAGCGGCGCCCGGCTTTTTATATTTTTTTTATTATAAATCTTTTTGTGGGAGGAAGGGAAGGACTAAAAAATGCTACTGGAGATAGAAAACCCATTTATCCATTTGTGTTATATCACACACTGTAGTTTTCTGAAATTATATCTTTTTTTCATTTTCCGGATCTAGACTAGGGGTCAGTAAACTTTTTCTGTGAAGGGCAGGAAGTAGCCACTTTAGGCTTTGCAGGCCATTCAGTCTTTGTTGTGACTCCTTAACTCTGACATTGTAACTCGAAAGCAGCCGTGGACGATATGGAAACCAATGAGTGTAGTTACATTCAAATGAAACTTTATGAGCACTGAAATTTGAATTCCATATTATCTTACATATCACTAAATATTATTAGTCTATGTGTCTGTTTGTATTTTAAACATTTTAAAATGCAAAGATCAGTTTAGCTCTTGGGATGTGCAGAACCAGGAGGTGGCTTGGATTTGGCTGTGGGCTGTAGTTTGCTGATTCCCAGACTATCTGAAAACTAATAAAAATCAGTATTCAGGCTGGGTGTGGTGGCAGCCTGTTACCCAAGCTGGAGTGCAGTGGCGTGATCTCGGCTCACTGCAACCTCCACCTCCCAGAGTTCAAGCGATTTTCCTGCCTCAGACTCCCGAGTAGCTGAGACTACAGGCATGCAACATCATGCCTGGCTAACTTTTGTATTTTTAGTAGAGACTGAGTTTCACCATGTTGGCCAGGCTGGTCTCAAACTCCTGATCTCAAGTGATCTGTCTGCCTCAGCTTCCTAAAGTGCTGGGATTACAGACGTAAGCCACCACACCCAGCCAACTTCTTCATTCATTCTCTATGACCCAGCTCTGACCCCCACTTTTAGTGCTCCCTCAGTCTACCCTACAGCCTACCCTACATCTTTGATATCTCATCTTGAATTCTAGCTCCCATAATTCCCACCTGTTGTAGGAGGGACCCTGTGGGAGGTAACTGAATCATGGCAGTCGTTTCCCCCATACTGTTAGTGAATACATCTCATGAGATCTGATGGTTCCATAAGGGGAAACCCCTTTCACTTGGTTCTCATTCTCTCTTGCCTCCCACCATGTAAGATGTGCCTTTGCTCCTCCTTCGCTTTCCGCCATAATTGTGAGGTACCCACCTACCAGGTCCTCACATGTGAACTCTCCCTGCACTCATGAATGCCCTGCCACACGAGTGTTGGTTGGAGTATTGTTTAGAAGCAAATCAGCCTTCAGTGTGTACCATGGGCAGCTATTAGGCATGAAAATCTGCCGGTTGCCCTATGATTTCTATGAACCAAGGGATCCCTACAACAAGGGAAAGTTGGATTCCCACAGAAAGAGGCTAGGCAGGCTGGGCACGGTGGCTCAAGCCTGTAATGCCAGCACTTTGGGAGGCCGAGGCGCGTGGATCACGAGGTCAGGAGATCGAGATCATCCTGGCTAACACGGTGAAACCCGGTCTCTATTAAATATACAAAAAATTAGCTGGGCGTAGTGGCAGGCGCCTGTATTCCCAGCTACTCGGGAGGCTGAGGCAGGAGAATGGCATGAACCCAGGAGGCACAGCTTGCAGTGAGCCGAGATCACGCCACTGCACTCCAGTCTGGGTGACAGAGCGAGACTCCGTCTCAAAAAAAAAAAAAAAGAAAGAGGCTAGGCAAAGGCATTTGGTCCATTTGTATTGTAAGGCCTAAAATTTCAAGAGCTGCCTTGAAGTGGTTTCAAGTGCTCACAGGGTCCAAGGGTCTAACCCTGAGTTCTCCTGCTCTTTTTATGTGCCCCCCACCCAGTGGGATAGGCTCCCCACCTGGCTAGTTTCTCTATTATCAGATCAGCTGCACCCACCCACTTCTTAACCTATGAGTCTCAAGTCTCTGCCAGTCCTCACAAAAAAAGCTAATCACATCTTCCTGCAGGAGTCAGGGGGCATCTCACCCTCTTGTTACTATTAGCTTGGTGCAAAAGTAGTTGGGATTTTTGACAGTACTTTTAATGGCAAAGACCACAATTACTCTTGCACCATCCTAATACAAAGCCTGCCTTCCACGTCCTCTGCCGGTTCACCCTGCTCCCAAGTGGAACCCCTGTGGGCCACTGCATGGCATGCAGTATCCTCCTCCCTCAGGCTGTGAGTATAGGTGACACTAATTCTATGTGCTATTCATCTCATCTGTTCAGTGTCAGGTGTCATGGGTTCAGCCATCTCATACTATTTAAGGTGGGGGACCCGTCCTTCACTGATGGAGTGGACAGGTGATCAGAGAACCATCCCACCAAGAGAAAGACCCTCTTGAGGCCCTCCATCTCTGCATGTCAGGTTCACACTAGGTCTTAACGGTGCCAAACATAAGCCCTTATGCCACTCTTCTCTTCTCTTTCTCTTATCACCTTTGCACCTTTCTCCCACCCACACACATACATACACTGGGCCCCTGACTTCCCTCTTCCCAGCTTCTCTTTCTTCTATTAACTGGCAGTTGCTGCCTAAACTTGCCAGTCACCTTGAGAGTTGTGAGAGGATAGCCTGGCAGCCTGTAGCTTTATGCTGGGGGTGGGGAGGGCTGAAAGGAAGAGGACGCCCACCCTCCCAATATCAAGTTGCTGAGTGAAGTCTCCTTTGATGACAATGCAGTAGGGCTAAAGTGGACTAAAATTTGCTTTCTCTCTCTCAGGCTGTGAGACAGAGCATAGAACCTGTGTCAGGTCACAGGAGAGTGATCCCTCAACACTTTGGGCCATGTCCCAACCCCGCCTGCCCCAATTTCCATTGTGTAAAATCCACCTGCAACCTATGCCAGGTGGGTGGAGAATCTTCCCTCCAGGTTAATTCAACTTCCTGGGATATAGAGGCTGTGAGATTAAATAGGAGCCCCTAGTGAATGGAGACTGAATTGTACTCACCTTTTCCTTGGGCAGGCAGTTGGGGCTGCAGACACAACACTCACACAGCAATGTTCTGGGAAGGCGATCTTCTGAAAACACAGATTCAAGACAAATGTGTAATTCTCTCTGACCATGAAAAGGGATGTTAGAACCCCAGAACAGAAATAACATGTTTTGCAGGCACACAAATACTATGGGGCCAGTTGTGAAGGCATAATAATTCAAACATTCTTTTTACTCTGTGACAGGGCTCCATTCAGGCTATAAGATATAGGGCTACCATATGTTCCCTGGTGGAGGTGGATATGGTTAGGATGGGACTCAAGAATAAGGTTGGCAAATGTCTAGCTCCTAAAAATCCAAATTTTTTTTTTTTTTGAGATGGAGTCTCACTCTGCCACCCACGGTGGAGTGCAGTGGTGAGATCTCAGCTCACTACAACCTCTGCCTCCCGGGTTCAAGCAATACTCCTGCCTCAGCCTCCCGAGTAGCTGAGATTACAGGCTTGTACCACCACATCTGGCTAATTTTGTTTTTTTTTTTTTTGCATTTTTAGTAGAGACGGGTTTCACTATATTGGCCAGGCTGGTCTTAAACTCCTGACCTCAGCTGATCTGCCTGCCTTAGCCTCCCAAAGCGCTGGGATTACAGGCATGAGCTACCTCGCCTGGCCTAAAAATCCAAATTTAAGACACAAATACTTTGGAAGAAGATGAAATCAGGAGCAAGAGAGTGAGAAGTAATTGTAAAAGTGCTGTGTCCTGACCCTTGCCCCACTGGCCAGATTCCTGGAATCGGCAATAAGTAGACCCTGCCTTCATGTTTGGGGGTCTTTGAGTAGAAGATTCCAGGTTTTTTGTTTTTTGTTTTTGTTTTTTTTTTAGGCAGGGCCCTCAATGATAGAAAGTCTTATAGATAAGTTCCACAGTGTAACCATGGAGAGGAGGCATCCCTATATCAAAACTGGAGGTGCAGTATGCCTAAACACAAGCAGGGCAGAGGCAGCTCTCTGATTTTCCATGAGCACAGAGTATCATGGGAGGATCATCTTAATCATCTGATTCCCCTAAGAGGAAGACCGAAGTTAACTGAAAAATAGCTGATGGACTTGCAAAAGGTAGCCATGACCAGGACAAAAGGGCAATCTTTGCTTATGATTTCACCAGAGCATGCCTAAAGCCTGGAAAATTGCCAGCAGTCTAAAAAGTGGTTGTTCTGTTGACTTAGCAACTATTCCCGGCTGTAAAAGGAAATAGCACTACTGCTGTACAATGTAGACAATGTGGAAAAACAGTATGAATGGAACTCAGATTATTCCTGGGGTCTCTCCTTGCTTTACTGTGTCAGTGGTATAAGCTCATGAAAGATGTCTATAACTCCGTACAGGTTGGGTCATCAAGGGCTCAGATCTCCTCCAGAATAAAAATCTCAGTCACTCCACCGAAAATAGCACCAATCAATTGAGAGGGTGGCTGAAGGCAAAGGGAACATGCGTTGGATAAGTGGAGGAAGGAATTTGTTATAATAAGCTACAGCCTCACAACTAGTTTCAGAAATAAAGACTCTCAATCTACCCATATTTCACTTTTTATTGTTGGGTATATGTTTCTGTATTTAATCTTCTTTTCTCTTTCTTCTCCCATTTTCTCACTATTATAACTAGGTGAGTTAATGGTGGTTGACTTTTAGTATATTTCATAGGATATGAAGTATCAGTACAGGATCACAAAAGAACAAGAGATGAAGTGGGCACTATCAGGAGATCCTGAACTTGGAGCTGAATGAAAATAGCAAGTATTGGGCTGTCTCCCTTTGGGGACAAGATGAGTGGATTTTCAGTAGTACAGGGGCATATGCAGCTGTACTTGTATTATATTAGGTAGGGTTTGAATCCAAGGGAATGTACAAATATGCAGGTAGAGTTTGGGAATATTCCCAGCAGTGCTGATGCAGGCAGGAGTCCAGCAGTGGTGGTGAGTATGCAGGGTATTAATACAGCATTGGCACATGTCAGAGTCTTCTTGCTGTATGGACATAGCTATATTCTCTATTGCCAGACGCCTTTGTTTGCTGTCTATCAAACCTTCCTATCAATTTTCCAAGCTACTGTTAATATTCTAGTAAGTATGGTCAGTTTCAGTTATTTGCATAAAAACTTTTTGCCTGGTTAGCTCCTAGAGCTGTGAACTCCTCCAAATGCTCAAAGGGTGCTATGTTCTCACAGTCCTTCCTGCCCCAGAATCAACTAATACTGGGTGTAATTGGAAAGAGTTCTGCTGTCATCGTGGGACTTAGTATGGGTTGAGGAAGAGATAACATTGAGGCAGGAGTAAATACACAGGGAGTGTGAGCAACCTATTCACGCAGATCATTTCTGCCTTGGGGTCTGCTCAGGCCCAGTCACACTTTCAGCTTTTCCATTTGACGGGGTGTTGCTGGACATGCCCTACTTGATGGCTAAGTGGATCAGATAACACCCAGCTCACATGGGTGGTAATGTCACACATGAATGGTTGGGCGTTCAGTCTTTTCAGAGTTTTAGCTAGTTCTACAAAAGAGAGTAGATACTTTTCGCAGAGAACAGGAATTTGCTCCAAAACCCTAGGGGCTTTCACCGTGATTCTCCTATCAGGGTTTTCCAGCTCTATACAGCATTCCTGAGCAACTCTAGACATTTTGTGTATCAAAGACCTATTGGTTTATGAGGGCCAAGAGTCAGAGCTACACAAATTTCAGTTTGAGTCAACCAGAGAGACATTGATTTTTCTTGGCATAACTCAAAGCTAATATTTTGTTAAGTTTTAGACCACAGGGATCCTTCATCTCCCATGGAGAACCTCCATGAGGTGGTAATTCCATGAATTTTTATAAAATTTATCTTTCATCACAAGAAATTAATGTATTTTACCAAAACATCTAGGGTATCTGTGTCATCTGTCTCCAGGCCTTGTTGCACAATGCCATAAATGTACTAGATCAGATGGATATTCAATGGGATGGTGAAGTGGTTAACATCACTGTAATCTAGATTCTGTCATTGAGCCACAGAGGTAACTGACCATGAAGCAAGATAGCAAAAGTATACTGACAGCCCTGCAAGGTGAAAACACTTCACTTTTCTGCTTCTGATGTTTCTGCTTAAAATTTCAAATATCCAGGCCGGGCGTGGTGGCTCACATCTGTAATCCCAGCACTTTGGGAGGCCAATTCGGGCGGATCACGAGGTCAAGAGATCGAGACTATCCTGGCCAACGTGGTGAAACCCCATCTCTACTAAAAATACAAAAGTTAGCTGGGTATGGTGGCACATGCCTGTAGTCCCAGCTACTTGGGAGGCTGAGGCAGGAGAATTGCTTGAACTTGGGATGCGGAGGTTGCAGTGAGCCGGGATTGCACCACTGCACTCCAGCCTGGTGACAGAGTGAGACTCTGTCTCAAAAAAAAAAAAAAAAAAAAAAAAAATTCCAAATATCCAGATGTATAGCTGGCAACATTCCAGATACCAGGAGATGCATTTATTAGCTGTAGTAAAGAGAACACACCTTAAAGGGCAGCCATCATTAAAATTACCAACCAATTAAAATCACTGTTTCAGTTTTTGATAGGGCCCAATAATAACACCGTTTTATCACTGCCTGAGTTTTGAACTAAATGAGAAGCCAGACAAAGGAGTCAGCAGAGGAGGGACAAAATATTACCCTTATCATTGATAAAAATCTAACTTGGAGGATACAGCTAATGCCTTCAGAAAATTTAGATTACAAATATTAAGACTCAGAATTAAACAGACAATCTCATTCAGCAGTGTTAGACTAAGGCAGGATCATGTTCCTTGAGAAAGAGAGGGGAACAGAGCCTGTTCCTTGAGAAAGAGAAGGGAATAATGTGTGCTCTCGTGGTCAGCCAGCCACCAAGTGGAAGGAGAAAGAAAGGGGCTTATGTAATTTACAATTATGTAAGTAATAGGAAGAGTACATAGGGAGGGAATTTATCCAACTACAGGTGTACCTTGGAGACACTGCAGATTCAGTTGCAGACCACTGCAACAAAGCAAATATCACAATAAAGTGAGTCACACGAATTTTTTTTTGGTTTCCCAGTGCATATAAAAGATGTGTTGACACTATATTGTTGTCTATTAAGTGTGCAATAGTATTATATCTAAAAAACACTTTAGTGCTCAAACTGCTAACAATTATCTGAGCCTTCAAGAATTCTTTCATTTTTTTTTTGTTGTTTTCTTTTTTTTTTAGCTGGTGGAGGGGTCTTGCCTCCATGTTGAAGGTTGTTGATTGATCAGGGTGGTGGTTGCTGAAGGTTGGGGTGGCTGCAGTGATTTCTTTTTTCTTTTTTCTTTTTTTTTTTTGAGACAGAGTCTCACTTTGTTGCCCAGGCTGGAGTGCAGTGGTGTGATCTCAGCTCACTGCAATCTCCACCTCCCGGATTCAAGTGATTCTCCTGCCTCAGCCTCCGGAGTAGCTGGGATTACAGGCACATGCCACCATGCTCAGCTAATTTTTTGTATTTTTAGTAGAGACAGGGTTTCACTGTGTTAGCCAGGATGATCTCAATCTCCTGACCTCATGATCTGCCCGCCTTGGCCTCCCAAAGTGCTGGGATTGCAGGCGTGAGCCACTGGGCCCGGCCGGTGATTTCTTAAAGTGAGACGACAATGAAGTTTGCCACATTGATTGACCCTTCCTTTAATGAAAGATTTATCTGTAGCATACACTGCTGCTTGATAGCATTTTGCCTCCAACAGAACTTCTTTCGAAACTGGAGTCAATCCTCTCACAGACCCTGCTGCTGCTTTATCAACTAAGCTTATGTAATATTCTCAGTCTTTTGTTGTCATTCCAATAATGTTTGCAGCATCTTTACCAGGAGTAGATTCCATCTCAAAAAACACTTTCTTTGCTCACCCATAAGAAGCAACTTCTTATTCATTCAAGTTTTATATGAGATTGCAGCAATTCAGTCACATCTAATTCTAATTCTAGTTCTCTTTCTATTTTTACCACATCTGCAGTGACTTCCTCCACTGAAGTGATCCATTAGGGCTTGAATAAACCTCCAAACTCCTCTTAATGTTGATATTTTGACCTCATCCCATGAATCACCGATGTTCTTAATGGCACCTAGAATGGTGAATCCTTTCCAGAAGGTTTCAATTTTCTTTGCCGAGACCCATCAGAGGAATCACTGTCTATGGCAGCTCTAGCCTTACAAAGTGGATTTCTTAAATAATAAGGCTAGGAAATCAAAATTACTCCTTGATCCATGAGTTTCAGAATGGATGTTGTGTTAGCAGGCATGAAAAGATCATTCATCTCCTTGTACATCTCTATCAGAGCTCTTGGGTGACCAGATGCATTGTCAGTGAGCAGTAATGTTTTGAAAGGAATCTTTCTGAGTAGTGAGTTTCAATAGTGAGTTTAAAATATTCAGTGAATCATGGTGTCAACAGATGTGATGTCATTTAGGCTTTATTTTTCCATTTTTAGAGCATGGGCAGAGTAGATTTAGGATAATTCTTAAGGCCCCTAGGATTTGTGAAATGGTAAATGAGCATTGGCATTTATTTATTTACTTATTTATTTATCTATTTATTTATTTATGACAGAGTTTCACTCTGTAGCCCAGGCTGGAGTGCAGTGGTGCAATCTAGGCTCACTGCAACCTCCACCTCCTGGGTCCCAGTTCAAGCAATTCTTCTGACTCAGCCTGCTGAGTAGCTGGGATTATAGGCATGTACAACCATGCCCAGCCAATTTTTGTATTTTAAGTACAGACAGGGTTTCTCCATGTTGGCCAGGCTGGTCTTGAACTCCTGATCTCATGATCTGCCCACCTCAGCCTCCCAAAGTGCTGGATTACAGTCGTGAGCCACGATGCCAGGCAGGCTTCAACTTAAAGTCACCAGCTACATTAGCTCTTAGCAAGAGTCAGCCTGTTCTTTGACGTTTTTGGGCCAGGCATTGACTTCTTTCTAGAAATAAAATATTCCTAGATAGCATCTTCTTCCAATAGAAGGCTGTTTTGTCTTCATTGAAAATCTCTTCTTTAGTGTAGCCACCTTCATCAATGATCTTAGCTAGATCTTCTGAATAACTTGCTGCAGCTTCTCCATCAGCACTTACTGTTTCATCTTGTACTTTTATGTTATGGAGATGACTTGTACATCTCTGTCTTCTTTCCTTAAACCTCATAAGCCAATCGCTGCTAGCTTCAGACTTATCTTCTGCAGCCTCCTTACTTCTCTCAGCCTTGACAGAGTTGAAGACAGTTAGGGCTTTGATTAGGTTTTGGCTTAAGGGAATGTTGTGGCTGGTTTGATCTTCTATCCAGGACACTCGAACTTTCTCCATATCAGCAGTTAAGACTGCTTTGCTTTTGTATCATTTGTGTGTTCACTGGAGCAGCACTTTTAATTTCCTTCAAGAACTTTCCCTTTGCATTCACAACTTGACTCTCAGGTGCAAGAGGCTTAGCTTTCAGCCTGTCTCAGCTTTCAACATGCCTTCTTCAGTAAGCTTGTGCATTTCTAACTTTTGATTTAAAGTGAGAGATGTGAGACTCTTCATTTCACCTGAACACTTAGAGGCCATTGTAGGGTTATTCACTGGCCTAATTTCAATATTTTTGTGTTTAAGGGAATAAGGAGGTCTGAGGAGAGGGAGAGAGGTGGGAGAACAGCCGGTGTGTGGAGCAGTCAGAACGCACACAACATTTATGGGTTAAGTTCGCTGACTTACATGAACATGATTTGTGATACCCCAAAATAATGACAATAATAACATCAAAGATCACTGACCCCAGATCACCATAACACATAATAATAGCGAAAAGTTTGAAATGTTGAGAGAATTACCAGTGACACAAAGTAAATGAATGCTGTTGGGAAAAAAATGGTACTGATAGATTTTCTCAATGCAAGGTTGCCACAAACCTTCAATTTGTAAAAAAAAGTGCAGTATCTATGAAGTGCAACAAACTGAGGTGCCAATAAAATGAGGTGTGCCTGTGTTTATTCTCTCAGACATTAAACCTAGAGTCAATGGCAGGTGTAACCATTCCTCCTGGGGAAGGAGGTCAGCAGTTAGCAAGGCCACTCTACTTCTATCTTCATGAGGTTACTCATAGCTTCTTTGGATATTCCCTGGAACCCCAAACATTGGCTGGAAAGATTGTGAGCAATTCTGGGGAGAAATCTTGGCATGGGAAGGGGCACAAAAGCCCGGAGCAGAAAAGCCTCAGGGTACCACAGACAAGAGGGCTGATGACTGATTGGTAATGAAGATGTTAAAATATGTATTAATAATTCAAAATCCTTCAGACCAATATCCTTGATGAACATTGATGCAAAAATCCTCAGTAAAATACTGGCAAAACGAATCCAGCAGCACATCAAAAAGCTTATCCACCATGATCAAGTGGGCTTCATCCATGGGTTGCAAGGCTGGTTCAACATACGCAAATCAATAAATGTAATCCAGCATATAAACAGAACCAAAGACAAAAACCACATGATTATCTCAATAGATGCAGAAAAGGCCTTTGACAAAATTCAACAACGCTTCATGCTAAAAACTCTCAATAAATTAGGTAATGATGGGACGTATCTCAAAATAATAAGAGCTATCTATGACAAACCCACAGCCAATATCATACTGAATGGGCAAAAACTGGAAGCATGCCCTCTGAAAACTGGCACAAGAGAGGGATGCCCTCTCTCACCGCTCCTATTCAACATAGTGCTGGAACTTCTGGCCAGAGCAATCAGGCAGGAGAAGGAAATAAAGGGTATTCAATTAGGAAAAGAGGAAGTCAAATTGTCCCTATTTGCAGATGACATGATTGTCTATCTAGAAAACCCCATTGTCTCAGCCCAAAATCTCCTTAAGCTGATTAGCAACTTCAGCAAAGTCTCAGGATACAAAATCAATGTACAAAAATCACAAGCATTCTTGTACACCAATCACAGACAAACAGAGAGCCAAATCATGAGTGAACTCCCATTCACAATTGCTTCAAAGAGAATAAAATACCTAGGAATCCAACTTATAAGGGATGTGAAGGACTTCTTCAAGGAGAACTACAAACCACTGCTCAATGAAATAAAAGAGGATACAAACAAATGGAAGAACATTCCATGCTCATGGGTTGGAAGAATCAATATCGTGAAAATGGCCATACTGCCCAAGGTAATTTATAGATTCAATGCCATCCCCATCAAGCTACCAATGACTTTCTTCACAGAATTGGAAAAAACTACTTTCAAGTTCATATGGAACCAAAAAAGAGCCCGCATCGCCAAGTCAATCCTAAGCCAAAAGAACAAAGCTGGAGGCATCACGCTACCTGACTTCAAACTATACTACAAGGCTACAGTAACCAAAACAGCATGGTACTGGTACCAAAACAGAGACATAGATCAATGGAACAGAACAGAGCCCTCAGAAATGATGCCACATATCTACAACTATCTGATCTTTGACAAACCTGACAAAAACAAGAAATGGGGAAAGGATTCCCTATTTAATAAATGGTCCTGGGAAAACTTGCTAGCCATATGTAGAAAGCTGAAACTGGATCCCTTCCTTACACCTTATACAAAAATTAATTCAAGATGGATTAAAGACTTACATGTTAGACCTAAAACCATTAAAATCCTACAAGAAAACCTAGGCAATACCATTCAGGACATAGGCGTGGGCAAGGACTTCATGTCTAAAACACCAAAAGCAATGGCAACAAAAGCCAAAATCGACAAATGGGATCTAATTAAACTAAAGAGCTTCTGCACAGCAAAAGAAACTACCATCAGAGTGAACAGGCAACCTACAGAATGGGAGAAAATTTTTGCAACCTACTCTTCTGACAAAGGGCTAATATCCAGAATCTACAATGAACTCAAACAAATTTACAAGAAAAAAACAAACAACCCCATCAAAAAGTGGGCAAAGGACATGAACAGACAGTTCTCAAAAGAAGACATTTATGCAGCCAAAAAAACTCATGAAGAAATGCTCATCATCACTGGCCATCAGAGAAATGCAAATCAAAACCACAGTGAGATACCATCTCACACCAGTTAGAATGGCCATCATTAAAAAATCAGGAAACAACAGGTGCTGGAGAGGATGTGGAGAAATAGGAACACGTTTACACTGTTGGTGGGACTGTAAACTAGTTCAACCATTGTGGAAGTCAGTGTGGCGATTCCTCAGGGATCTAGAACTAGAAATACCATTTGACCCAGCCATCCCATTACTGGGTATATACCCAAAGGACTATAAATCATGCTGCTATAAAGACACATGCACACGTATGTTTATTGCGGCACTATTCACAATAGCAAAGAGTTGGAACCAACCCAAATGTCCAACAACGATAGACTGGATTAAGAAAATGTGGCACATATACACCATGGAATACTATGCAGCCATAAAAAATGATGAGTTCATGTCCTTTGTAGGGACATGGATGAAACTGGAAACCATCATTCTCAGTAAACTATCGCAAGGGCAAAAAACCAAACACCGCATGTTCTCACTCATAGGTGGGAATTGAACAATGAGAACTCATGGACACAGGAAGGGGAACATCACACTCCAGGGACTGTTGTGTGGTGGGGGGAGTGGGGAGGGACAGCATTAGGAGATATACCTAATGCTAAATGACGAGTTAATGGGTGCAGCAAATCAACATGGCACATGGATACATATGTAACAAACCTGCACATTGTGCACATGTACCCTAAAACCTAAAGTATAATTAAAAAAAAGATTTATTTATTTGTATTCTGTAACATTGAAGCAAAAAAAAAAAACAAAAACTAAGTTTGTTGACTCTGCAGTAGGTAAAGAAGTATCTGTTTTAGCATTGTCTGTATATACAGCATCACTAAACAAAATTGAGAGAAAACAATGACAGAGAACATTGCTAAGTTGTCAAGAAAATGAGAAGTTTCTGCTTCACCGCAAATCCTCACCCCTCCAGCTTGAATCTGCTCCCTGCCCAAGAGTTTTGCATCTCGCCAGGCCAGACTCAAGCCCTGAGTCATGGCCAAATTCAACCAGAATGTCTAAAACTGAAAATGAGGTGTGCCTACCTTGATGTCTATCCACGGCTACTCAGGCTTTCTGTTGTGAAATGACCTTGTTTGGAACCCTGTCTACACATATCTTACACCAAGTCACCCTCATTAGAGAAAGGGTTGTCACTCTAGGGCTCTTCATTTCTAACTTCAGGCTGGTCATCAGTGCAGTAGAGACAGGTTAAAGCATCTGATATTATCAGCAGTTAATGAAATATCTACAGTGCTCAGAAATGCAGATATCTTCACAGCTCCCTGAACTTCCCTGATGACACTTATTCCACAGTATTCCTGTTTTCACTTCATTTTTTAGTTTGAGCTGGAATTCCTTAGAACTATAATTTTTATATAAACTAATTCTAGTTATGTTCTTAAAGCATCACTGTCAGAAAAGATAACTTCAAACTCTGGTCTCTTTACTGGGTCAAACCCTCTTTTTCCTTACAGAGAATTCACTTCTGCAGGGTGAAAAATACTGTTTCTGTTCCCGTATCTCCCACCAAATCTTAGAGGGAAACCTGTATATAACCAACATTTAATGTACTGAGCTTAATGAATGGTGCTCTCCTTCATCTTCCAGTTCTTACATGACTCACTAATATACTTCTTAGGTGTATTTTATAATTTAAAAGAATTGGTCCCAGATCACATGAATAGTATTTAGTCAAATGAAGTCTGTCAAAATATAAAATCAATTTTTGTAATCACTAAGATCAATGCTGAAAACTGAAGTACTCAGTTCAGAAGCTCCCAAAGGCCTGGAAACACATGATGAATCTCAATCTATGTTTAAGGTGCAAATATCACATGTGGACACAACCAAGAAACTTCCGTGTTCTGATATATATAAAAAATAAACCAGAACACCTTTATAGAACTGCTGACATATAATTATCGAGCACTGATGTATTTCATGGGTTTTCCCAGATTCCAAGAATTGTCATTAAAGTAGCTGAAATGTAAGAATGTAGTTTTGAAAGAGAGCTCTGGAAATTATATAGATAAATAGATGATAGATACACTTAATAACATGTTTAAAATGTTTAGGGACATGATGGGCACAGTGGCATGCGCCTGGAGTCCCAGCTACTGGGTAGGCTGAGGTGGAAGGATCTCTTGAGCCCAAGAATTTGAACCCAGAAGTTTAAGACCAGCCTGAGCAACACAGCAATACCTCGTCTAAAAAAAAATGTTTTAAGACAGAAAACAAGGAATTAAAATATAAGCATCAAGAATATGAGAGCAAAGTGGTAATGTAGTCTTGAAAAAAATAAACAATATAGAACTTCTAGAAAAAACATTTGTAAAAGATTACACGAATGAAAAATTAAAAGCCTGGCTTAAACATAAAAATATTTCTAGACATGAAGAATTATTTACACCCAACACTAAGCTAAACAAATTACTCATGGTGCAATACAATACAAGAAATGATAAATTTGAAAAAGAGAGGTATCTCTTTTCAATGGTGTATGTTCGTGTAACACACATTGGAGTACCAGAAAGAGAATAGAAAGAACAGAGGGAATTTAAATGCATATATATTTCACAAGATATAAATTTTTAGATTCAATAAACAAAATGATTATTAAACATGATTTCATATAGGAAAAGATAGAGATGAAAAAGAGAAAGGAGCGAGAGAGAGAGAGGAAATTAACACCTAGACACATTAAAATACCACTGCAGAATATAAAGATAATAAAATTTTTTAAAGATGGCCGGAGTATGTATAGATGGCCAATAAGCATATGAGAAGTTGCTTGATCTCATGATGCATGAAGGAAAGTAAACTAAAACCACAGTAAGTGCCTTTCATACTCACTACAGTGGCTAAAAAACAAAAACTAGTAGAAATAGCAAGAATTAGTAATGATATTGAGCAAGTGGAACTTTCTTGCATATCTGGTAGGAATGTAAAATGGTACAGAAAAATTCGAAAATAGCCTGTCAATTTATTGTAAAGTTAAATATGCTTACCTTATGATATAATCTGATTCTACATATCTATTCAAGAAATATGAAAATAGATATACACAGAGGTATACATTAATATTTATAGTGACATTACTCATAATAGTCTAAAACAGCCCAAATGTCTATCAACAGGTGAAGGGATAAACAGACTATGACATATTCATGCTATGAAATATTCTTTAATAATAAAAAAGGAATAAACTACTAATAGAGGCAACAACCTAGAAAAACATAAAAATTGTATGCCGAATATCAGAAATCAGAAACAAGAATGATTAGATCATAATAGGATCGATTTTGTTCCATTCATTGATCTGTATAAGTGCCTACTTATTACTTACTTGTTTATTTATTTATTTATTTATTTAGACAACGTCTCACTCTGTTGTCCAGGGTGGAGTGCAGTGGCATGATCTCTGCCTTTTCCATGATGGAAAAGGTCCAATATAATCAACCTGCCACCAGGTGGCTGGCTGATCGCCCCGAGGAATGGTGTCGTGTTGAGGGCTCAGTGTTGGTCTCTTCTGTTGGCAAATTGGACGCTCAGCAGTGGCCATAGCCAGGTCAGTCTTGGTGAGTGGAAGTCTATCTTGCTGAACCCATGTGTAGCCTCCATCTCTGCCACCATGGCCACCTTGTTCATGGGCCCATTGGGCGGTGACAGGGGTGGCTGGGGAAAGAGGCTGAGTAGTGTCCACATTAAGACTCATCCTCTCCACTTGATTGTTAAACTCCTCCTGCACTGAGGTCACTCGAGCACTCACATGAGATACAAATATCTTCACAGTTTTTGACCATTCAGAGAGGTCTATCTACATACTTCTTCCCCAAATTTCTTTGTCACCAATTTTCCAATCATGCTTCTTCCAAGTCCCTGACCATCCAGCCAAGCCATTGGCTACAGCCCAGGAATCACTATATAATTGCACATTTGTCCATTTCTCCTTTCATGCAAAGTGCACAACCAGGTACACTGCTAGAAATCCTGCCCACTGGGAACATTTCCCTTCACTGCTATCCTTCAGGGATGTCCTAGAAAGAGGGTGTAGTGCTGCAGCTGTCCACTTTCGGGTGGTGCCTGCGTATTGTGCAGAACCATCTGTGAACCTGTCCCTAGTCTTCTCTTACTCTGTCAACTGATCATCAGGAACTCCCCATGAGGCCATCAGTGCAGGCTGGGGGACAGAAGGCAGGTGGCAGGAGTGAAGACCCTGGGAATTTGAGCCATGTCCTCATGTAACTTACTTGGCCTTCAGGACCTGATCACATATATACCACTTCCATTTGATGATGGAATGCTGCTGTTCATGACCCACTTCATGGCTAGATGGGTCAGAAAACACCCAGTTCATGATAGGCAGTTCAGGTCACATGGTGACTTGATGACCCATAGTCAAACGTTCAGTTTCCACCAAAGCCCAGTAACAGGCTAAGAGCTGTCTCTCAAAAGGAGAGTAGTTATCTGAACTAGATGGCAGGGCCTTGCTCCAAAATCCTAGATGCCTCTGCTGTGATTCACCTGTGGGAGCCTGCCAAAGGCTCCAAACATCATCCCTGTTTGCCACTGACACCTCAGGCACCATTGGATCTGCTGTGTCATATGGCCCAAGTGGCAGAGCAGCTTGCACAGCAGTCTGGACCTGTTGCAGAGCCTTCTCCTGTTCTGGACCCCACTCACAACCGGCAGCCTTTCAGGTCACTAGATAAATGGGCCAGAGTAACACACCCAAATGAGGAATGTGTTGTCTCCAAAATCCAAATAGGCCCACTAGGCATTGTGCTTCTTTCTTGGTTGTAGAGGGGCCAAATGCAGCAAGTTATCCTTTGGTTTAGAAAGAATATCTCGACAGGGCCCACATCACTGAATCCCTAGAAATTTCACTGAGGTAGAAGTTCCCTGAATTTTAGTCAGATTTATTTCCCATCCTCTGGCAGGCAAATGTCTCACCAATAAGTACAGTGTGTTTGCTAGTTCTTGCTCACTGGATCCAGTCATCATAATGTCATCATTGTAATGAACCAGTGTGATATCTTTCAGAAGCAAAAACTGATCAAGGTCTCTCTGAATAAGATTATGACACAAAGCTGGAGGGTTGATATACCCCTGAGATAGGACAGTAAAGGTATATTGCTGGCCTTGCCAGCTGAAGGCAAATTGCTTCTGGTGGGCCTTATGGACAGGAATGGAGAAAAAGGCATTTGCTAAGTCAATACCTGCATACCAGATACCAGGAGACATGTTAATTTGCTCAAGCAATGAAATCACATCTGGTTTCATTGGAAACCAGCTGCAACTGGAGTCACAACTTGGTTAAGCTTACGATAATCCACTGTCGTTCTCCAAGATCCATCATCCACACAGGCCAAATGGGAGGCTTGAATGGAGATGTGTTGGGAATCACCATCCCCGCATCCTTCAAGTCTTGATGGTGACACTAATTGCAGTCCTCCCAGGGATGTGATATTGTTGTTGATTTACTATTTTTCTAGGTATAGGCAGCTCTAATGGCTTCCATTTGGCCTTTCCCACCATAATAGCTCTCACCCTACCAGTTAGGGAGCCAATGTAGGGGTTCTGCCAGCTGCTGAGTATGTCTATGCCAATTATGCATTCTGTCACTGGGGAAATGACCACAAGATGAGTCCAGGGACCCACTGGGCCCACTGTAAGTCGGACCTGAGCTAAAACTCCATTAATTACCTGACCTCCATAAGCCCCTACTTTAACTGGAAGACCACAGTGACATTTTGGGTCCCCTGGAATCAATGCCAAATCAGAGCCAGTGTCCAGAAGTCCCCAAAATGTATGATCATTTCTCCTTCCCCAGTGCACAGTTACCCTGGTAAAAGGCCGGAGGTCTCCTTGGGGAAGGGTGGGAGAAAGGTTCACTGCATAAATTGTCAGTAATGTAGTGGGGTCCTTCCTCAAGGGGACCCGGCCTCCCCTTCATTCAAGGGTTTCTGGGTGTCTAAACTGGCTCAATCCTGGAAATTGATTGAGGGGCTGTGATTCTCTGTTTTTATGATTCAAATTAGTCATTTGTCCATTCGACCTTGAAGATCTTTGTTTGTATAATTTAAGTAGGAATGCAGTAGGCTCCCTATCAATTTCACTTCTAAGAACACCATGATTAATTAGCCAATGCTGGAGCTCTACACAAGTCAGACTATTCTGATTGCCACTTTGCCTCTGCTGTCCATTACAGTAGTTACGCCCACCTTGCCTTTGATGGTTGAGTGCTGCCACCTAGCCCCTCCTACCTTGGGATCCAATTATTCCCATTGTATTTAAATTTTGTAGTTGAGCGGCTGCAGTTCCCACCGTTAGATCTGACATACAGAGAAGAGCAATCACAGGGCTCTTCAAAGATGCTGGTGCCATGCTCACAAATCTGTTTCACAAGGTATTGTTCAAGGATATATCTTCTGGACCCTCCCCGCTGGGATAAGTAGGTCTAAAGTGACTAATCCACTCCACCACCCCAATCTCCCTAAGCCTTTAGATCCCTTCCTGTACATTAAACCAAGAGAGATCAGGCATTTCCAGCTTGCTCACAGTGGGCCATCTTTTAATCCATATTTCAGCTATCCAAGCAAATAAACTATTAGAATCTTTTGTAACTCCCCAAGCTGCAACATTAAATGCAGAATCCCTACTTAGGGGCCCAAATCTATAAATTCAGCCTGATCCAACTCTATGTTCCTTCCACCATTATCCCATACCCTTAATATCCATTCCCATGTGTGTTCTCCAGATTGCTGTTTTTATAAATTAGAGAACTCAAACAGTTCTTTTGAAGTGCCATGCACCTCTTCATGGATCACACTCTCGTCCTCACCTCCAGGGGCCCACTGGGACTTTAGTCTATTTATAGGTCTAGACTGTCATCAATGTGATGGACCAGACTTTAATCTAGTTACAGGTCTAGACTGTCATCAATGTAGTGGATGGGAAACAGGGGTGTTGGGGTGGCTCCTGAGGAGAATCAACATTATTTTGCCTGGCAACTGCCTCGTGGGGGCCATCACTGTTGCCTCAGGCAGCACAGGGTTTATCTCCTCAGACAAAGGTGGAAATGCTGATGGCACCATGGGTCGGGAGTGGATGTTGCTACTACTGGGGATGGGGAAGCTGTTCCTTCTGGCAAAACAGGTTCATCAGAGTTTACAAACTCAGTGTCCCCAGCTTCATCTGGGTGCTCCCACATTTCCCTATTCCAAGTTGCAGGTTCCTATTATTTTCCAATCAATGCCCCTACTTTAACAGTAGACACCTGGTTAGGCTGTGCATGCCCCTTTTGTTGCAGGTCAGCCACTTGCATGATAAGAGTTTGTGTCTGTTTTTTCACAATTTCAGCTCTTTCTCTATAGGAGATAAGGGTCTCACTCAGGGCAGTCTTAGCAGATTTGAGGCTCAGTATCTGCTTCTGAAGCTGGGAGACAGAATCCCTGAGTTCATCATTTTCTTTCATCACTTTGTCTATTGAACTCAGGAGCAACCAACCAGCTTCATTATGTTCCTTGGTTCTCCACATATAGTCAAAGGTATTATGTATAGAGTCACTAAACTCCTTGCCTCTCATGAGCAGTGAATCAGAAGTGCCAAATGCATTTACTTTGCTTAACTCTCTAAACAGTTCACACCAAGGACTATCAGTGTTCTCCATACTATTAGACGTAGAGTCCTTAGCATTTTGGGGTCTAACCATATTGAGCAGCCAACTCTAGAAACCCCAAAACCATCGAAAGAACTCCACCCTTAATATTCCATTTCTCTAGAACCACTCCTGGTACCAAAATCTGTATTAGTCAGGGTTCTCTTAGAGGGACAGAACTAATAGGATATATATATATATATTAGAGGATATATATAAATAAATATATAATATAAATATACAAATAAATAAATCATATATGTAAGTTAACTATATATAATATATATGTGTTATGTATATATTAATATATATTATATATAACACATATATATTATATATATATAAAACACTTATATATATATAAGTGTTAACTTACACGATCACAAGGAAACATCCAGCAGAGGAGAATGATGTAGGCTGGGAGGCTAGGCCCATCTCGCCTTTTCCAAGTCCCTAGCAGAAAGACAAGAGGACCCCCTAAGGAAATGAATCAGGAGTTACTGTAAATAACAAACATCTCCTTGAGGAGCCCAGGGACATCGGGTCCTGAGATTTAGAAGGAGCTAACACGGCCTGAAGAAATTATTTCCGTGCAGCTGTGCTGGTCTCCCAGTTGGGAATGTTTCCATAGAAGGGGAGAGTCTCCCAGACCATCCTCCATCAAGTCCCATCAAGTCCATCTTCCCTGAAAAAAATTAATTTTGATTTTCTCATTCCTTCTGAATATATATATTTTACACACTTATCATATAGAACCATCCCTTGGTATCCACAGGGGATTGGTTCTAGGAATTCTCATGGCTTCCAAAATCTACACATGCTTAAGTCTCTGACATAGCATAGTATTTGCCCATAACCTATGAACATCCTCCCATATACTTTAATCTCTAGATTACTTAGAATACCTAAACAATGTAAATGCTATTAATAAATGTAAATGTAGATCGTTGTTATACTGCATTGTTTTTTATTTATTTTTCTTTTTTATTTTTTAGTTTTTGAGACAGGATATTGCTCTAGCACCCAGGCTGGAGTGCAGTCATGTCATCTCAGCTGTTTGTAACTTCTGCCTCCTGGGCTCAAGCGATCCTCCTGCCTCAGATTTCCAAGTAGCTGGGACTACAGGCATGTGCCACCTGACCCAGCTAATTTTGGTACTTTTTGTAGACAAGGGGTCTTGTTATATTGCCCAGGCTGGTCTAGAATTCCTAAGCTCAAATATTCCTCCCACCTTAGCCTCCCAAAGTGCTGGGATTACAGGTGTGAGCCACCAAACCTGGCCTATTGTGTTTTTTTCTTCCCCAAATATTTTCCATCCATCATCGGTTGAATCCACAGATTTGGAACCCACATATTCAAAGTGTTGGCTGTATCTAAAAATGAAACTATTTAAAAGGTAGAAAAATGCGCCACGATTTTGCCTCTCAATTCTTTTCTTCCATTTTCCTGTATGCTAGACTCAGTGGGAACCCAAGAGAGAAGGAGTTTAGAAGGGAGAACAGGTAGAGATAAGTGGGAAAGAGAGGGTTTTAAGGCCCTCAAGTCTGTAAAGGGTGAATGCAGACTGCAGCACAGGACTGCCACCCGGTCGCTGGTCTCAGCCTTAAGGAAGAGCTGTGGCTATGTCACCATCCTCAGCTCATCTTGCTCCCTTGATCCCTGCCTTTGCTTGCTCAGCTCCTGGCCTCCTTGGAGGAAAATGCCTGTGTCAATGGGAGCGTGATGGAGGGTTCCAGGTTGAGGTGGGATAGGGGGATAAGGACATGTTTGCGTGGACATGTCCTAAAGGAACATGTACATAAGGAAATGGACTCCCATCTGGAGAGTGAGCTGGGGGTGGTGGGCACTGCAAGGAGTAGGAAAACAGGCTGGATGTCTAGAAGTTGCTCCATAATCCATAGTTCCTTTCGAGTGTCCTGCTTCATCTGTTCTGGCTTCTGCCCCCACCCAGAGACCTGGAGAAACCTCAACTGGAATGTCAAGTAAGCAGATTCCAGTTCTCTGGGCCCAGGGTGAGAAAAGGAAGTTGTATGAAAAGAAGAGAAAGGAAAAAACAGTCTCCTATTGTGCAACAGGTGAAGTCCCACATTGCCCCACTTCGAGGATTCCATGCTTCCGTTTGTAATTCCTGGTGAAGCATTTCTTCATGAGGCTGCCCAGGCCTCCTGCCCTGGTGGCCCTGCCTCTGTGGAGCTGAGCTCCTCTGTTTCCATTAGCTGAGGGGCAGGGAGGATTGGGGAAGGGACTCCATCGTGAGGGAGGAGACCCGGATTCTGGCCCTAACCCTGCCTGCTCAACAATGAACCAGAGATGGGTCATGGCTCTGCTCTGGGCTGCATCTGACAGATGAGAGGATGGACTCTTTCTCAGACAAGAATCCAGGACCCCTCAGAGCACCCTAGATGTCTCAAGAAGAGGCGTGCTTCCTAAGGGTCTTGGACCCTGGATCAAGCCTCAGCCCCAGAACTCAGTTGCTGAAGCTGGTCTCCTCTTGGGATGCCTCTCCTCATTATAGTTCATCTCCTTGAGGTATGTCCCTCTCACCCTGGGTTCCTCCTGCAGGGAGGTTTGGCTCACCCTCTAGAATGCTCCCTTTCCTGCCACACTGAGCTATTGGGGGTCACTATTGGTGACGCGTCAGTTGGTGGTTGTATTTGTTCCTATTGCTGCTGTAAAAAATTACCACACACTTAGCGTCTTATAACCACATATTTATTCTCTAATAGTTCTGGAGGTGTGAAGTCTGAAATTAGATTCGCTGGGCCGCACTCCCTTTGGAGGCTCTAGGGGAGGAACGATTTCCATGCCTTTTCCAGCTTCTAGAGCTGCATCCTAACACCTCTTGGCTCCTGGCCTCTTCCTCTATCTTCCAAGCCAGCAGCATAGCATCTTGCTTCTGCTGTCACATCGCTAGCTTCTCCTCTATTAGCAAATTTTTCTCTTCCTCCCTCTTATAAGGACACTCACAACTACATTTAGGGCCTGACCAGATAATTCAAGGTAATCACTCCATCTCAAGATCCATAACTTGATCATATCTCCAAAGTCCCTTTTGCCATACAAAGTGACATTCACAGATTCTGAGGAATAGGATATGGACGCCTTGGAGGTCACTATTCAGCTACCATAGTGATCTATACCTTGTCTCTGGCCTGGGGTCATCCATTCTCTCTCCCATCCCATCCCCTCAGAATAGAATTGTGTATCTTCCTCCAAATCCACACCCTAATCTTACAGACCATCACAACTGCCCTCCCTTCACTCTCTTTAGGCTCTGAGAACATTCTAGGAGACTGCTTTCCAACAGAACTTTCTGCAGTGGTGGACAGAAAGTCCATAATCCATGCTGTCTAACATGGTAACTAGCCATGTTACCAAGGGCTACTGAGCACTTGAAATGTGACTAGTGTGACTCAGGAACTAAATTTTAAATTTTATTTCATTTTAATTAAATATAATGAAAATGTAAATAGCCACTTTGGCCAGTGGCTAACATATTAGACAGCTCAGATCTAGGCAAATGAAAGCAGAAACAATGGCCAGGCACATTCTTTGCTGCTAGCCTCTTCCCACATCTGTTTTGGATCAGCTCTGTCCCCTAATCTCCTTCTCTCAGTCCCCGCAGAATCTGAAGGAGGTTTCCACTGGGGCTCTGGAATGACGGGGGTGACCAAGGGCAGGACAAGGAAAGGAATTGTGTCTGTTGACCCCAGAGAAGTGCAGGGCTCCAGTTCTGCTTTTGCACAGGACTGAGAACACTCAAATGATTTTCAAGGTAGTCTCTGCCTTGTCCTTACTCAGCAACTGATCTCCCTTTTGAGGACCACAGAGGAGTGTCACTAGGGAATGTGTGCAGGAAAGGGCCTGAGCTTGGGAGCTGGCACTGGCCAGGGGTTCTGCTTTGCTATGCACTCGCTGAGTGGCACATGGAAAGTTACTTCCCAGGCCTTCTCCTTCAGTTTCCATGAAATGAGAGGGTTGGACCAGATGGTCTAGTTTCCTTTTAGCTTTAGTAGACCATGAGTCTATGTTCTGTGGATCAGGCTTTATTGTGCATGTAATTCTATTTCAGAGCCATGTAGTCTCTGACCTATGGAATAGGCAGTTCTGATTGAAGGATAATTAAGTAGAAGTGGCTTTAGGTTACTCCTGCAACACTTCCAAACAAAACCAGACCTCCATCCTTCTGTCATCATGACAACACTTTGCAGTAGCTTGGGATTTAGAGTGCTGATCCGTCAACTAACTAATCTAATCCTCATGATGATCCTGATAATTTCTAGGTCCATTTTAAGTGAAAAGGCTGAGGCTCAGAGAGGGAAGGAGGGAATCTTCCAGGTGCCCATTCCCATGATGGGTGCTTTACACATCACCTCGTAACAGCCCTTCGAAGTGGTTAATATTATCTCCATTTCACAGGTGTGAACTCTGAGGTCTAATAAGGCAAGATGACTTTCCCAATGTTATGCTGATAATAAGATGATGAAGTCACTTTTCTCACTCTTCTTCCCCCTTTGCTGTGCTGCTTCCCCTCTTTACAATTCGCCCCCAAGATGTTGAAATGATAACCTCCTTTTTTAAGGCATTCTTTCGTGACACTCCCCAAGCAGACCTACAAGCCTCAGCAAGTCACTTCACCTCTCTGTGCCTCTGTTTCCTTAACTGTGAAACTGGGGGCAATAGTCCCTACTTCATAAGGGTGTTAAAACCCTTGTTGAAAGTATGCAGTGAGATCATGTATTGAGAGCGTTCAGCCCAGAGCTCATATTAAGGACTCAGCAATTGCTCATTCTTACTGCTTTTGGAAACTGTAGCTTGCCCCCCCGCCCAATAGTACCAGGCAATTCCTTTTACTCCCAAATGAAATTAAAATCACGAAGAAATTGTCTGCATTTTATTTCAAAGTTTTATTATGAAAACACATGGAATTAACGGTGTTATCCGTGTATTTGCAACAGCAGAGAAACAGTGACAGTGGACCATCCCCTTAGGGGACACTTATCCTTTGGCTAAACTAATATAAATAATGGAAATAACACGTAATACAATAACACGGCACATAAAAAAGATTAAGAGAAGGGACAGGAACTGTGGAGAGGGGTCCTGAGTATGGAGGAGATGTGTCTCATGGAGATGCGTCCAGGCTCAGGTGACCTTCCCTGAAGACTTCCTGCCTCTGAGCAGCTCAGTTCAGTTCCAGGTCATTCACATACTCCTGGACCCACGTCTCACTGGGGTCAGCGCACACTTGCTTGCCTCTTTTGGTTTGGAATCTGTAGAAAAAGGAGCAGATAGATTAGAATCCCATGGGACCTTTGAGGTCATCTGGCTTTATCCCTTGCCTGTGGTCGGCATCTTCCTCTGCCTGACCGTGGTCCATGTGGGGCAGCTCTGGTGGATGGGATCCTTCCTGGAGCAGCACTGGAAGCAGACTCCCTGTAACTTCCACCCACTGGATTTCGCTGTGGGCCCCAGGGGTTGCCCAGATTAGGAACCAATGGGCATTGCGATCAATATGAATAGATCTCCCCATTCCCTGCCAGCCTGGGAGTGACTTTTCCACATGTCTTTCTAGCACAGTTTAAGGAATCGGTCCATATCTCATGGGACCTGTCTGCCTTCCCCTGCTTCCCTGTCCTCTGGATCACTTCCTCCCCAGGAACCCCCTTCTCTCTCGGCTGCCACTCAGCCGCCTTCAGCACTTGAAAAGTGAGTTCATGACCTGTGTCCTCACTGCTCTCAAGGAAGGCTTCAGCCCTGAGAGCTGCCTCCCCAGCGCTCAATCACCCCCCTCCCCAAAACAGGCTCCCTTTTAAAATCCAGCCCTCACCCTGCCTCCCAGGGCAGCCCAGGGGTGGATACTCACACGACAGCTGGCTGGGAGCAGAGGCTGCTGGTCTCGTAGTAATCGACCACAAAGTTGCGAGGCAGCTTCCTCGCGGTATAAGAAAAGCAGCAGGCGGTGGGAGGGTCTGAGCCCACTGAAAGGAAAGGCCGGGGTGAGATCAACACTGCCCGTGGGAGCTGTTTATTTTGACTTCTAATTTTGTGTCTTCATTGAGCATCCCTGTGGAGCTACCAGAACCCCAAATATGGTCCCTTGCATCCATTCCCACCTAACCTGAGCAGGAGTCTTATTCTGAATAGTGGATCTTCAGAGAAGAACAAGAAAGAAATCTAGAAGATTGGAACTGTATTCAGTCTCAGAACACATCGCACTCCCTTCATGTGACAGATGGGGAAACCGAGGCACAGAGAGGGATAGGACAGGGCAGGGGCTTGCTTGAACAATTAATTAGAGGCAGAGCCAATTCAACAGTCTGACTTCCAGCCCATCCTTTTCCTCTGCTGGTTGCTAATTCTTAAGAAAATAGGAACTTGAATGTTATTGAATATCTACTAGACTCTACATTTAGCAGCAGACTACGTGGCAATCTTCCTAGCTGCCTTTTGTCCCATCCCCAGATCCCACTGTTTGACCAGCCACAACTAGAAAACAAGACCCTGCCTACACCTTGACTTGAAATAGCAGTTGCAAAAGTAGACTTACTTGGTGCTGAGAGCGCTGGAGAGCAGAAGGCAGCTACTAGCACGAGGAGAGACAGGACAGCCACACAGAGCTTCATGGTGTTGGTGGAAAAGAGGTTTTCTCAGAGGTGAGGCTGCAGAACTCAGAAGCTTCAGAACCCAGCTGTGTCCCGTGCTGATACTGAGTTGGGAATCTCTCTTTATAGGGACTGTGAGGCCTGGGACAAATGTAGGGGCTCAGGGGAGTGAGTGGAATTTCCATGGTAGAGATGATGTCATGGCCCCTGAAGCTAGCTGAGTGAGGAGTTCCTCTCAGCTTCTCTTCCCCAGGGCGGTCATCATAGAGGAAAGATGAGGGAGGTGCAGGCGAGAAGAAAAGGGAAGTGGCACAACCAAAGGCAGTGACCGAGACTGGGGAGAGAGTTGCAAACCCCACAGGAAAAGATGAAATGTTCACACCTGCCACATGTGGCTTGTAGACAAGAACTGTGCTGCTCTTGGTGGTTGTCACCCCCAGATGCTGGAGGGTTCATGTCAGTCTTTCCAGGATGGCCACAAGCCTGGCCCCAAGCACAAAGCGGGAGCCAGGACTCCCCCATCCCCTTCCTGTGCCTTCTTCTGCTGAGCTGAGTGCCACTGACTTTTGTGCCCTATATGTTTCCTTGGGCATGAAGAGTCCAGTATTGGATGTGCAGAGGGACCCAGTAGGGTGACTCAGGAACATTTGTAACTTCTTATTGGACACCTACAATGTACCAGGCACTGGGAAAGCAGTCTTAAACATATTATGTCTAATCCCACCATAATGCTGAGCAGGGGTGTGTAATCTCATTTTACAGATAAGGCAATTGAGGATGAGAGAGTGGTCCACTGATGCGCTCAATGCCACACAGCTGATGAATGGCACTGCCAAGATTTGAATCAAGATTCACCTGACTCCAAAGTCCATTTTCTTTCCATGCTGTAGTCTCCAGAATAAACATAGAGTGTGAGCACAAAGAGAAACTGTTGACTGATAGACTGCTAGGAACTATTCCACACTCAAAGACCAGTTGTACTCAGACTTAATTCAGGAAAGGGATAGGGCTAGTCTGTCCTAGAACAAGGAGGGAACGGAGAAGAAATAAAGATTTCAGGATATTTTCTTGGACCAATAAAAGAACAGGACAAAAAAAAAAAAACAAAAACAAAAACAGTAAGAATCAAGTTTGGAAGACCCAGATAGAGAATGTTCTTCTAGTATAAAAACAGGATTGAGCTGGGTGCGGTGGCTCACACCTGTAATCCCAGAACTTTGGGAGGCCAAGGTAGGTGGATTGCTTGAGCCCAGAAGTTTGAGACCAGCCTGGGCAACATGGTGAAATCCTGTCTCTACAAAAAATACCAAAAAAAAAAATTTGGCTGGGAGTGGTGATGCACACCTGTAGTCCCAACTGCTCAGGAGGCTGAGGTGGGAGGATCACCTGAACCCAGGAAAGTCCAGGCTGCAGTGAGTGGAGATTGTGCCACTGCACTCCAGCTTGGGTGACAGAATGAGACCCTGTCTCAAAAATAAAGCAAAGCAAAACAAAACAAAACAGAATTGTATACCTAGTAAAGAGTTTATCTATGTTACAGACAAAATGTGTAATCTAAGGATGTGGGTGTGTCCTAACCAGACCATAGGGAATGCTCATGTTAAGCCCTGGCTGGTTTGAGGGCTGCTGGGCACCTGTACAGAAGGTGAAGATTAAAAAGGCCCTGAATACAGGAGTGTGTGAAGTTGGGCAAATGAGGGGAATGAGGATAATTGGATCAAGATCTCTATTTGCCTTTAGGTCTACTACTCTAACCCACCTGCTCACCCCAACCCCACTCTTCTCTGAGAAAGAAAAAAGAAGAGTAGGCCAGTAGCGGCGGCTCATGCCTGTAATCCCAGCACTTTGGGAGGCCGAGGTGGACAGATCACAAGGTCAGGAGATTGAGACCATCCTGGCTAACATGCTGAAACCCCATCTCCACTAAAAATACAAAAAATTAGCTGGGCGTGGTGGCAGGCACCTGTAGTCCCAGCTACTCAGGAGGCTGAGGCAGGAGAATGGCGTGAACCCAGGAGGTGGAGCTTGCAGTGAGCCGAGATCACGCCACTGCACTCCAGCCTGGGCAACAGCACAAGACTCTGTCTCAAAGACTCCAACTTGGTTTTCCAAAGATCAAGACTGTAACACCACGGCTTTTCTTTCTCTCTTTTCTTTCTTTCTCTCTTTCTCTTTTTCTTTCTTTTTTTTTCTCTCTTTCTTTCTTCTTTCTTTCTCTCTCTTTCTTTCTTCTTTCTTTTTTTCTTTCTTTGTCTTTGCTTAGGCCATTATCCTAAGCAAACTAACACAGGAACAGAAAACCAAATACTGCATGTTCTCACTTATAATTGGAAGCTAAACATTGAGTACATATGGACACAAAGAAGGGAACAGTAGGCACCAGGGTATACTCATGGGTGAAGTGTGGGAGGAGGGTGAGGATTTAAAAAAACTACCTGTTGGGTACTCTGCTTATTACCTGGGTGATGAAATAATCTGTACACCAAACCTCTGCAACACACAATTTACCTATATAACAAACCTGCACATGTACCCCTGAACCTAAAATACAAGTTAAGAAAAAAAGACCTACAGCATCTGGGAGCCTAGGAGGGGTTGGAGCAGCATCCTCGGGTACTTCAGGGTCATCAAATAAAGTACAAGGTCATCCTATCTCAGCATTCTCCCTCACTCCCCACCCGCACACACAAGCTGCACTTCTCTCATCTGTTCTCTCCTCCTTTTCTTTGTACAGCTCTTGGTTCAAATGTTCTGATCTTCTCCAAGACCCTCGCCCCCAGCTGTAATATTCAGTGTTCCCTGATAGCAGATGTGTTAGTACCTCTCCTGGCCTTTCCTAGTTGGTGCAGTTTCATCTTCATGCATCAAGGACCTTACTTTAAGGGGAGCAGAATGTGTCTCATGTTCTCTGGATTCACACAGACTTCGTTATCTATGACATTTTTATTCAACCCGATGTACTAACTATCTGCTATTTGTCAGGGCAGGCAGAGCTGAACAAAACCCCATCCCTGCCTTCGAAGAGTTCCATGTCTAGTGATGGCACTGACAGTGACAGAAATAACTATTCCATGAGGAGGAATAAGCTAAGTGTCGTGTCAGAGGAAGAAACAAAGTGTCAGGAAGGCTGAAGGATGGAGAAGGCTGTCTATCAGCTGTAGATGTGTAGTTTCAAGTGAAATCTCAATCCCCACTAGAGCAGCTGACTGAATGAGCAGGGTGGAGGGGTTAGGAGGATGCCTGCTCTGGGGCTTCAGGAGAATAACGATTGATAAAGTGGGTGATTAGTCATCACTGAGCCATACAATGAGTTTGCCTGTTGACTTTTGTTTCCTCGCCTTGATCTGATCTTTGGCTCATGGGGGTAAAAGGTTTTGAGAGATCTTCATGAAGATCCTAACAACAATACTGTGTCTGCACCAGTGGAAGTCCACACTGAGAGTGAAAAGGACTTGTATCCTTTTGTTCAGCCGTATTAACTCCCCCCACCCCAAGATTTAGGCACTGGTGCCATTTAGAACTCCTAGAGGGCAAATGGGGAGACTGGAAAGCCAAAGAGAGCCAATAATCAATGATAACAAATGACTCTCAAATACATGACAAAAAAGATTCTCATCTTCCCTAGAGAAACTTCCCTGACCTCTTTCCCAGGTAAACTCTGTATCCTTCACTGTGCTCCTACAGTCTCCTGAACTATTTCTTTCTTACCACCTATCACATATTTATCTATTCATGTGGTTGCCTCCCCAACTAGAAAGTGAGCTCCTTGATGCAGAAACTGTGTTATGCTTATCTCCATGGAGGGGATGTGATGAGTAATATGGACTCAAGATGTGGACCCTTATATAGCCAAATGAGTAAACCAAGTACGAATGAACTGGGTGTTCTGACATTTCACCCAAAAGGTGATTCCTCAGCCCTGACAGTGTGGTACTTCCCCTTCTCCTCCACCCTCAACCCACACATCCAGTAGTTTTATCATAATGGATACTATTCTTGGACTCAACTCTTTGTAGCTCAGCGTTGCAAGAAGTGACAGCAAGGGTCATCCAAGGTTCCAGGGAGCTCCATTCAGAGGGCCACCCCCTCACCCCTAGCAGGGAAGCCCTTCTTTCCCCCTCACTTGTGGTCATTTGGAGGTTTCCCCCTCCACATCCTTCACCACCACTATATTCATAACTCCATTCTGGGCATTTTTACATTTGTCTTGTCATCTTGTCCTCAACCTCCCAGGCTGCAGACAGGCCCAGCAGCCACAGCAGTAACATAACCTTGAAAATGTCCTGGTATTTTTCATTTTCCTCAGCATATCCATGGCCTGTGGTTTTACCTGATCCCAATCTGTTTTGCCAGTGTACAGATTAGGAAAGCAAAACCTAGAGAAGTGAAAAGACCTGATCAAGGTCACACAGGATGCATGTCAAGACCCAAGGCCTACAACTCCCAGTTCAGTGATGTCCAGAGTCCCTCTACAGGTATGACCTTCTGAGATTACACATATAGGCAATCTCTGTTAATAACAGACTCTCAGAAGAGATTACCAAACTGCAGAGGAGCAGGGTAGAGAGGCAGTCAATCTGGACATCCTGGCCTCTCCTAGAGTGTTGGGGAGACCCCTGAGTGTTGAGGCCAAGAGGTGGCCTCCAGGAGGTGGATGCCTAGAACTAGGCCAAGAGGTGGCCTCCAGGAGGTGGATGCCCTGGAGGGCAAATGTGGAGACTGGAAAGCCAAGGGGAGCTGGAACATAGGGTCATTTTGCCAAGATAATAAACCAAGATGAGGCAAATCCTGCGGTTTTGCCAGTATGGTATCCAAGTCACTTTGGTGGAAATGGGAGCAGAAGCTGAATTGTGGATTGAAGAAACAAGTACACAATTATCCAGAGTGCAGCATTCTTCAGGATGAAATCTGTAATGCTATAGTAAACTGAGGAATGAAGAGACCAATATGGGAGAACAGGAGGGTATTTATTTTAAGGTGTGCACTGGCTCAGTGAATTCACATCCAAAAAGCTGAGCATTGGGAGCACTTCAACAAAGATAGAGTGGGGTTTTACAAGCAGGCTTACAGAAGCAAAACAAAAGCAGTTAATCATATAATGGTAGGTCCCATAGTCTATAGAATAGCATAACTTGTGGCCTTGCTTAGCTGGTGGCCTTGTAGCTGCACTGAAAGAAAAACAAGAACTGGCTAAATACAGACATTTGTCCCTTTTTTTTTCTTCAGCCTTGTTGTGGAGGGGGGGTGTCTGGAGCCCATTCCTTTGGCTTTGACTTCTCAAACAACGTTATCTTATAACTGTCCTTGAAGTGAGCTTGCTAGGCAGAGGAAAACTTGTTCTCCTTTACTTTTTAACCCTTGCTTGCTTGTTACTTTTCTTGGAGTGAATGAGTGCATATTTATTTTTGAAATTTCTGCCTCTGTAGGACAGTGAGTGGTTGGAGCAGCTCATCAGTGATTGCCAAATTCTGACTATGGAGCTGGCCAGCCCCACTCTTCTTACCATGGAAATGGACCTTCGTCGCCTGCCACAGACTGCTCTTAGTTGTGAAAGGCAGAAGTCAGGAACTTCAGGAGATGTTAAATTCCTGAGAGAGGGGTAAAGCCTCACCAGCATTCATGAGGTCAAGAAAACTTTCAGTATTCCTTGTGAAGCATCTTCCTTCAAATTGTTTCTGGCCTCTTTCCATGCAGGTTATAGGGAATATTCCAGCAAGAGATGAACATAATTCAGTAAAGCTTTATTGAGTACCTACTGTGTGACAGGCATTTTGTCCGAGGGTGAGGGTATGCACTTTAGATGGTGGTAGTGAAGTGTTATGGAGGGCTTCCAAAAAATTTGAGATCTGTTTTTTTTTTCTTTTTGAAAAAAAATTTATGGCCAGGGGTGCTGGCTCATGCCTAAAATCCCAGCACTTTTGGAGGCTGAGATGGGTGGGTCATCTGAGTCAGGAGTTTGAGAATAGCCTGGCCAACATAGTGAAATCCCATCTCTACTAAAAATACAAAAACTTAGTTTGGTGTGGTGGCACATGCCTGTAGTCCCAGCTACTCGGGAGGCTGAGGCATGAGAATCTGTTGAACCTGGAAGGTGGAGATCTCAGTGAGCCAAGATCGCGCCACTGACTCCAGCATGGGTGACAGAGTGAGAGTCTGTCTCAAATAAATAAATAAACAAATAAATAAATAAATAATATATATATAACTAATATATGTATTATATCTATATATTTATAACTAACATATATATTAGTTTTTCTTTTATAGAAAGTATACATGGTCATTTACAAAATTGAAAAAATATAGGGAGGCATATATAAGAAAATTAAAATTGCCCTATCATTCTGTACCTAGTTTTATAGTTTACTATTGGTACTTAATATTCTTTCATGACCTAGTACACCTTATTATTGCTACTTAGTCTTCTTCTGTGTCATTACAAACTTAAATATTACTCAAAAATGGCATGAATATACACATGATATTTTATTGCATAGATATACCAAAAGTTGTATTTAATCATTCTGCTATTCACATCAGTCCATTCATGTTGCTCTAACTTTTCTCTATTATAGGTTAAACTGAGATTAGCCAGGCAAAGACAGGGACAGGGGTATCCAGACAAAGAACAAGAGACCTGCACTTGTTTCTGATGTAAAATGGAGGTATTGAAATATTTCAATAATAATGAAATGGTAATAGTAATAATAGTAGATAGCACTTACTATGAACCAGTAATGTTCTTGGCCTTTCATAGATATTAATGCATTTAATCCTCACAGTGGCCCTCTGAGGTAAGTGCTGTAACTATCCTCTTTCACACGCGAAGAAACTGAAGCACAGAGAGGTATGTAACTTATGGAAAAACACACAGCTGACACACAGCAGATTTGAAACTGAAGCCAAGAAGTCTGGCTCTAGAGCATGAATAAATCACAAAAGGGAAGTGTGCTGTATTATAAATTTGTGTTAAAAGCATAACAGCCAAAGTTTGTTATTCTGGTGTAAAATGTCTTTTCTGTTTTGCATTTTGCCTGCCTTTGAACAGCAAGATCCATGGATTTCTCTCTTTTTCTTAGAAAATTTGGGGAATTACAGGATGGTTTTGCTGTCTCATGCCTATAATTCCAGCACTTTGGGAGGCCGAGGTGGGCAGATCACTTGAGGCCAGGAGTTTGGGACCAGCCTGGCCAACATGGTGAAACCCTGTCTCTGCTAAAAACGCAAAAATTAACCAGGCATGGTGGCATATGCCTGTAATCACAGCTACTCAGGAGGCTGAGGCGGGAGAATCACTTGAACCTAGGGGGAGGGGGAGGGGGAGGGGGAGGGGGAGGCGGAGGTTGCAGTGAGCTGAGATCGCCCCCACTGCACTCCAGCCTGGGCGACAGAGGGAGAGTCTGTCAAAAAAAAAAAAAAAAAACAAGAAAATAAAAGATGCGAAATTACATAATGTTTTTCCTTAATTGTTCTAAATATGAATCCCTGCAGCTGTCATGGAATGTGCCCACATTCATAGTATTTCACTCTGCCCTGTGGTTTACAAGAAGGGGAAATTGTGCTTTACCAAGTGGGCACCTCCTTCATTAAAAGCAAGGTAGAGAGCTGCACATTTAAGGAACCACAGGTAGTGCAAAAAATGCTGAGTCTTGGTTTTCAGGAAGTCTCAGCAGGCAAGTCATGAGGCCAGAGAGGTAGACAGGGGTCAGGTTACAGAGAAGCTTCCATTTCATGCCAGATACGATGCAGAATGTTTGCAAGATTTTAAAAGGAGAGAAACGGAGACTGAGTTGAGCTTTAGCAAAAGTATATTGGATGCCGTATGGTGAGACAGATTAAAAAGAGACAAAACTAGGCCAGGCATGGTGGCTCATGCCTGTAATCTCAGCACTTTCGCATGCTGAAGCAGGCAGATCACTTGAGGCCAGGAGTTCAAGACCAGCCTGGCCAACATGGTGAAGCTCCGTCTCCACGAAAAATACAAAAAGTTAGCTGGGTGTGGTGCCACATTCCTGTAATCCCAGCTACTCGGGAGGCTGAGACACAAGAATTGCTTGAGCCTGGGAGACCAAGGTTGCAGTGAGCCAAGATCGAGCCATTGCCCTCAGGCCTGGGCCACAGAGTGAGACCTTGTCTCAAAATAAATAAATAAATTAGAGACAAAAGTAGAAGAAAAAGCAGTTGCTAGGACCTCTTCTAGCTGTCATGGTGAGAATCCATAAGAACCTGACCTAAGACAGAGGCAGTGGGAATGGTGAGAGGCAGATGCATTTAAAATTGAATGTAGACTAGAGTTGGTGATTGAATAGCTGTAGGAGATGACAGAGAAAGAGGAGACAAGGGTGACTCTCGGCTTTCTGGATTGGAAGACTGATAGGAAGAGGCACTTTTTATTGGGTAGAGAATATGGAAGAAGGGGCAAGGGACCAGGAGAGGGATCAGATCCAGTGCCAAGACATATGCCCTGACCTACTGCACACACGCAAGAAATGGCCAGAGAAAATAACAAGGACTCAGGACAGGAAACAAGGGGCTGGCTGCAGAAAGAAGGGGCTGTGTCAATGAGACATTGTCTGTCTAAGATCCTAGACAGGGAACTCCAGGCTGCTGCTTCTGCCTGTATGAAAGGCAGGACCCATACCTGCTGCAACCTGACCACACAGACCACATATGAGAAAAGGAGGCCAAAGCTGG
This sequence comes from Symphalangus syndactylus, assembly GCF_028878055.3. Classification (NCBI taxonomy): domain Eukaryota; kingdom Metazoa; phylum Chordata; class Mammalia; order Primates; family Hylobatidae; genus Symphalangus; species Symphalangus syndactylus. Next base: position 23,592,528 of record NC_072442.2, on the reverse strand, counting down.
GCCAAACAGGGTGTCATCATCAGTGAACCCATCCCTGGGGCGCCTGCTGCTACAGGAGATAGCAGAGGGTGACACTTGGGGAAGTGGAGCCTCGGGGCCAGAATCTGGAAGGAAAGCAATGCCCCACGCTGGGCAGCACGGGCAGCAGCACACAGTGGTGAGGCAAGCTGAGCAGCACAAGGCAAAGACGCCGCAGAGGACAAACTGCCCAGCCAGGATTCCCTGCACTGCGGACTGGGACGCTCTGCTGGACTGAGTTGGGGCCTCACAGAGGCTGAAATGAGCCAGAGCGCTGGGACACAGATCAAATCCCTCCATGCTGAAGGGTCCATGGTGTTGACTGCTGGCTACTTTCTGTCACCACCACCTAAGGAATCTTGGATGGTCAGTTTCCCAAAGATCAAAACTGTGACACCATGGTCTTTTTCTTTCTTTTCTTTTCTTTTCTTTTCTTTTCTTTTCTTTTTTTTCTTTTCTTTTCTTTTCTTTTCTTTTCTTTTCTTTCTCTCTCTCCTTCCTTCCTTCCTTCTTTGCTTCTTTCTTTCTTTCATCTTTTCTTTCTTCTTTCTTTTTCTTTCTTTCTCTTCTTTCTTTCTCTTTCTTCTTTCTTTTTCTTTCTTTCTTTCCTTTATCTTTAAAACAAATCATAACCTTTTAGATCCAAGTTACTGAAAACTTCTTTATATAAGTTTAATTTACATTTCTCTTTCGAATTGTATCTTTATTGGGGCCCTAAATTCTCTCTTTTTTTTTTTTTCTGAGACGGAGTCTCTCTCTGTCGCCTAGGCTGGAGTGCAGTGGTGCGATCTCAGCTCACTGCAGCATCCTGGATTCAGGTGATTCTCCTACCTCAACCTTCCGAGTAGCTAGGACTACAGTCATATGCCACCACGCCTAGCTAATTTTTTGTATTTTTAGTAGAGACAGGGTTTCACCATGTTGACCAGCCTGGTCTCAAACTCCTGGCCTCAGGAGACCCACCTGCCTCAGCCTCCCAAAGTGCTGGGATTACAGGCATGAGCCACCGTGCCTGGCTTCAATTCTCATTTTATTTACAGATTCTTCCTTGGCTCTGGAGACCTGTCACACTTCTGACTGTCTCTCCTGATTCTGTGTGTGTGTATGTGTGTGTTTCTTTTATTTTAAGTTCAGGGATGCATGTGCAGGTTTCTTACATAGGTAAACTTGTGTCATGGGGGTTTGGTGTACAAATGATTTCATCACCCAGGTATTAAGCCTAGTACTCATTAGTTATTTTTCCTGATCCTCTCCCCGTTCCCACTCACCATGGCCTTACTTATCCTACCCTTCCCATTAGTCTTTCAACTCCATAGTGAGAGTTCAGGCATAACACATATTGTTAGTCAAATCAGTGATTTATTTATTCATCAAATAGCTATTATGCTTCACTATAGGTCAGGCATTGTGGTTATCACTGAAGATACACTGGTAACTAACACAGACAGTGGAATATAAAACTGACCAATTCCATCTGCATGACCCTGGGTACATCATTTCAACTGGGAACATCAATTTACCACCTAGGAAATGTCTAAGACCCTCCCAACTCAACCCCGTCCTACATCTCTCTTACATTATTCATTCAACGTATATAAATTAAGCACACGCTATGCATGCGACTGTATTTTACTCCAAGCCAAAACACATGGCAAAGGGCTATTTCATGGTTTGGGGATTGATCAAGAAAGTCTTACAAATATATAAACACTGAGATAGAATTATGTATTCAATAAATCATCTTTATTATAAAGAACACAATAATAAGAGATAGAGACTAGGTCAGGAGGTTCATCATGTTATAATCATGTGCTAGGATTTGGTTTAAATCAACCAACAAGACATGGTCTAAAGTTGATTTACAATCTGAGAAGACACTCTAAAAAATCTACCATTATAGGAGTGTTGTGAGGATCAAATATAATAAGTTGTGGTACAGGACATGTAGCGTGTGTTACCTAGAGTCAGACTACCTGGATTTGAATCCCTGCTCTCCTAGTCATCAGCTTTATGGCCTTCGGAAAATTGCTTAACCTCTATTTACTTTGGTTTCTTCACCTGTTCAACTGAGAAAGTATAATGGTAACTAAATCATAGGGTTGTTTTGAAGAATAACAGTTCAAACATGTAAATCCATATTATGGAAATTGGCACATGGTGATCACTCGATAAATATTACTTATTGTGAACTAAAATTTGTGTAGTTGCTAATCTATCATTAGCACAAAATAAAAGTTTGTTTCCAAACTCCCACATTGCCTTTATTAAACTATAAATTTCTTGAGAAAAAGAAACTAAAATAAAATCAACAGGACGTGGTCTAGATTTTTGAAGAGCAAATTACATAGATAACTAATTATAACACACTGTGCTGTAATCACAGAGATAGAGGATGTCCCTTATCAGAACACTGATTCAGCAGTTTCCATTTCCTTTTCTCACTCTCCACAACTCACAGAAGCCAGCTCCCAGGAAAGGAATCATGAGTATGGAGGGGGTTCCCCTGAGAAGTGCGTGAGGGAATGCAATTCGGGGTATCAACGAGAGCTGGGAGGCAGAGGGTGGGGTGAGAAGGAGGCATTGCCTGTGATGTAGGTTTCTAATGAGACAAGTGGCAGAGATACCTTTATTTGGAATTGGTAGCAATAGGGGAAGATACGTGGATGACAAAGCTCCACTGAAACCTACCATGGCCCCTGATCTTGCCTCTGCTTCTCCTCCCTCAGGACTGGCACTGGCCATCATTGGGGTGGAATGGAAACAGAGCTCATGTGTATTAAAAGACCTAAGTTTACAGACACTTAGGAAGGACAGAATTCCAAAGGCGTGGTCGCACTTGGCTTCTGTCCTCCGTTGTTCTCCAGCATCAAACATATCAACTCTAACCCCTTTGGGGGGAATTCAAGGCCTGTCCTGGTTTGGTCCCAATTTAGATTTATCATCCATATTTGCCCCCACCGCTCTGCAGCTCCACTGAAGCACCCCCTCTTTCCTCTGAGCCCACAATGTTACACCCAGAACTCTGCCTCTGCTGGGCCTCCACCGCCCACCCATCTATAGATGCCTAAATCCTGGGCAGTTATCCAGACACGACTAAAGTTCCATCCCTTCCATGAAGCCTTCCCCAACCCTCTGGTCACTTCTTCCCCTCGTGGGGTTCTGAGCTTTCATTTCTTTTTCTACTAAGAATCTTACAATTACCTGTTCATATACTCTACCTGCCCCCACGAGACCAGGGGCATCTCAGAAACAAAGATCATTAAAACCAACTAAATCTATTTCTCATTATAAAATGAGGTATGCTGATTGATTGTGAAATAATAAAATAACAAAGTATGGAAAAGAAAAAAAAAGCATATAATCTGGCTGAGAAGGTAGAGACCCTTCCACACCACTGAAATTATGTATTGAAAAGAATAAGGAAAAAACTGCTTCAGTTTGGCATGATTTGTGTAAGTATAGTATAGGATCCTTAAAATGCTTCAAAGAAATGGGAAATCAAGACTTCATTTTGGCAAAGGCCATTGAACAGAAACTTTAGCACATTTATCAGTAATTTCTTTCAGATTAAACAACTGACAACAACCCACTTTTCAACCAGTGATGTTGGAAATGTTTTAAAACAAAATTAGTTCACAAATTTGTGGGCTGACCAAGAAGGTAATAAAGTCTCACTAAATAAAATGAGGAAAATTCAGAAAAAGAAAAAAATAAGAAAATAAATCACCCATGGATCTAAGCACTATTCATTCTTTAAGGCATGTATTTCCAAGCGTTTTTATTTTTTCCATGCCTAGGGTTGGCATGGCATATATATATCTTTATATGATTCTTCAAATTTTGTAGAGTTTGTATAATGTCGTATCTTGCTTTTTTAACCACTGATGTTATAAGCATATTTATGCCGCTTCATTCATTTTAGGGACTTAATAATAAAGGATCTCGTGGATAATTTATCATTCGCTGATAGAGAAAAATCTGGCTTTGCTTATTTTAGAGTTATAAATGATGCTGGGTCGGGTATCTTTATGTTTGAGGATGGCTCCATATTTGGGTTGTTTCCACAGAACTCTTTCCCAGAAATGCTTTTTCTGGGTTAATGGCTACACATATTTCCAGGCACCTGACATATTGACACCCACCTCTAAAGTATTTTTATGATCCACAACAAGTGTTTAACACAGCGCCCCAGTCACTCCGAGACTAATAAACAGACAAATGACTGAAACGTGACCTCATGCTTTCTATTCCTCCACCTTTCATTGAGTTCCTTGCCTCTGGGAGGAGGAATGGGGGTTGTGCAGCCCTCCACAGCATCAGCCCATTGACCCTATCCTTGTGGTTATAGCAGCTGAGGAAGCAGAATTGCAGCTCTGTGGGAAGGAATGGGGCTGGAGAGTTCATGCATAGGCCAGTTCTTTTTGTTTGTTTGTTTGTTTGAGACGGAGTTTCGCTTTTGTTGCCCAGGCTGGAGTGCAATGGCATGGCCTCGGCTGACCACAGCCCCCGCCTCCTGGGTTCAAGCGATTCTCCTGCCTCAGCCTCCCGAGTAGCTGGGATTACAGGCATGTGCCACCACACCCGACTACTTTTGTATTTTTAGTAGAGATGGGGTTTCTCTTCCTTGGTCAGGCTGGTCTCGAACTCCTGACCTCAGGTGATCCGCAGCCTTGGCCTCCCAAAGTGCTGGGATTTCAGGTGTGAGCGACTATGCCTGGCTGCATAGACCAGTTCTTAAGAGAAGGGATCGACTAAGAATAGCCTTGGGTTGACACACACCCCTCTTCACACTCATAGAAGAAACCCCATGAAACTAGAACCAGTCATGAGTTGAGAGCTGAGAGTTAGAGAATAGCTCAGAGATGCTATTCTTGGATATCCTGAGCCCCTGTGGTCACCAGGGACCCTGAGTTGTGCAACACTCGGCATGACAGCATCACTACGCTTAAAAATTTCCCTCCTCACCCCCAGATTCCATTTCCCCATCCGCCAGGGCTGCCTATAAAGAGAAGGAGAGATGGCTTCAGACTTCAGAAGGACACGGGCAGCAGACAGTGGTCAGTCCTCTCTTGGCTCTGCTGACACTCGAGCCCACATTCCATCACCTGCTCACAATCATGCAGGTCTCCACTGCTGCCCTTGCCGTCCTCCTCTGCACCATGGCTCTCTGCAACCAGGTCTTCTCTGCACCACGTGAGTCCGTGTTGTTGTTATGGGTATCACCACTCTCTGGCCATGGTTAGACCACATCAATCTTTTCTTGTGGCCTAAGAGCCCCGAAGAGAAAAGAAGGAAGTTCTTCATGGGCTGCCAAACACCTTGGTCTTTTTCTTCACGGCTTTTATTTTTATCTCTAGAAGGGGTCTTAGCCCTCCTACTTTCCAGGTATGAGAATCTAGGCAGGGGCAGGGGAGTTACAGTCCCTTGCACAGATAGAAAAACAGGGTTTGAAATGAATCAGTTTGCAACAGGCAGAATCCAGGGCTGGTTACTTCCCAGTGGGGTCTGTTGTTCACTCTCCAGCTCACCCTAGGTCTCCCAGGAGCTCTGTCCCTTTGATGTCTTATGAGAGATGTCCAGGGCTTCTCTTGGGCTGAGGTATGACTTCTTGAACCAGACAAAATTCCCTGAAGAGAACTGAGATAAGAGAACAGTCCGTTCAGGTGTCTGGATCACACAGAGAAACAGAGAACCCACTATAAGGAGTCAAGGGGAAAGAAGAATATAGACAGAAACAAAGAGACATTCCTCATCAAAAATGCCCAAATGCCTTCCAGTCACTTGGTCTGAGCAAGCCTGCCCTCCTCGAACACTCGGGGATCAGAAGCTGCCTGGCCTTTTCTTCTGAGCTGTGACTCGGGCTCATTCTCTCCTTTCTCCGCAGTTGCTGCTGACACGCCGACCGCCTGCTGCTTCAGCTACATCTCCCGGCAGATTCCACAGAACTTCATAGCTGACTACTTTGAGACCAGCAGCCAGTGCTCCAAGCCCAGTGTCATGTAAGTGCCAGTCTTCCTGCTCACCTCTAGGGAGGTAGGGAGGGTCGGGGAGGGGGCAGAGACAGGCCAGAAGGCAATCCTGGAAAGGCCCAGCCTTCAGGAGCCTATCGGGGACACAGGCCGCAGGGCTCCGAGGTGTGACCTGACTCGGGGCTGGAGTGAGGCGGGTGTTACAGAGTCAGGAAGGGCTGCCCCAGGAAGAAGGAGGCAGCAGGACCTTCTGAGGACCCCCTCGCCCAGAGTCACTGAGAGAAGCTCTCTAGATGGAGATAGGCAGGGGGCCCCTGAGAGAGGAGCAGGCCCTGAGCTGCCCAGGACAGAGAGCAGGATGGCGGGGCCATGGTGGGCCCAGGATCCCCCTGCTGGATTCCCCAGTGCTTAATCCTTCCTCCCTTCTCCACAGCTTCCTAACCAAGAGAGGCCGGCAGGTCTGTGCTGACCCCAGTGAGGAGTGGGTCCAGAAATATGTCAGCGACCTGGAGCTGAGTGCCTGAGGGGTCTGGAAGCTGCGAGGACCCAGTGACCTCGGTGGGCCCAGTGGGGAGCGGGAGCCTGAGCCTTGGGAACATGCCTGTGACCGCCACAGCTACCTCGTCTATGGACTGGTTGTTGCCCAACAGCCACACTGTGGGACTCTTCTTAACTTAAATTTTAATTTATTTATAGTATTTAGTTTTTGTAATTTATTTTCGATTTCACAGTGTGTTTGTGATTGTTTGCTCTGAGAGTTCCCCTGTCCCCTGCCCCTTCCCTCACACTGTGTCTGGTGACAACCGAGTGGCTGTCATCGGCCTGCTGTAGGCAGTGAGGGTACCAAAGCCACCAGACTGACAAATGTGTATCGGCTGCTTTTGTTCCGGGCTGTGATCGGCCTGGGGAAATAATAAAGATGCTCTTTTAAAAGGTAAACCAGTTTTGAGTTTCATTTTGTTTTTCCGGCAAATCAAAATCACTGGTTAAGAGGAATCATAGGCAACGATTAGGAAGATGTGAAATGGAGGGAAATTGGGAGAGATGGGGAGGGCTACCACAGAGTCATCTGCTTTACAACGTTCTGGAACATTGAAACTACGAATATGTTATAACTCAAATCGTAATGTGCACGCTCTAGGAGAATTCACTACTTGAATGGACACCATTAAGCAGAGTATTCTGTAGTGCATATTCATGATGAATCAAGCTCTTAATAGCAATTACTTACATTGTTGAGGCTTACTCCTACTGAGTGCTTTTTATACATTGTTCGTTTAATCTTACCAATGCAATAGTACAGCTTAGGTACTATTAATACCTCCATGTGACAGAAAAGTAACCCAGGACTCAGAAAGGTTAGACAACTTGGCTGAGGTTACACAGCACGTAAATGGTCAATTGTGTTCCAAAACTGGACTTTTATTGAACTACAGACTATGCTGTTAACAATTGACCAAGTTATTTCCCAAAGTATGACCCACCTATACTCAAATCTTACCCTATTCTTTAACAGATGATATTTTATCCATTGCAACCACTTCCTGTCAGGATTCTGAGTTGACATAGAGTGTTTGAGCAGTGATTATTTAAGCCAGTTACATCAGGATCTTTAGGTGTAGACCTGGGAACTGATACTTTTATCAAGCTCGTGAGGTGTTCCATAGCATGTTAATGACTGACAGCAACTGTCAATAGAATTCACCACTGTTTTCTAAATGTGGTTAAGTATCTGCATATGGCAACAGGCATATTATACATTATTTCTCTAGAATCTACACTCTACAAAATAAATAGCTAAAGTCAGAGAAGGAAAAGACAACCAGCTTCTGTGTGGAGCAGGATGCTGTCTATAGGTTTACTGTGAAAGGTAAGTTATTTAATAGATGGATTGCTTGCATTGTATGTACAAGAAATGCATACTAAGCTAGGGTCCTTTTTGCAGAAGAAAGGGAAATTCAAAATATTTGTGTGAAAACCAAATGTGTTAATTTTTATGAGCTATGCTTTTTTCATTTTGTCTCAAATAATCTAATTTCTGTGTCCAAACATGTTTAGAATTGTAGGGCTCAAACTCTTTAAAGCATAATTAAACACTACTACTTTGCAAATATTAAAATGCACATACTATGTGACCTACGTCCCATTTGACCTGATCCCATTTCTAGGAATCTGCTTCATAGAAACTCTGCCAAATGATGAGACTATGTAGACATGAGGATATTCTTTCGAGTATGGTTGGTAAAGAGCAAAGAAATGCAAACAGTCATCAGTAGGGGATTAATCAGTAGAGGATTAAGATGTCCATCAATGGAATATTCTGCAGTCAGTAAACAAAAGCAGCACACATCTATATCTGTGGAAAGTGTCCATAATATTATAGATAAAATGCCTATCTATTTACATTCAATATATGCATATATATTCTCTACATATGGTACAGAACTATCTGTAAAGGATATTATTTTGTTTTTATTTTTAAAAGCCATATACACATATATATTTACATAGGCAAATATTTGAAAAGACACATCAAATAGCTAACTGTCGTTTCTTTGAGGAAATGAGTTTTGTTTTTTTTTTTAGGAATGAGGGTTTTTCCTTTTCATATTCTGCACTTTTAAAACTTTGAGTTATTTTCTGATTAGCTTGCATAGCTTACCTCTCTGGTGGCATCTTACCCTATTCTTTGATGGGTGATATTCCATCCATCACAACCGCTTTCTGGTAGGGATTCTGAGTTGATGCAGAGAGGATAGAGCTCAGCCTGGCTTATACTGTTTTGATGCCATGATGGCTTTCATATAATGAGGGTATAGCAACAAACACGTCCTTTTGACAAGGCTGTTTCTCTCTCTCTCTCTCTCACACACACACACACACACACACACACACACACACACACAAAAGCAGCTTTTGTCCCCATAGACACGGTGAAGGTGTCATCATTCCTTCTTTATTGGCTTTCAGGAAAAAATATAGGGGCATACAATATTTGCCTGCACTGAATTGTTTCTCAAGGTCTAGAAACCCAAAGCTAAACGAAGTTTAATCATGCCCAACATTCCCTAAATGCAAGTGTTATGAACAAACAGAGTAAGTTGAACAAAGATCCCTGATAGGGAACTGGAGAATGGGAATTGCATTTTTAAGCAGTTCAGCTGATCCGGCAGTCCCTAGCTCTCCTGCCTGGGGGAATGTCCTCTATGGACAATCTGAGATGTGCAATGTGGAGGATCTGCTTTCTGGAGGCTGCTGACTTCCTGTCTGTGTGAGTTAGCCTGAGGTTGCCTTAGGTATTGTGTAATCAACGACTGTTTGGAACCAGTCTTATGGTGTCTTTGGCAATGTGACTCCCTTCTAATGTCCATAGGCTACTATTTGCTTCTGATCAATTCCATGGGCCAGGTAGCCAGAAGCAGAGATGTTTTCAGTTACAAAGCTCGCATTTGCATTTTAACTGGGGTTGGGGATATGCACTTTCTTTTTTCTTCCCTTTTCTTTCTTTTTTCTTTTTTTTTTTTTTTTTTTTGAGATGGAGTCTTGTACTGTCGCCTGAGCTGGAATGCAATGGTGTGATCTTGGCTCACTGCAACATCAGCCTCCCGGGTTCAAGAGATTCTCCTGCTTCAGCTTCCCAAGTAGCTGAGATTACAGGTACCTGCCACCACACCTGGCTAATTTTTTGGATTTTTAGTAAAGACGGGGTTTCACTATGTTGGCCAGGCTGGTCTCGAACTCCTGACCTCGTGATCCACCTTCCTCAGCCTCCCAAAGTGCTGAGATTACAGGCATGAGCCACCGTGCCCAGCCAGGGATGTGCACTTTCTAGCACAGACCTCACTACCAGTGTCACCTCTACCACCCAGCCCCTGGCGAGAGACCTCTGCCTGCATCTTGGCCCATATGGAGGTGATGAATATTTGACCCTTGGCCTCGTTAGGTCTCTCATTTCCTGTCTCCGCTCATGCTAACTTTATCTTAGAGTAGAAAATTCTGCCTTTACAGCCCTTCAAGTCTCCAGATTACTGGGTTCTCAGTCAATAAGTTGGAAGGGCCTTTTTTAGCAAGTTCAATTTCTTCCTTTTTCAATTTCAGATGAGCTCATTTCAAAGCAGCCTAAACTCTTTCTTAAAGGACGTTACTGATGTAATACATAGCTACTAAGTTCCAATATTCAGAATCTCCTCTTTATTTATTTATTTTTTTTTTGAGACGAAGTCTTGCTCTGTCACCCAGGCTGGAGTGGAGTGCAGTAGCGTGATCTCAGCTCAGTGCAAGCCCGTCTTCCAGGTTCACGCCATTCTCCTCCCTCAGCCTTCCAAGTAGCTGGGACTACAGGCGCCCGCCACCACGCCCGGCTAATTTTTTGTATTTTTAGTAGAGATGGGGTTTCACCGTGTTAGCCAGGATGGTCTTGATCTCCTGACCTCATGATCTGCCCGCCTCAGCCTCCCAAAGTGCTGGGATTGCAGGCGTGAGCCACTGCGCCCAGCCTATATTCAGAATCTTTTCTATCAAATTCCTTAATGCTGCAGCGTTGGTATTTGGCACAGGCTTTTAGCACCAAAATAAGACAGACCATAGTTCAACCAGCATGTGCAATACCTTGTAATGGGTATGGCAAAAGGTAGTTTTCAGACAGGACAGCATGGTGAATATCACCTGGGAACATGGGAGAACTGCACATTCTGAGCCCCACTTCCTTTCTTAATGGACTAGGGCCCAGTAACCTGTGTCTTCACAAGGCTCCAGGTAATTCTGATGCATGTAAGGTTTAAAAGTCACTTCCATTTCACAAGGTCCTCCCCAAATTACTTCCTACTTTCTCGTTTCAGCCAGTTCCACACTTCAGTCAGGGCCTGTGACTTTTAACAGACCCTGTGTCTCTGCACACATACAGATCTCATATCTCTCAGGATGCTGGCAGTTTCCAGGCAGAAAGCAAACAAGCAAACCAAACTCAAAGAGGCTTTGAGGAAATGCACCTTGTGGCTCCAAGACTATAGGGCATCGAGGTGGCCCTAGCTCCAGGCAAGGCTGGACGCAGCGGCCCTGTGGTATCTCATGAGTCCTCTTTGCTTCTCTTTCTGATCTCCCTTTCCTGTGAGAGGCCCTGGGTGGCTGCCAGTACCGGCCAGTGTACATGAATCCTTGTTCATTTTCTGCAGGGAAGAGGGAGTCTGTGTTCCCATTGGAAAAAACATCACTAGGCCCTTTCCGATTTGACTGACTTAGGAACCGAATTCCTAACCAGTCGCTGTGGTTATGGGGATGGGTTTCATTGATTTGCTTAAGTTAATCAAGGCATATAACTTGAATCTTTGGGTTTACTGAATTTTACATAAACTTAAAGCCTGAGAATGGTGGGGAAGGGGGATTTGCCCTGAGGAAATGTGAGTTTCTGGCATCAGGAAACATGCAGAATAGATGCTGGTTAGGAAAAACAAGTTTTCACTATAAAGTGTTTGTCTTTTTCCTGTTATTTTTGTCTTGATGATATAAAAGGCACTAATACTTTGCGTGTGGTAAACATTTCTTCTCCTATGCTCTCTAGATGAGAAACTGTTGTCCACTTTCCTGAATGACCTTATTTTTAACAAGATGCTGACTTGTGTTATTTCCTGTTTCCCAATGAATGACTATTGCCCAAATGTAGGGCAAAAGAGACATAAGCTCTTCATGATGTCAAGGTAACCAATAGAAAATAGGGCTACATACTCACTCCAGAACATACTGAGAAAGGCAGAACTGGCCCTGCCATAAGCACTACCCACCTTCCTTCATAGAAGCCAAAGATCGGGCACTGAGGAGGCAGGAGAAGATGAGACAATTCTTAGAACAATGAGTCCTCAGTAGAAATTGTCCATATTAAGGAAGAGAAGGGAGTCCTTTCATAGTGGATAGACAAAGGGGTAGACAAGGAGACTGAAAGCAAAGGCAACACTTCATACTTGCAGTTTTTATTCCTCCTCTTTCCTGGGAACTGCACCCACAAAAATACATTATGTGGGATTGACCACATCCTAAAAGTTAGGTGGGTCCTGATTAAAATAAGCTGATTTGTATCTTGAGTTTTTTAAACTTACCACAACATAAGCATCTCTCATGTCATTGCATTGTTTGTAAAGGCTGCCTAATAGCCAATTAAGGGAAGATCCCATAATTTTCTTAGCCATATCCATATCATAGGCGTTTAAATTGGGTCCAATTTTAAGTTGCTATAAATATGCTGGGGACACTTATGCATTGTTCTTTCTTTCCACATTTGAATTTATTTCTATAGAGAATAGATTCCTAGACATGGACCCTCTTGGCCAAATGCTAAGAACATTTATTTCAAGGTTCCTTATGCATATTAGCACCCACATTAAACTCATCTTTAGGTCCTTTGCTTAGCGCATATCTCTCTTGAATGAACAGATGTCTGGAAGCCTGGCTGTACTCTCATTGCTTAGTAGCTCAGGCTTCGCTAACACAGCTCTATCCATCTGTGTGTGGTTGAAGTTGGGCTGTGCTGCTCAGGACTCCTGGCATCATTGCATGAGTCAAGTCTACACCGTTAGAACAGCTGTGGGATAACATAGAAGCTTCTGCTCTGCCAGGGGAAACTATGACTACAGAGCTTTAGTGAGAAGGAACCAGCTAAGTGTGGTCCAGGGTGACACCAATATCTCACCTCCTGTCACTGTGGAAACCACTTCCCCATAAACAGCCCCAAGACAAGTGAGCACTTGAACTATTCTTGCAAATACCCTGAGCCCTGTGGTTACCGAGACCCTCTCGCATGTGCAAGTCAACAAGACACCACGGTGCTTAAAAAACATCCTGTCTCATCAGCCCCGGTTTCCATCTTCCCATGACTCAGGGCTTACCTCTTTAGAGAAGGGGACACAACTTGGACCCCAGAAGGGGGCTGGTGACTGAGTGCCCAAGCCCTGTCCTCTTTTGCTCACTTTCTTGGGCCCCCACGTCCTCCTCATTCACAATGGCCCCTGTTCCTGGGCCTCCTCTCACAAGTCTGTCTTTGTCCTGCCTTTTGCTGTTGTTCCCCTCACTCTCTGGCTGGGGTCAAACCACATCACCAAAGTCCAAGGACAGAGGTACCCAAGGGAAACAGAGAACTTCCTAAGGGATTTTCAAAATGCCTTGGGCTATCTGTTCAGGAAGATTTTCTTCCCCAGAGAGTTTTCACTTTTTATTCTATAAATCTTAAAGGCAGGGTACGGTCTTGTCCTACTTAGGGAAGGAGAACATTGAGTAGGTTCCAATAAGGGGCAGAACCCAGCTACAATCCCGGTGGCCAGCTGAGTCTGCCTCACAGGTCTGCCTCACAGGTGATTTGCAGAGATGGCCTCTTGCTGGAAAAATCTCTTCTTAGACCATATTATGTTCCCCCAGTAGAGCTGGAATAAGAGGCAGACTATTTAATTAGCTGCAATTCCTACAGAGGGAGATGGAGGCCAAACGTAAGGCTCAAACAGAAATGGAAGGGAAAAGTGGGGAAACAAGAAATCCCCAACTTCCTGCTGGTTCTTCTCACCCCCAAATCCCCAACTTCCTGCCAGTTCTTCTCATCCCCAAATCATCCCCTGAACAGTGCTGTCTCCACCTACTTCCTTCTGATTTTATCACTGGGTAGAAGAAGTTGGCTCACTTGTCCCCAGTGAAAAATGACTCAGGGTCACGCTGCTCCTTCCCTCAGAATGCCCAGGTCCCCAAGCACCCAGGCATCTGCTGCTTTTCATAGGATCCCCAGAAGCCCCCTAGCGAAATGGTAGATGGCAATTATGAGACTCACTGCTGGTGCCAGGTAAGGGCTCGTACTCTTGCCCATCTCTGGAGAGAAGCAGGACTTGGAGGGAGGCAGCCTGCAAGGGAACCAGCTGGTATGACACAGGGAAGGGCCATAGAGGTGTTTTCTGGCCTAACCTGGGGTCTGCAAGGAACCAGGGAAGAGCTGCCCCTGGCAGAGGGAAGAGAGGAGGAAGTGTTAGCAGGAGGAGGCTGCCTGAGGAGACCCCCTGAGCCACTGAGGTAAAGTCTAGGGAGCTGAGGTTGGGCAAAGAGTCCTGAGCAAGTGGACAGGCCCTACGCTTGCCAAGAAGACAGGAGAAGGCAGCATGGGACAGGAATTCCCTTGCTGATTCCTCAATTTTTATAACTGTCTCTTTTAACAGCTTCCAGAATGAAAGTGGCTGAGGCTGGCAGGTCTGTGCCAACCCCACCGAGTTCTGGTGCCAAGTGCATCACTGACCTCAGAGTCGAATCCCTGAGTGACCTAGAAGCAACAAGACACTGTTATGTTTGTGGCAGATTAGGAAGCAGGGACCCAGGCCCTAGGGACGTCTCTTCAATTCCTGAACCTACCCCTACCCAAGCAACCACACTCTGGGACTCTTCTTAACATGCATTTCAACTTACCTAGATTATTTAACTTTTGTAATGTATTTCTATGTGTTCCTGACTGCTTGTCGGAAGGGATCCCACAACACCCTCTACACCCCTTCCTCAGCCCCTCCAGTCACACAGTGGTTGACACATATTCAGGCACATGGCTATACTTTGCGGCTCTCATACAAGGCGGGTGGCTACGTTCAGCTTTTTCTAGAGTACATTGTTCCAAAGCTGTCAACCAACAAATATTTATAGAACATTATTTATCATTTCTGTGTTCAGCTATGTAAGATAATGAATTCGTTTTGAGTAAAGCGGTCTTAAACTGTGGTGATTCTATTGGCTTTGTTTTGTGACAAAGCAAGGCGGTGGGATGGGAGGGGAAGAGTAGAGAACTCTGAAGAGGGGAAGTCAGCGGAAAGGAAATGACAGAAAAGCCTCTCCCCAAATAATGAAACACTATTTTATAAAACAATGATTATTTTATAAAATATTATGCACCCAGTGTATAATGCATATGCACTAGGTAAATTCATGCTTGATATATATATTCATGCATTTAAGTTTATTTTTCTCACGAGTCAAGCTCTCTTAAAAATTATTCATTGTCTTTCAAATTCTAACAATGTCTCCAAGGGCTAAGTATTATTAATATTCCCATTTGATAGAAGAGGAAGTGTTGGCTCAGAGAGTTAAAACAACTTGTCCATGGCCATGCAGCGAATAAATAGAGTGACCAATATGCAAACCTATGAGCATTCCAGAACCACCTGGGATGGTCGTTTAAAATGCTCACAAAAGAATTGGATTTGGATGTGGGAATCTAGATTTTTACCAAACCCGCAAGTGATACACATGCAGACTAAAGACAAGAAACTACTGAACTTGTCAATAAGACTTTTTTTTTTTTGAGACTGAGTCTTGCTCTGTCGCCCAGGCTGGAGTGCAGTGGCACGATCTCCGCTCACTGCAACCTCCGCCTCCCGGGTTCAAGTGATTCTCCTGCGTCAGCCTCCCAAGTAGCTGGGAGAACAGGTGCCTGCCACCACACCCGGCTAATTTTTATATTTTTAGTAGAGACGGGTTTTCACCATATTAGCCAGGCTGGTCTCAGTCTTCTGACTTTGTGATCTGACCACCTTGGTCTCCCAGTTTTTTGTTTGTGTGTTTGTTTTGTTTTGTTTTGACTTGTTTTGAGATGGAGTCTTGCTCCGTCGCCCAGGCTGGAGTGTAGTGGTGCCGTGTCGGCTCACTGTAACCTCTGCCTCCCAGGTTCAAGTGATCTTCCTGCCTCAGCCTCCCAAGTAGCTGGGATTACAGGTGCATGCCACCACACCCAGCTAATTTTTGTATTTTTAGTAGAGACGGGGCTTCACCATGTTGGCCAGGCTGGTCTTGAACTCCTGAACTTGAGAGATCTGCCTGCCTCGACCTCTCAAAGTGCTGGGATTACAGGCATAAGCCACTGCACCTGGCCTCAATAAGAATTTAACCACTCTTTTAAAAATAAGACGCACATGGTAATAGACATCTTACCTGGGTATTACTTCCCTAGAATCCATACTCCACAAAATCAGTGGTTAACATTAGAGGAAGGAAAGACCGTCAGCCAATATATACAACGAGACTTCTATTGTGAATGCAGAATTATTTGACGGATTGCCCAGACTGAGGTTAAGAAACTATGGTCCTCAGAACAAATCTAGTATGACCCCTGTTTTGTAAACAAAGTTTTGTTGAAACTCAGCCACTCCCACTCTTTTACATATTATCTATCCCAGCTTTCCAAGACAAAGGTGGAGTCACATTGTTGCAACAGAGATTATATAGCCCACAAAGACAACAATATTTACTATCTGGTCTTTTATAGAAAATGTTTGCTAACTCCTGGCCTATGTTTAGTATATACTTTTTTAAGTATAAGAAAGGTAGACTGAGTCAGGATACCTGCTGTACAATGCAAGGGGGAGAAATTCAACACACTTGTGAGAAATGCAAAATATATTAACTTTTTCATAAGCCCTACTTACTTTGTGTGTTTAAAACAATATTTTTTAGTATCATAAGTGACATTTTGGTAATCAGCATTTTTGAAAAGCAATGACACAGTCTGTAGAAAAATTTAAAATTTACATACTCTTCAATCTATCTTATTTCTAGGAATCTATTTCAAGAAACACTATCTAAGGAAACAAAGGAGGGCCAAGCACGGTGGCTCACTCCTGTAATCCCTGCACTTTGGGAGGCCAAGGCAGGTGGATAGCTTGAGGTCAGGAGTTCAAGACCAGCCTGGCCAACATGGGGAAACCTCATCTCTACTAAAATAGAAAAATTAGCCGGGCATGGTGGCAGGTGCCTGTAATCCCAGCTACCTGGGAGGCTGAGGCAAGAGAATTGCTTGGACCTGGGAGGCAGAGGTTGCAGTGAGCCGAGATCTCGCCACTGCACTCCAGCCTGGGCGACAGAGTGAGACTCTGTCTCAAAACACACACACACACACACACACACACAAAGTGTTGGCACATCGCTGTTGTTTGCAGCTCTGTTTGTAAAAACAACCAATAGAAATAAATTCTTTAAAAGATGAATAGTTTAAACCATCATGGTATAGCCACATAATAAACATGAAATCACTGAAAAGAATAAAGTAGATATACATACTGAAATCAAAGCTATCTATGATATTAATGTAAAATTATGTATATAGAATATATTCCATATGTGGAGAAGGAAGCAGAATGGCGGTTGCCAGGGGCCGGGGGAGGAGAAATAGGGAGGTGTTGTTTAATGGGTCCAGTTTCAATTTTGCAGGATGAAGAGGCTTCTGGAGATGGGTTGCACACAGGGTGAAGGTAGAAGATACTGAGCACGACTGAACTATACGCTAAAAGTGGGTGGGTGGGTGGGGAATGAAGGAGCAAAAAGAAATGGTTGAAATGGGAAATTTATACTTGTATATTTTAGCCCAATAAAAAAACCCAAGAGTCTCCGAGGACTGGCAGCTCATTGAATGCTCACAACAGCCACGTAGGGCAGGGACAATCAACCCTATTTACAGATGGGCAAACTGAGACTGACCCTTAGAAGAGCGGACAAGCAAGGGTGCACCCCCGGGGCGTCCAGCCTCCCCCAGGCCCTCCAGAGACCTGTGCCAGTCCTGCTTCAGCTTGCCTACCCTGGGCCCCTCCTCACGGGACCCCAGCCACAGCTCCCCACACCCCAGGACCCCAGCTCTTCCGGGAAATGCACCACATCCCCTTCCCTGTAAAGCTGGATTTACACAAAGAAAGAACTGGGGACTGAGGGAGCCACCATGGCTCGGGGTCTCCCATCCGCATTTCCAATGCCTGAGGGATACACCTCTAAGTGGACCCCTAAGCAGACTCCCCATCCTGGAGACATGAGGGGGTCTTCGCTCTGGGGGGCATTGGTCATGCCCACCTTCAGCTTCCGGTGGCACATTTGATGCTAGGGAAACTCCAGGATGGCAGCCTGCAGGCCCTGGTGAGTGCCCAGGCCCAGCGCAAACACCCCTGTTGCTCAGGGGAGGGGCCCTGGAAAAGCCTGAATGGGACCTTCCCCAGGCAAGGTCCACATCCCAGGCAGGGCTGGGGTTTGACGCTCGTTTTCTGAGTGACACGGCTGGGGCCACAGCTGGGCTGGGGCTGGTGGGGTTGGGGAGGGGTCTCCCATCCCATCCCCACCCCACACAAACCGATTCCTTGCTGAACTGCGACCTCTTCCGGCCTCAGTTTCCCAGCCAGTCCCGGCTGGGCTGGACAGGCACCCTCGGGGGCGGGAAAAGGTGCCAGAGCGCCCGCCGGCCAGGCCTCAGCCCCGGGACTCCGGCGCTTGCCTGCTCCGTGGGGCTCGGGGCTCAGGGCTCAGTCCGGGAGGAGGGGGGTCCTTTCTGCTCCAGGACAGGTGGCGCAACCGGTGGGCAAAGGTCCGCGGCCCTGAAGAACGCCACGGCGGGGTCCACGGACACCAGAGGAGGAACCGCCAAGGTTTTTCCAAAGGACAAGCGGCCCGGCCCGGCGGTCCTCCTAGTTCCTCGGCCCGGGCGCCACCCGGGAGGCCGAAGCGGCCCCAGCCCTGGGCCCCCTCCCCAGCCCGCCCCAGCCCCGACCCTCCGCTGCGGGGCCCTCCCGGAGCGACCGGCCAGCGGGGAGCGACCACGCTGCCGGCTGCAACGCGTGTCTCCCCGGGACGCAGCTCCGCCCTTCCCGGGACCACAAGCGGCTGCCCGCGCCTGAGCTCCCAAAGGGCTGGCGGGCAGGGAGCGGGCGCCGCGCCGGCTCCCCGGAGTCCAGCCCCGGAAATGGGACACCCCCAGCGGGTGCCCCCAAACTTCGCACCTCTCTGGTCCTGTCGGGGGAGGGGTCGGGGCCGGGGCCGGTGGGCAGGGCGCGGAGAGCTCATGGAGCTCTTAGGGGTCTGCGGCCCCGCGGCTGGGGGTTACGCCAAGGGAGAACGCGAGGACGCGAGGGGGAGGGACCAAGGGCACCCCGAAGCCAGGACTGCCAAGCCGGAGCCAGTGGAGGGGTGAGAAGTCGGCGAGTTGGAAACTAACTGCAATTGTCCACTCGTAGCCTTCGGCGTCCGGCTTGTCCTCTGGCGGCTTGGCAGGCAGCTGCACAGAGCTGGACCTGTCCTGGATCCTCAGGCTCCGAAGATAGGGTCCCCATCCTCGTCGTCGTGACACTCCGGACAAGTGGAGAGCCATCAGGACAGGGACCCACAGAACGCACACTCACACGTTCCTGCAGGTACCAGCATATGCTGGGCTCCGCTCTCACGGGCCACACGCAGGTGTGCAAGGACAATGCAAGTGCACACACACGTGCAGACACGTAGTGGAAGCATCCACTCGCTCACACCTGTAGGATACACACACACACAAACATGCACACATACAGAGTTGGTTGAGGATGCTGTAACACAGTATGCCCCCAGTGCGCGTGCACGTGCGCACACACACACACACATACACACAGGTGATCAAGGGCACCCAGGACAGAATCTTCCATACCCCCAAGCACCCCTAACAAGACGCACAAACATGCACCCATAGAAGTAATCAGGGGATCCTGGGCACAACTCCCTCTCTCCTTCCCCATCTACCAGGACACGGAGTCACACTCTTAGGCATGTGTGGACAGGCTGCCTACACACGGGCAGGACATGTACATGCTCAACTGTACAAGGACACTGCGGGCACAGTCTGTGCACACGTATTCTCAGGTCCCATAAATACAGCACTCTGTTACCTGGAGTCAGTCCCTCACTTGGTCAGTGAGTGGGCTGAAGCACCCACAGGGACAGGGTGGCTGAGAACCAGGACAGGGCCTGGTCAGGAGGGGTTGAGGGCAGGGCCTGGGAAGTGAGTGATGCAGTGAGGTTGGGCATCATTGCATTGGTACCACCCCCCCCACCCACCCAACCACCCACTCCAGGCCTCCCACATAATCGGGTCACTAAACAAATCCCAGAGGGCCCAGCCCCAGCTGTGCCTGGCTTTCCAGAAACAACTCGTTTGGGAATGGCTGCTGCTTGGACAGGTCTGTCCCCAGAACGCCCTGGGCATGGATGGTGTCCTGTCTACCCTCTGCTTTCCACTGACACATTTATCTACCAACATTCTGTCCAAGTCTCCTCTTCGGAATCACCAGAATCACCCTTAATGAAGAGTCACAGGGGGAAGACGTCCATACACGCATGAGGAGACAGGCCTGGAACAGAGCCTTCCTGCACAGCCTCAGAAAGGACCCACCCTGCTGACACCTGGATCTCGGACCCATGGCCTCCAGTGCTGCGAGATGGTAACATTCTGTTGTTGAAGGTGCCCAGTCTGTGGTACTGTAAAACAGCCCTAGGAAACTAACACAGCCTGTTAGCCCACAGATGGTGGAGAGATGGAATGCTCAGTGGAGCTCCAGGCTTACTGTCTACACCTCCCAAAGTGTGCTACCGGACCCTTGGGTGGGTGAGGTGTGCAAGGTAATTTTGGGTGGTTCAAGGTGAATAATTTCAATTGACATAATAATGTATTTATCTTGCTGGGTAAATCGGATCCCCACCTGTTAAGAACCAGGCAACACAGCAGGAGGTGAGCAGCCAGCCAGTGAGTAAAGCTTCATCTATAGAAACAGCCACTTCCCATCCCTCGCATTACCGCATGAGCTCTGCCTCCTGTCAGATGAGCGGTGCCATTAGATTCTCATAGGAGTATGAACCCTACTGTGAACTGCGCATGCCAGGGATCTAGATTGCGTGCTCTTTATGAGAACCTAATGCCTGATGATCTGTGACTGTCTCCCATCACCCCCAAGTGGGACCATGTAATCACAGGAAAACAAGCTTAGGGCTCCCACTGATTCTATATTATGGTGAGTTGTGTAATTACTTCATTATATGTTACAGTGAAATAATAATAGAAATGAAGCACACAATAAATGTAATGGGCTTGAATCATCTCTGCATCATCCCTTCCCCTTCTCCCGGGTCCATGGAATAGTTGTCTTCAAGAAAACTGGTCTCAGGTAGCAAAAAGGTTGGGAACCACTGGTGTAAATGCTTTA
This sequence comes from Symphalangus syndactylus, assembly GCF_028878055.3. Classification (NCBI taxonomy): domain Eukaryota; kingdom Metazoa; phylum Chordata; class Mammalia; order Primates; family Hylobatidae; genus Symphalangus; species Symphalangus syndactylus. The sequence continues at coordinate 23,571,563 of NC_072442.2, read as the reverse complement.
AGAAATAGTTAAGCAACTTAAGGTTTACATGCTACAAAAAATACAGGTTTAAATGCTAATAAAAATGGGAGCAAATGAAAACACTCTCTTTCTGTGGTCCGAGGAATCTTAAGCATTCTATCAGAAAGACTTTCAGCTTGGAACTGCAGCTGCCTTCCCACATCCTGTCCACTGTAAACCCCTGCAACACACAAACACACGCACATGCACATGCACACACATACACGCACACACACATGCACATACATACAAATGCATATATCTGCGTGTGTGCACGTGCACACACACACACACATACACACACACTGTGCTTCATGCCCTCACTAGGGTGGCCTGGGAGGGAATGCATTTTTTTTTTTTTTGATATGGAGTTTCACTCTTGTTGCCCAGGCTGGAATGCAATGGTGCAGTCTCAGCTCTCTGCAACCTCTGCCTCCTGGGTTCAAGCAATTCTCCTGCCTCAGCCTCCCAAGTAGCTGGGATTACAGGCATGTGCCACCATGTCTGGCTAATTTTGTATTTTTAGTAGAGATGGGGTTTCTCCATGTTGGTAAGGCTGGTCTCGAACTCCCAGTCTCAGGTGATCCACCTGCCTCAGCCTTCTAAAGTGCTGGGATTGCAGGCGTGAGTCATCACGCCCAGCCAGGAATGAATGCTTTTAGGAGAAACAAAGACAACTCAGGCCCCTCGTTCTCCTGGTGTTTGCACAAGTGCCTTCTCTGCAGACCATGCTTCAGTCTCTTTCTTAGTTATCCTTCTTACTGAGAGAAGCAGAGCCCCAGCCTGTACCCAGATGCTTAGGGCCCAAGCCAAGTGCACAAGCTTCCTGGGGAGCCTAGTGAGTTGAAGGCACTGTAGACCCTCCCCAAAAGAAGCATCAGTTTTCGGTGGATCCTTGAGCCCAGGAAGGCAATAGACAAGACATCACGGTTCACTGGAAGAGACAACAAAAATGCAGTGAGGAAGGGCAGTAGTCAAAGGTTTTACGCTCCACGAGAAGGGGTTCTCAGGGCTCTAAGCAGCAGGCAGACTTTATTGCATTTGTGGTTAGGTGATGGCGACCTACAGTTTTCATTGGGAACTGGGATCAAGAGTAACCCGACCTCCTACTCATGCACGTCTCTCTCTGTTTCTTTGCGTTTTGTGTCTCTCTTCCCATCTCTGTCCCTCCTTATCCTCTCAGCCTCCTCTGTCTCTCTCCTCATCTCTCTTCCTCTCTCTCATTCCCTTCTCCTCATCTCTCTTTCTCTCTCCTTCTTTTCCAGTTCTCTCTCCCTCCTCATCTCGCTGCATGCCACTGTTCAGGCTCCTGGGGCTCCACGTGGATGGGCGGACACGGGACTCCTAGGCTAATTTTCACGGCACAAGCACAGGGCTGCAGGACCTTCGTCCCCCACCTCCCAGCACCCTTAATGAGAGGTGTGGGGTGTGCCCGGGCTCTCCTGTGTTGGTGCCCCATGCACCAGGAAGCAGAAACTGCAGGACAAAGCTGGTGCAAGTGACATGCCCGCGTGGCTGCCAGCTTCCATCTTGGGATCTGCTGAGGCCAAAGCAGAGGACACCTGCCCAGGACCGACCCTGCACCAGGGTGGGGGTAGGGGTGGGTTTGGGGGTGGGAAGGGTGATGGAAGCAGCCACTGCAAAGCAGTCCCTGGCTGGCTTCCTGCCCTGCACCCTGTCATGCAAGGCCTCTCCTCCTGCCCCCACCCCCGCCCCTCACCACCTCCACCCCTAGGCTCTCCAGATCCAGGCTCCAGAAGTCTCCCAGGATCCAAGAACTAAGGGCAACCACTGGGCTCCGCAGCCCCTAGTCCATGAGTCAGCCACCCCTCTGCATGCTGACAAACCTTGGCTGTCACTTATCCTCCACCCCAAACCAGCCCCAGCCCCATCCTACTGCAGGCCTGTGTGGCTGCTGGAGAGGCCGGGCTCCTATCCTGACCCCGAGGCTGCCTGATATGCTTTCTGGATCCTGGAGAAAACTGACCCACTATTCTCATACTGGTGCAACTTCTTCCAAGACCTCAAAACTGGACAACGTGAACTTGTCTTGTTTCTTGTCTCTTCTTGCTAGGGCTGTCATTGGGACAGTCTGAGATGGGGGGTGGGGGAAGACAATGGATGAATGTATGGATGAATGGACTTCCCCCACCAGCATCACCACCTCCTCCTAAACATAGTCCTGAGAGCTCTATTTCCTGGTAAACTTCCCCCTTCCCACCCTGGTCCAGAGAAGCCCAAAGGCCAGCGCCCTCCACCCACTCTACTGTCCGCTTGCCCAGATGTCTGGGGTCCACTCTGCTGTCTGCTTGCCCAGATGTCTTAACCCGGCTTTACCAAGCTAGAACAGATAGCAGGGATGAGCTCCCAGCCTTTGCCCGGAAGATTTGCTAAAATGTTCTCAGTTTAAAAGCAGGGGCAGTGACGGGGCCTAGGGATGATCCCAGGGTTGTCACTTAAGCATCAAGAAGGGCAAGGAGCCCTGTTTCCTGCCTTTACCCTGGGAGAACTTGGCCAGGGCTCCACAAAGCCCTGCAGGGGCAGGAGGAGAGCAAATCCACCCTTCTCTGGAGGAAGTCACCACCATCCCCAGGAAGCAGCAGATGGGGGGCGCACTGTCAGAGCCCTCGCGTGCTATAGGGCAAGGCCGGCAGGTCTGTACTCAGTCTCAGCCACAGGGGAGCTGCAAGATACACTGAGACCCTCACAAGTTTGGCTCTGTGTCCCCACCCAAAACTCATCTGGAATTGTAATCCTCCTGTGTCAAGGGAGGAACCTGGTGGGAGGGGATTGGATTTGGGGACAGTTTCCCCCTTGCTGCTCCCCGGATAGTGAGGGAGTTCTCAGGAGAGCTGATGGTTTGAAAGTGTGGCACTTCCTGGTTCTCCACTCACTCCCTCCTGCTGTCTTGTGAAGAAGGTGCCTGCTTCCCCTTCACCTTCTGCCATGGCTGTAAGTTTCCTGAACTGCAAGTCAGTTAAGCCTGTTTCCTTTATAAATTACCCAATCTCAGGTATTTCTTTATAGCACTGCGAAAACAAATGAATCCAGTCCCCTTCCCTGAGGTGCCTTCTCCTTAGGCAACCAGCTGCCCCCATGCTCCTCTTCTGCCCCCTGGTATTTCCTTTCCCCTCATGAGGCCCAAGTGATCCATGTGGCCAGCCCCAGCGCCATCCTACCACAGGCTTGTGTGGCTGCTGGAGAGGCCGTGCTCCTTTCCTCTCCCCGAGCCTGCCTGATATGCTTTCTGGATCCTGGAGAAAACTGACCTCTATTCTCATACTGGTGCAACATCTTCCAGTACCTCAAAGCTGTACCATTTGAGCCAGTCTTTTTTCTTGTCTCCACTTGCTAGGGCTGTCATTGGGACAGTCCTAGAGGGTGGTGCCAATGGATGAATGGATGGATGGACAGTAGTCCAGGGATGATGTCCCTGTCTGTCCTGAACCGGGCCCTTCCTCCAATGAGAAGCCTTCCTGAGTGAGTATATACAGTCATCCCTTGGTATCCATGGAGGATTAGTTCTAGGGTTCCCGGTAATGCCAAAATCCAAGGATGCTCAAGTCCCTGATATAACATGGCATAGTACTTACGTATAAGCTATGCACATCCTCTCGTATACATTAGACCATTACTGGATTATTTATGATATGTAATACAATGCAGATGCTACATAAATGGTTGTGATACTGTATTCTTTAGGGAATGATGACAAGAACAAAGTCTGCACGTGTTCAATAGAAATATAACCAACCAATTTATTTTCTGAATATTTTCCATCTGCTGTTGCTGAATCTACAGATGCAGAGCTCCTGGATACGAGAGCCAAGCGTGCTTTGAGAGTCGGGTGGGTGAGGTTGCTAATGAGTACAGGGGAGCAGGTGTTGATCAGGAGGGCCCTGCACTGGGGCATCTGGACGTCCTGCCTCAGGACTTGAGACTCCAGTTGGATGGCACAGGCAGACTCAGCCCAGGTCACAGCCCTCCCTTTGAAGTTTCATTTTATCCCGAGCTCTTTCTGGCCCCTGGAATTTGGCATCCCCTAGGCCCTGGGTGGAAGGACAGATGAGCCAGGTTTTAGATAACATGTCTAGAAGAGTGAGCCCCTACTGTGCGCCTGGCACTTTCCCCACAGGATCCTCTAGCTAGAATAGCCAGGGGTCATGGCGAGAAATACCCAGTTAAAATGTCAGAAATGAAAAAGCGATACCGTTAGAGACGCTAAAAAGACCATTAGGTAATAGTATGAGCATTTGTATTCTGAGATCCAACAGCAGCAGTCACTTCCCTCCACCCCCATGTGTATCCCAGGACCACCCTGGGTGAGGAGGGCTGAGGTTAGAGAGCACCCATGGATGCTCTGATGCCGGCCCTGGGCCTCGGGGGTGACAGTGATGAGCAACTGTGTGCACACGAGTGGGGCAGCCGGGCCTGGCCAGAGAAGCAACACACACGTGCACAGACAAGTTTACCCACGTACGGGTGTGCACGCATGTGCACAAACACATTGCAGGCAGGCATGTTGACGCCTCAGGCAGCGGAGGACCCTGACTCTGGGCCCTGCTGACCCGGGCCAGGCCCCCTTGTGATGCGTGCCATGACCTCAGAATGCCACTGGTGCGTAGCACCTATCCGCTCTCCGGCCTGCCTCTGTGTTCTACAGCAGTTACACACAGGCAGTGGTGTCTGTGAGCAGCTGTGTTTTCTCCCTGAGAAGGTTTTCTCCCTGAGAGGCATACATAACCCAGGCCAGCTGATTGATCAGAATCAGGTGAGTGTGACCTGCTCTCTTCCCTCCAGGCTGACTTGGGGACAGTGGCTACGGTACGGGCGGTGTTGGCCTCTGGGCAGCTACTGAGGAGGAGGGTCATCCCTGAGCACTCACAGGGAGCCCGTTCTACACTGCCTGTGTAGATGATTTTCTCTTTCGTCCTCACGGTGGCTTCGTAGAGTGGGTGCTGTTCCCGAATGTACCCATTCGACAGGTGAGACCTCTGGGGTCAGAGAGGCGGTAACCAGCCCGAAAATCCAGACATGACCCTGGGTTTTGCTCTCAGCCCTGCTGTGTGCCATGCTAGACTTCAGGCCTCAACCCTGTGACCTCCCTGCTCGAGATCCCAAATCTGCCCAGATTTCCGATCCTGATGGGGCAGAGCCTGGCCCTGGTAGAGACACTGGGATGGATCCACTGTGGGTGGGGAGGAGGGAAGGGCCCTCAGAACACACCTGGGGCCTAAGCTGGGTCCTGATGGTCACTGTGGGACCCACTGGACACACACGGTCCCTTGTCTGGGAGTGGCATGGGGAGCCTTCTGCCCTTGGGCAGTTGTGGAAAGTGAAGGAGCCCTGGAGGGCTGGCTGAGGGGAGACTATCTTTCCTTGTGTTCAAAGGGGTCCAGGCACTGGGCTTCTCCCCAAGTATTTCTTATTCTGTCTGGCCTCGCTTTCCTTTTGCCCTGAGTATTCTCAGAAGGGACGGTCCATCTAGATGTTCTCCAGGAGCAAGGACCCACTGTTCTTCATCAGTGACCCAGGAAAATGAAGCCCCCTCCTATAGGGACAGCTCAGAATGGTGGAGTCCGCAGTCCCTCCCCGAGAGATGTGGTTTCCATGAGCGCAGTGGCTGTTTTGGGGACAGTAGATCATTTTCATCCCTCATCCCCAAAACCAAACACACTCCTGCTCAAATGGCGTTATTCCTAAAGCAGCTTCACTAGTTAGCCCGAAGGGCCATGGTAGCTCAAGTGATGAGCGAGGTAGAACGGAGCAGTCAGGAGAGATCTTGTTCCCCATAGGAAACTGGGCATCTCTGTGGCCCTGAGTATCCCAGGAGGCCAATCGTACAGAGACCTCTGGTGCCTGACCCCAGTTAGCATCCACAACCCCGAATAGCCCATCACAGGCCCTTCACCCTTGGCAGGTGGACACCATTCAACCTGCCGGGGAAGATATGTGCCCGTTTCATGGCATAAGGGGAAAACGGGATTCTCTGTCCAGGTCCCACTCTTCTCGAGTCCTTGGGAAGATGCTCACCCCTGCTTGCGGCTTCAGACTGCAGAGACCCATGGAGGTGTGGGCCACGGGGTTTGGCCCCTTTTTACCAGAGTTCAGTGGTGGAATGAAGGTTACACAACCAACCAGCATCTGGGAGCCCGGTGGGAGAGGTTCGGGTGTTCTCCAAAGCTGTCGGGTACAGTGTAACCTTTAGCCAATTTTGTCTCACAGGATGAACGTGGTGGAGGACGTGGAGAGTTGGCGGGCGCGGGAGCGAGAGGACATCATCAGGGAATATGAAAAGGTACAGTTCGGTCTGCTTCTTGGAGGGAGGCCTCTTCCAGTGCGCCCTGGTCAAAGGGTCCTGGGTTCCCTAGGAGCACAGGGCAGGGACGGGTGGCCAATACCCCCAGGCCCTTTCACTCTTTACCTTGGACCCCTCACCAAGGCTCCCTCTGGGTTACAGGGGCACCGAGCGGGGCTGCCAGAGGACAAGGGGCCTGTGCCTGTTGGGATCTACGGCAACATCGACGACTTTGGGATTGTGTAGTGAGTCCTCTGTGCTCCCCTCACCCCTAAAACATCTGTCTCAGCTCAGGGATGGGTTTGCTTTTAGAAAGGCCATTCTGACACAGGACATGTCTCGCCAGCTCGGGTCAACCTCCTTTCCAGGGTCAGAACTCCTCCCTGGCTCCCCTGCAGGTCCAACCCGAGGTTGTTGTTAGGCCAGAGGTGCAAGGCCCATCTAGGGAGCCGGTGGGAATGGAGACTGGGCTAGGTCAGGCCCCTGGGCTCTCAGCAGTTCTGTCGGCAAGTCAGCACAAGAGGAGCGGGGCAGCCCGAGGGTCTGGCCCTGTCTACCAGGGGACAACCCCAGTGAGATCCAAGGGTTGTGGCCACAGGGTGAGGAGACACCTGGCCCAGCCTCGGGGCTGTTGTCCAGCAGGTCTCTCAGAGCCCACCTGCCCCTGTCCTCCCCCATTTCCCTAGAGTTACAGCCCTCACTGTCCCCATGGGGAAGGGGGAAAGGTGTGGGGACAGTGGGGGCTTTGGACCTAAGAGAATGGGGGAGAAGATGGGCAGGGCCCTGCTCTGGGCATCTCAGGGTGAGGCCGGGGAGGCAGCAGGGCTTGTGACTGAAGACCCTGGGTCTGGTGCTGGGAAGGGATCTGGGGCCAGGTAAGAGGAGCCCAGCCTGGAGCCCATCCTTCAGGGATCAGAGGATGGAGAGACAGCGGATCCCAGGGGACGTAGGGTGGGAGGGAGCTGATGAGCCGTGCCACTTCTGAAACGCAGGGTGTGTGGCTCAGATGCAGGGAGAGGCAGGTGGATGCTGGGAGATCAGAGCCTGCAAGAGCCTTGGGGCTGTCAAGTGGGATGGGCCCCTGGTGCACCCAGAGTACACCGGGCAGGTCTCAGGGCAGGCTCCCTTGACCCTGGCGGGGTGATGTGGTCGATCCCTGAGGGATTCCTGTCAGGGCCCGGTCGCCCACCCTGGGCGGCCCCCATCCCATCTCAGGGCTGACCTTTCTCAGCTCCAGCAGAAAGCACCACCTGGAGTCCAGGATGGGCAGCCCCATTGTGCAGCCTGACCACCCCCCACGCCAGGGGCCCCGGTAACCCCAGCCATGCTGTCCCTGCACTCCTTCTTCTCCCAGGTCCTGCCCCTCCTGGGAGTCAGCCCCACAGGAAGGCCCTTGTCCTCCCTTCCCTGTGCCTTCTCCCGGGCTGAGCCCTGAGCTGGGTAGGGACAGAGCCAGTCCTTTCTGGGGGCTGGCTCCCGGGCTGGGGTGGCTCCAGGCCCTGTGCAGGTCCTCAGCGCTGCCTGGGTTGCCTTACAGTGAGACGGAGCTGCCTCCTCTGACTGCGCGGGAGGCAAAGGTAAGAGCCTGATGCATGGAGGGGTTGGTCCAGGGACGTAGGGACTGGGCGGGTGGGCAGTGAGGCAGTGAGGCAGCTGGCCTGGGCGGTGGCGGGTGAGGACAACACTCTGTCACTGGGAGAGGGAGCAGAGACCTGACCCCAGGTTGATTTAACTTTGGCAGTTTGATAAAATTCCGAAGTGAGAACCACAGTCCTGGCTTGGGGGTGGCTTCCCGCTTGTGTCGGGACCCCACCTAGAGGCTGAGGCCTAAGACTGGTGTGTCTGTGGCCTGAGGATGGCACATCCCGGGGTCCCAAAGCCAGCCCACTGGTGCTCATTTGCTCAAAGGCTGTCAGCCCTTAGGGTCTGCCCTTCCCTGGCTCCTTCCAGCTGGGTCCCACCAGGGCTCCAGAGCCCAAGACCCAGCATCCACGGGCAGCTCTGGGAAGCCCGGCAGCTCCACTAACTCCAACATTCCTCATTTGACAGCGAATTCGGCGGGAGACGAGAAACAGCAAGTGGCTGGAGATGCTGGGCAAATGGGAGACGTACAAGAACAGCGAAAAGGTAATGTGTGGAGGGAGAGGCCCCCAGAAGCACTCTGCAGAGACAGGGGACAGGCACCCATGGCTGTGGCCTGACACCGTCAGCCTCTCAGAGGGCACGTGGCACACTGTCCTCGCCCAGAGGACTGCAGGCCTGGTCGCCAGATTGCCTGCCTATTCGTGCAAGCGTCACCTTGCTGGGAGGGAATCTGAATCTAGGGCTGGGACCACCTGGAGCTGAAGGCGAGGGATGCCCTGGTGACCCGAAGGAAGAAAAAGGTTCAGATCAGAGTTTTGACTCTGAGTGTCCATCCACTCTTTCAGTCCTGGGAAGGGAGACCCTGTCCCAGCTCGATCTCACCTCTACTGAGGAATCATGGGGCCAAAACCGACAATTCCCAGAATCCCCGGGCTCTGGTCCTCACTGGGGTCACCCCGTGGCCTGTAACACCAGACTGTTTTCTCCCCACAGCTCGTAGATCGCACATACAAGGGGATTCCCAGGAACATCCGGGGCCGGGCATGGTCAGTCCTCCTGAACATTCAGGAAATCAAATCAAAAAACCCCGGCAAATACAAGGTACACTCAGCCAGAGCACAACAAACGGGACAGGCCGTGTCAGGGGCCCAGGTCTCCAGCTGGAGGGAACATCAAACCCACCCTGGGGGGCATGGGGGAGGATGGTCAGATGCACATCCTGGGCATGGACGGTGGCATAGTCACCACAGACAGACTCGGCTCTGGCGACCCTCCCTGGCTTCAATAACAAGCCAAAAAGCAGCTTTCTGCAGAAGGAAACCTTCCTTCTTTTCTTCCTTCCCGAAGTGCTGACTGTGGGCTGACTGCCATTTGGGGCAGGGAGTCTTCCATGTGTTCTGAGGCTGCTTCCTCCTCTTGGCCCTGCCCTACAGCTCATGAAGGAGAAGGGCAAGAGGTCATCTGAACACATCCATCAGATCGACCAGGATGTTAGCAGGACTCTCCAGGACCATGTCTTCTTCAGGCGTCGATATGGAGCCAAGTAAGCCTACGGGAGCCACAGGGTCCCAGCGGAGATGGGGTGAATGAGAGGGATGGGCACTTCCCCGGAGCAGAAGCCAGGGTCACCCAGGAGGGATGACAGAGCCACCAAGAGCTCTCCTGGCCCAGGGAGCAGCAGGCACCATGAACCGAGCACCTCCCTGGTTCCAAGCCCTGGGCCAGACTGGAACATGTGGGGCTGGAACCCAGGAGGATCCTGAGGAGACAGAAGACAGCAAAGAAAATCATGCACAATGGTGAAAGGTGCTCTCCCTGACCCACGGGGACCCGTGGTAGGACCTACGGGAGGGTGGCAGGATGGAGGGCCCATGAGCCTACCCAGACAACACTGACAGCACCAAACGCTGGGAGAATTATGGGTCCTGGAAACTCTCATCCAGGTCTGCTGGGAACATGACACGGCACAGCCACGTTGGCAGCCAGTTGGGCAGTGGCTCACAAAGCTCAATGGACTTGAACCAAGTGTCCCCAAGGTGTCACAGATATTGAACCCACTGATTTGGAAACTGACATCCACATGAAACCTGCATGCCAGGTTCACTGCTTGATTCACCGTCACTCACACACCGAGCCTTCGGGGACGGCCTTCAACACGGGCATGGGGAGAGCAAGGCTGGTCCTCCCTTCAAACGGAAGACCCAGCGAGAAAAGGGAACGAGCCGGTGATGCCCGCACGGACGTGGGTGGATCCTAGATGCATTTTGCTAAGGGAAAGAAGCCAGACCCAATAAGCTACCACAGTAGCATTCCCATTCCTAGGCCATTCTGGAAAAGGCCAAACCACAGGGACTGAGAAGCAGTCTGGGTGGCCAGGGGCTGACGAATCGGGGAGAGGCTGGGTGCGTAGGGGCTGCTCTGGAGACTTGGAGGATGAAGGAGTCACTCCAGGAGGGGCTGGAGCAGTGGCTGGGAGACTCTGCACATTGGTTTGGAACTGTGGAGGAACTGTACACCCAGAGACTGAACTGGCGTGTGTGCAAACTGAAAAAAAAAAAAATCATTCAGAGTGAAAAGGATCGGTCAACTCACTGTACAACTGGGCTATTTGCATGTCACAGATGTGGCTTTTACTGAAACATTTCTTCAACAGCCTCAGGCCCTGAAGAGCTCACTGCTTTTCTGGCGAATCATCTGAACCTGAAATGGGATTTGTCATTAGGATTTGTAGACAAAGTGAAACTAACAGCATCTGCACAAACCAAACCATAGCCCCCTTTCTCTGTTTCCTAGGCAGCGGGAACTCTTCTACATACTCCTGGCATATGCGGAGTATAACCCGGTGAGTATTCCCGGCAGTGAGGTTCCTGGGCCGTATTTCCATATTCACAGGAGTGGGTGTCTGGTGGGGGTGTCGTTGCTTCTTTTAAAGTTGGTATTTGTGACCCACCAGGTTATAGGAGGTAGGATTCCAGCTCCTCGCTGGCATAAACCTCCAAGCAAGGGGGTGGTCTCAAGGGGTCAAGCTGAGACACAAAGGAGTTGGGGCCTGGACTCCTGGTGTCACCTGGGCCTGACCACCACTTCTCAGAACAAGAAATTACGCCCTCCTCCTGGGGCTGCCCCAAAGCCTGGGAGCTTGGCAGCATCACACGCAGGATGGTGGTCTCAGGAGACATTTTGGACAAGGTGCTGAAGTGCCTGATGGACTTGGCTCTTGTCATGAAATGAATTTGCATCCTGAGGAAGCCTCTTCTTTAGAGGAAGCCTGTCCAGTCACCTCTGCCCTCTCCAATGACATGAGTCCTCCCAGGTGACCTCAGCCCTCCCAGCTGATGTCCTTCCATGGTGACTCTGGCTCTTGCAGGAGGTGGGCTACCGCAGGAACCTGAGCCACGCCGCCGCCTTGTTCCTCCTGTATCTGCCTGAGGAGGACGCATTCTGGGCACTGGTGCAGCTGCTGGCCAGTGAGAGGCACTCCCTGCAGGGTAGGTGAACAGCTGCCCCTGGGGCCTCACGCAGCCAGACCCGGGGACGGCCACCGTGGCCAGGTGATCTCGGCTTTCAGCCAAGGCACCCTCCTTGTGTCGCCGGCTCGTTGGGAGCCTTTAGGACGTCTCTGCTGAGGGTCCCACAGGAGTCCGCAGCTGGCCCCCCACAGCTGAAGTCAGACACCTTTCAACCCCATCAGCAGAGGGCATCTCATCCTCCCCGTGGCCACGCTCTGTGTCCCGGAGCCACGGCCTCCGGCTCTGATTCTGTGCAGCCGACTCTCCCCTCCCTGAGAGTCCTCCTGCCCTCCAGCTGCCGGGGCTCCCGCTGCCCTTGGTGCACACGAATGGGCCGACCAAGCCCAGGTGGCAGCATCTTCCCATCCTGTGTCCCCTGGCCCGACCCCACTTCCAGGAGATGACCAGGAAGCCCAGTACCCACACTGTTCTGGCTGCCCTGTTGTGGCCTCAAAGTCAGGCTTGCCCCTTCTGCACCCTGGCCCAGGAGGCCTCCAGGGGAACCTCCAGCCAGGCTCCAGGGGATGTTCCCGCCACACCTCCCCAGGGTAAAGGCCGCAAGGTGGGGTCACCAGATGGGAGGGTGGGAAGCCTTCGGGTTTGGGGGCCTCTCAAGCTGCCCAGCTCTTGCAGCTGATGGCTCTACATCTTGGGGGAAGGCTCTGATTTCATGATGGGCTGGGGGCCTCTCAGGATTCCACAGCCCAAATGGCGGGACAGTCCAGGGGCTCCAAGACCATCGGGAGCATGTGGTACCCACGTCACAACCCAAGACCATGTGGCATCTGGTGAGTTTATGGTCCCTTCGGCTCTTCCCCAGAGGCCCTGCATCCCGTGGGGCTGGAGGAGCAGGGGGGCTGGAGCCCCTCGTGGGGCTGGTGACTGGCTGAGTCCCAGCCAGGGCCTGACCTGGGATGCCGGGTCCTCCATGGGCTGGGAGTTGGTTTCCTTTCCTGCCCTGGAGGAGACAGAGGCACAGGGATGGCGCCCCAGCTCCCGCAGAGCAGGGCAAAGGGCAGTGTGTCCACCGAGAGTGTGGGAAGGGGACGGTGTCGCGGGGAGCCCCGGACAGTGCCCAGTGTTCTGCACTAGGCATAGGTTCTTCAGAGGCCCTGGAAGAGGGAGGTTTTTAGGGCAGCCCAGTGGCCTGAGCACCTCTGTTGCTCCCATCAGGACCAGGACATAGACGCTGGTATATGCGGGAAGCATCTCTCGTTAGGCTGGCTTCTCCGGACGTTAATGAAGGTAAGGTGGCATAGGGAGACCCTGGCTCAGGGACCCTCGTTGCCCTGCAGTGCCCTGCTTCCTCAGTCCAGCAGTCTGGCTCACCCCCAGCCCACAGGAGTCTCAGGTGGGCCCCCGAAGGACACTCAAGCAAAACCCTGTGCCCAAGAGGGGTCATCCCAGGGCAATGGCTGGGGCTCAGGCCCAGCCTCATGGGCAGACCGGGCCAGGACCCGACTTGAGAGGGCTCAGGGAAGCCTCAAGCGCTGGGCAAGCCCCTCTCTCCAGGAGCCACATCTCCACTCATATGAGTGCCCCCCATGAGGAGCTGCAAGACCTTGCCTGACCCAGCATCCTGGAGGGCCCAGGCGACGCTCATGGGGAAGGCCACTGACTCTGGGGACTGAAACCCCAATGGGCACAGCTCGAGCCACCAGCCCCAACCTGGAAGGGCCAGGTTCTCCCACGCCTGCTGTCTCCACAGATCTCTCTCAGGCTGACCCTGCGCCTGTGGGACGTTTACCTGCTACAAGGAAAACAAGCACGGATGCACATGACCAGCATTGCGTTCGAGGTGCGGCAGAGTAAGTCTACGTGTGCCTAATGGGGCCTGGGGAGCCCCGGGGTCAGACCCCGACTGGCCCGAGGGCAGCTTCCTCACACTGTCCTCACGATCCCCTGTTCTGGCTCAGAGGGAGGTCTGGCCAGGTGGGCCGGGAAGGGCACTGTGACAGCGAGCCCATCCCCCACATGACCCAGATGAAAGTCAGGAGTGTGGCGGGCACTTCCCTGTCCAGGTCGCCCCCCAGTCACAGCCTCCTGTGCACATCTGGACCCCTGGGGTGGCCACAAAAGGATCCAGCACCACCCAGTGAGAGGCTGAAGTGGCCATGGGGTACGTGCTGGCCCCCTCCCAGGGAACTCTTCTGGCCTGATGTCTACCCTGTCCCTAGATCGCTTCAATAAGACGAGTTCCGGCCTGTGCGCATGCATCGCGAGCCGGTTCTGCCATCACTGGGCCAGGGATGATGACAGGGTGCTCAAGCACCTCAGGGCCTCTGTGAACGAACGACGGAGGAAGCAAGCGGACCTGCCACCCCCAGGTGGGCTCCAGTGCCGTGTCCCCTCCCATGTCACCCTCTGGGGCAGTCAACAGTGGGGGAGTGCCCGGGACCTGCAACCCTACTACCTGGGCCTTCCTCTTCACCTTTTCTTCCTCCTCTTCCTCCTGGACTCTAAGAAAGTACAGGAGGCCCACCGGTCCTCAGGGCAGGTGCTCAGTGCCTGTGTACTGGACGTGTTGTGCACGCAGGAGGGGGATGTGAGCAAGACCCTCCCTCAAGCCCCCCCCACTTTCCACGGTGTCTCGCTCTCCCCCTCACAGGGCCCTCAAAGTTACTAGAGGAGCCAGACCCATTTGTGGGAGACCCCGCCTCTCCCTGCAAGCACCCACAGCCTCAGAGAGCAGCAGAGGCCCCTCACTCCTGCACGCTCCTCCAAGGTTGCCAGGACAACAAGCCTTGAGCCAGGGAGACAAGGGAATTGGGGGTCCCTGACCCCCAGAGCATTCAGGGAGAGGGCACAGGCGGGACCCCGGGCCCAGAGCCAGAGCCAAGAATTCAGCCCGATGTGGGAAGAGTCAGTCCTGGCATGGACTGGGCAGCCCAGGAGGGCAGAGGGTGACCCACGTCCGGGCCCAAAAACCCACTGCAGAGACGGGTCCCCATGTGAGGTGGCAAGGGGCTGGGTGACATCCAAGGACCCTCCCACCTGAGTTCTGACTGGGGGCCGTATCCCAGGCCCAACAGCCCTGGGACGAATGTGTGTGGCAGGAAACCCACAGCCAGTCCCAACCCTGGGGGCAGTCCCAGGAGCCACCCTCCATGCCACGACAGCTTCCCCACGCCAGGCAGCACACACCCCTCCTTCTGGGATCAGCAGACTACAGGCTTGTCCTCAGTGTCAGGCCACGGGGGCCACACAGAGACCCCGAGGACTACAGAGACGCAGGCAGGTGGGGCCCAGCCCGGAAAGGCCTGCATGGGCTCCCTGGAGACGCTGACCACATCTGTTTTCCTTTCAGCCAAAGCCGAGCAAGGGTCCTCGGCACCCAGGCCTGTGCCGGCTTCACGTGGCGGGAAGACCCTCTGCAAGGGGGACAGGCAGGCCTCTCCAGGCCCACCAGCCCGGTTCCAGCGGCCCATTTGGTCAGCTTCCCTGCCAGGGGCACCTCGTTCTTCCACACCCTGTCCTGGTGGGGCTGTCCGGGAAGACACCTATCCTGTGGGCACTCAGGGTGTGCCCAGCCCGGCCCTGGCTCAGGGAGGACCTCAGGGGTCCTGGAGACTCCTGCGGTGGAACTCCATGCCCTGTCTCCCGACGGACCTGGATATAGGGGCCCATTGTGATTTCGAACAGAGCTACTGGGTCCATGCCATATCCCAGGAGGACCAGCTGGCCACCTGCTGGCAGGCTGAACACTGCCGAGGGAGTGAGATTGGCTTTCGCGGAACTGAACAACGTGGGCATGGACTTCCGGGCCCTGCAGTGCACCCAGCACTGATTCCGACCAGGACACCTCCTTCCCAGCGAGGGACGAGGAGCAGTGCACTCCCACCTCAGGGCCTTATTATTTAGTTAATAGGATTGTGCTCATGTTACATTTCTCAATTTTTTTTAAGAGATAAAGTCTCACTCTGTCACCCAGGCTGGAGTGCGGTGGTGCAATCATGGCTCACTGCTTCCTGGAACTCATGGGCTGCAGCAATCCTCCTGCCTCAGCCTCCTGACTAGGTGGGACTATAGGCACACGCCACCGTGCCTGGCTAATTTCTTTGACTTTTCTCTGGAGACAGGGTCCACCCATGTTTCCCAGGCTGGTCTCAGACTTCTAGGCTCAAGTGAACCTGAACCTCCCGCCTCGACCTCTCAAATTGCTGGGATTACAGGTGTGAGCCACCACACCCGGCCTGAATTTCTTACGTGCGATGCTACCACAAAACGTCATTATTAGGGGAAGCAGGATGGAAGGTGTAGGGGAGGACACTGTAGTGCCTTTACAATATTTCTGTATATCTAAAATCATTTCAACAGGAAACATTTATTTCAAAACGTGAAGGTTTTGACAACACCATGAGCCTGCCTTTGTACTTTAAACTCATGGAACGAGAACCACCTTCACATTTTGAAACAAATGTTTCCTGTTGAAATGATTTTAGATATACAGAAATATTGTAAAGGCACTACAGCGTCCTCCTACACCTTCCATCCTGCTGCCCCTCATAATGACGTTTTGTAGTAGCATGGCACATAAGAAATTCAGGCCGGGTGTGGTGGCTCACACCTGTAATCCCAGCAATTTGAGAGGTCGAGGTGGGAGGTTCAGGTTCACTTGAGTCTAGAAGTCTGAGACCAGCCTGGGAAACATGGGTGGACCCAGTCTCCAGAGAAAAGTCAAAGAAATTAGCCAGGCACGGTGGCGTGTGCCTATAGTCCCACCTAGTCAGGAGGCTGAGGCAGGAGGATTGCTGGAGCCCACGAGTTCCAGGAAGCAGTGAGCCGTGATTGCACCACCGCACTCCAGCCTGGGTGACAGCGTGAGACTTTATCTCAAAAAAAAATTAAGAAGTGGGTACAATCATATTAACTAATCCTATTAACTAAATAATAATGTGAACTATTATCTAAGGTTATGAAGGTTAGAATTATCCCATTTTTGGCTAACTTCTCATACCTGTCCTAAGATCCCACCTGGGACTCCCTCTCTGCCCTCAGCTCACGTCTCTTCAGCTTCCTCCACATGGTCCAGCAAACACACACCTGATGAGCTGATGGCTCATACACAAGGATAGACCTGTGGGCAGGGATTTTCAAATTTATACAGTAAACGAGTTTTCCATGGTGTTCCGGAGAACACTCTTTGAGAAACACTTTGACAGTGAATCTAGGCCTCGATATCCATCAGCTGCTGTAGCTTGAATTTTGTTCAAGCTCAGTGAACGCTTGCCCTGCCGGGTGCATGTGAAAGGGGCAAGGATGAGTAAGCTGCAGATGAAGAAGACAGGACACAGAGGGTCTGTCTAAGCTCTATCCCCTGCCTTCAGCACTGACGGATCAAATCCAACTCTTAGGGAATGGTGGCCACGTGCCGGGCCAGCCCCGGGCTCTGAGGATCTGACAGTGAGTGACGCAGAGCCAGGCCTTGCCCGTGGGGAGCTCTCCAGCATACACCTCCCTCTCCCCTCCCAGCGCCCTGCAAAGCAGGCGTCAATGCCATTGTTAATGCACAGAGGAGGAACCTGACTGTTAGACAGAATAGATAGTAAATCCATTTAATAGTAATCATATTGTCCAGAAAGAATGAGGCATATTTATGTGACATGGGAAGATCCACAACTAATGTTAAATGGTAAAAGATATAAAATGTTATGCTCAATAAAATACTTTCTGTGAGAGAATATATGTTAATTTATGCAAGTGGCATCAATGCCACACTGTTAATGCACAGAGGAGGAACCTCACTGTCAGAATAGATAGTAAATCCATTTAATAGTAATCATATTATCCAAAAACAGTGAGGCATATTTATGTGATATGGGAAGATCCACAACTAATGTTAAATGGTAAAAGATATAAAACGTTATGCTCAATAAAATACTTTCTGTGAGAGAATATATGTTAATTTATGCAAGTGGCGCCAATGTGGAGGGTTTATGCTAATTTCATTATACCTCACAGACAGACCTGGGCTCTCCCACTCATTATCTGTGTGGCCTAGGGTAAGTCATTTAACTGCTGTAAGCCTCAGCATCTTCATCTGTCAGGCAGTGATACCCTGACTACTCTGCAGGGTAACTCTGAGATTTAAGCGTGATCATCTCAGAATATGCCTGGCGAACAGTAGGAGCTCAGAACTTGATGTTTTTTTCCTACAGCAACTGCTGTAGGGGATAGCAGCTAATGCAAGAGGTTGGTAAATCCTTATATATATCAAATATTGTAGAAACATAACTACATGCTACTATTTTTTCAAACCCTCCCCTCACTCTTTTTTTTTCCCTGAGACAGTCTCACTCTGTTGCCCAGGCTGGAGTGTAGTGGCGCCATCTCGACTTGCCTCACCGCAACCTCTGACTCCTGGGTTCAAGCGATTCTTGTGCCTTAGTCTCCCAAGTAGCTGGGATTACAGGCATGTGCCACCATGCCCAGGCAATATTTTTGGTATTTTTAATAGAGATGGGGTTTCTCCATGTTGGCCAGGCAGGTCTCCAGCTCCTGGCCTCAAGTGATCTGCCTGTCTCGGCCCCCCAAAGTGCTGGGTCAAACCTCTTATATCCAGTAAAACAGCCTCACTGGGTCGATGGATCTCATGCGGCTGCCTAACATTTTTACTTTATAAAAGGTCTTCCTGAGGCCATTTGAAAGTATGAATCAAAACACTTTATGAACAGGGCCACAGGTTTGCATGAGGCTTGTCAGTGGACCTCCAGGATGAAGACCAAAGTAATTGTGCAATTTCTAGTGGAATAATTGACACTTAAGATCTTATTTACTTATCGAAAGACTGCTGTGAGGTATGAATTCTTAACCCCAATTTGCAGAAACTGAGACTTTGCCTGACACCGCAGAGCTAGGAAAAAGTGGGCGTAAGATCCTCACCAAGTCTGACTTCCAAAGGAAGTTTTCAAAAGAAACCTCCTTGCTACCTGCCAAATCTCTGTAGAGCCAGCAGCCGTGTTCACACATCAAACAGGACAATGACAATAGCACCAGGGATAGCTACTCCTGGTCAGATGCCCTCATGAGCTCAACTCTGCAGGATGGGGACACCGGGCCCTGCCTAGGGGAAAGGAAGGGGGTTTATAGAGGAAGCCCAGCCAGCCAAGCAACCAGAGTTGGGAAAAACCCGTTGGGAAGAACTTGCTTGCTCTAGCTGGGCTTTGCAAAACACAGGAAAAGATGAGTCTGCACAGGCCAGGCGCGGCGGCTCACGCTTGTAATCCCAGCACTTTGGGAGGCCGAGGTGGGTGGATCACGAGGTCAGGAGATCGAGACCACGGTGAAACCCCGTCTCTACTAAAAATACAAAAAATTAGCCGGGTGTGGTGGCGGGCGCCTGTAGTCCCAGCTACTCGGAGAAGCTGAGGCAGGAGAATGGCGTGACCGCAGGAGGCGGAGCTTGCAGTGGGCCGAGATTTCGCCACTGCACTCCAGCCTGGGTGAGAGAGCGAGACTCCATCTCAAAAAAAAAAAAAAAAAAAAGATGAGTCTGCACAGACAGAAATGGTCTACAATGGCTGAATGTTTCATGTAGAAATTTTATTCTATGATTAATACACTTGTGTCATTTCTTAGAATCATTTGCTTGTTTAATTCTAGTCTATCAAGTGATAATTTTGTTGATATTTAGAGGCTCTTCAGTTAATTTCTGTGGGATTTTTGGTTATATTTAACAAGGATAGTAATACGAAATCTCTAAGGAAAAAAAGAAACAAAGCCAATT
Source organism: Symphalangus syndactylus (assembly GCF_028878055.3). Lineage (NCBI taxonomy): Eukaryota > Metazoa > Chordata > Mammalia > Primates > Hylobatidae > Symphalangus > Symphalangus syndactylus. The sequence goes on along the minus strand of NC_072442.2, from coordinate 23,552,446 downwards.
ATTCCTGAGAATGTTTAAATTTATTAAAGTACACTTGTTAATTGTTAGTATAGAACCTACATTTCATAATAGAAAATCTTGGACTTGCCAGTGGTAGCTGCTGGAGTGAGGTGTTTGTCCAATACATCCAGAAAACGTCGCCACAGATTAACTTCAGCTCAGTCTCAACCTGAAAAAATAAAAGTAAATTTAAAAAAATCAGATCGTCAAATTCTAGAAATTCCGTAAATTATTACACATTTTATGTACCTCTGTTTTTGTGGAAGAGAGCTTAGTGTTACAGAGAATTCGTTTCCCTCTCCAAACTCCCTTCTTCCCATTTGACACAAAAGCAGAGAAAAGCTGCCTGTCGGTTATCAAAAGTATCTTTTCCTTTCTCCACGCAATTAAGTGCTACACACACACACACCCCCCCCCAACCCAACACCCCCTCACAGTCCAACTGCAGAATCACCAGTGACTGAAACTAAACAGTGATGCTACTTGGTAAATGCTGGTCAATTACAGGAATATTTCACAAGGTAGCAACTATTGTGTCCATTTACTTGGGAAAACAGAAGCTAAGACATTTGCTCAAAATTCATCCCCTTAAAAGAACTTAATAAGCAGAGCTAGGATTTGAAGCCAGGCAGGGTGCAAGGGACAGAACAAAATTCAAACCCAGGCAGTTTGCCTTCAGTACTTATATTCCTAACAACGTTCAACAGGCAATCCCTTTAGTGGAAGAGATCAAAAACTAGTTAAGATACTAAAAATCTATGTAACTATTGCCACTCATTTATATTCATTTATAATGCTGAAAATGTACACCACCTCTAAAGGCACATACCCAGTTTACTACTTCTTCCCCGTTTTTTTTTTTTTTTTTTTTTTTTTGAGAGGGAGTCTGGCTTTGTCGCCCAGGCTGGAGTGCAGTGGCGTAATCTCAGCTCACTGCAACCTCCACCTCCCGGGTTCATGCCGTTCTCCTGCCTCAGCCTCCCTAGGAGCTGGGACCACAGGCGCCTGCCTCCACGCCCAGCTAATTTTTTGTATTTTTAGTAGAGCCGGGGTTTCACCATGTTAGCTAGGATGGTCTCCATCTCCTGACCTTGTGATCCGCCTGCCTCGGCCTCCCAAAGTGCTGGGATTACAGGCATGAGCCACCATGCCTGGCCTATTTTTTGTTTTTTAGTCAGAGTCTTCCACCGTCACCCAGGCTGGAGTGCAGTGGCCCTATCTCGGCTCCCTGCAGCCTCTGCCTTCCAGGTTCAAGCAGTTCTCATGCCTCAGCCCACTGAGCAGCCGGGATTACAGGGGTGCACCACTGTATCCGGTTAATTTTTGTATTTTTAGTAGAGATGGGGTTTCACCATGTTGGCTAGGCTGCTCTTGAATTCCTGGCCTCAAGAGATCCACCTACCCCGGGCTCCCAAACTGCTGGATTATAGGTGTGGGCCACGCGTGGCCCAACTCTACTATTTCAGTGAAGCTCCTGTACCCTAGGTCATCACTGACTTCCCAGTTGCTGAATCCAGTTGTCTTTACTGAGTTGGTCCTTAATTTAACTTTCTTTTGCATTGAAGCTACTGACTGACCACAGCATTTGGAAACTCTGTTCATCTTATTACTGTGATTCTACTTTCCTTATTTTTCATCTTTTCTCTTAAGTCTGTGGCTTCTCAGACTTCCTCACAATTGATTGCTTATTTTAAAAATTCAAAAATTTAAACCTCCTGAGCAGTTCAAAAATAATATACCTTTGAAATTTTTTAAACTTTTCAGAATTGCAAGAATAGTTCAGTGATCACCAGTTGTTACCATTTTGCCATATTTTCTTTGTCTGTGTGTCCCTCCCTTTCTACCTGCCCCCATATATATGTATATCTAAGAATATTCACATTTTTTAACTTTAATAAATTTTCTTCCTGTACAATTTGAGAGTTAACTGCAGATTTCATAGCACTTTACCCCTAATTTCTTCTATACGTCTACTAAGAATAAGAGCTTTTTTTTTTTTTTTTTTTTTTTTTGAGAATGAATCTCACTCTGTCGCCCAGGCTGGAGTGCAGTGGTGCAATCTTGGCTGACTGCAATCTCCACCTCCTGGGTTCAAGCGATTCTCCTGCCTCAGCCCCCCAAGTAGCTGGGATTACAGGTGCCTGCTACCACGTCTGCCTAATTTTTGTAGTTGTAATAGAGATGGGGTTTTGCCATGTCGGCCAGGCTGGTCTCAAACTCCTGACCTAAGGTGGTCTGCCCTCCTCGGCCTCCCAAAGTGTTGGGATTACAGACGTCAGCCTCCATTCCCGGCCTCTTTTTCCTTTTGTAATTAACAGGTGATCTATGGAATGATAGAAATAGTGTGAAGATTCTGTCCCATAATAATCTTTACTTAATGGTTACATCTGGATTGCTTCTTGCCCAAATCAATTACTATAGTGATTAGAAAATGGAGACTTTTCTATTTTTTCTGTATTGTCATTCTTCTGTAAAGATTTTTTTATACTCCTTTTTTTTTTGTTTTTTTAAGATGAAGTCTCGCTTTGTCACCAGGCTGGAGTGCAGTGGTATGATCTCAGCTCACTGCAACTTCCGCCTCCCAGGTTCAGGTGATCCTCCTGTCTCAGCCTCCAGAGTAGCTGGGACCACAGGCATTTGCCACTGTGTCTAGCTAATTTTTTGTATTTTTAGTAGAGATGGGGGTCTCACCATGTTGGCCAGGATGGTCTCGATCTCTTGACCCCGTGATCCATCCACCTCAGCCTCCCAAAGTGCTGGGATTACAGGCGTGAGTCACTGCGCCTCGCCCTATACTCCTTTTTAAATTTTTTTTTTTTTTTGAGATGGAGGTTCACTCTGTTGCCCAGGCTAGAGTGCAACGATGTGGTCTTGGCTCACTGCAACCTTCGCCTCCCAGGTTCAAGCAATTCTCCTGCCTCAACCTCCTGAGTAGCTGGGATTACAGGTACGTGCCACCACGCTCGGCTGATTTTTGTATTTTTAGTAGAGATGGGGTTTCACTATGTTGGCCAGGCTGGTCTTGAACTCCTGACCTCATGATCTGCCCGCCTCAGCCTCCTAAAATGCTGAGATTACAGGTGTGAGCCACTGCACCTGGCCCTTTTTTTTTTTTTTTTTTTTTTTGAGACAGGGTCTTCCTCTGTTGCCCAGGCTTGAGTGCAGTGGCATGATCATGGCTCACCACAGCCTTGGACACCAGGCTGCCTCAGCTCACTGCAACCTCTGCTTCCCTCGTTCCAGTGATTCTCGTGCCTCAGCCTCTGGAGTAACTGGGAGTACAGGTGCTCACCACCATACCTGGCTAATTCTTGTATTTTTAGTAAAGATGAGGTTTCACCATGTTGGGCAGGCTTGTCTCAAACTCCTGGCCAACATGGTGATCCACCTGCCTTGGCTTCCCAAAGTGCTTCCTATTGTTAGCCCTATTTCCAGTCGAATTCCATAGCGTTCTTCTCTTTTATTTTTATTTTTTTATTTTTGAGACGGAGTCTCGATCTGTCCCCCAGGCTGGAGTGCAGTGGTGCAATCTCAGATCACTGCAGCCTCCACCTCCTGGGTTCAAGCAAGTCTCTGCCTCCGCCTCCTGAGTAGCTGGGATTACAGATGCCTGCCACCATGCCCGGCAAATTTTTGTATTTTTAGTAGACACGGGATTTCATAATCTTGGCCAGGCTGGTCTTGAACTCCCGACCTTGTGATCCACCCGCCTCGGCCTCCCAAAGTGCTGGGATTATAAGCATGAGCCACTGCACCTGGCCACATCCTTCTTTCGGTTCATATTTGGATATCCTTTTTTTCTACAGTGAGAACTCTGGTAACAACATAAATAAATGCGGTCATTTGTTCAGTTGTACAATATATGCATAATGAAAATTATAATACCGATAGTATTTCCAGCTACAAACCTACCAAGTTTGATTTAATATTTCTTTGCAATTTTTGTGTGCTTACATATAGGCCACTAAAGGTGTGCGGTCTAAAATTACTTAAGTATCTTTTTCTCGCCAGGCACAGTGGCTCACGCCTGTAATCCCAGCACTTTGGGAGGCCAAGGGGGGCAGATCATGAGGTCAGGAGTTCGAAACCAGCCTGGCCAACATGGTGAAACCCCATCTCTACTAAAAATACAAAAATTAGCCAGGCGTGGCGGCGGGCACCTGTAGTCCCAGTTACTTTGGAGGCTGAGGCAGGAGAATCACTTGAACCTGGGAGGCGGAGGTTGCAGTGAGCCGAGACCATGCCACTGCACTGCAGCCTGGGTGACAGAGTGAGACTCCATCTAAAAAAAAAAAAATCTTTTTCTCTTATATCTTTTTTCTCTTTCTCTTTCTGTGGTAAAGTTATTGGTGTAATAGTCAATTAAATTTATGTATTCCTATTGTATTCCGTTGTACTTCCCACCCCTCATCCTCGTTGATTTTATTTTTGGAATATATTAAACATTAATATGGTTCAAAAGGAAAAATCTACATTTTATAATTGCAGTAATATTTCATTCAGGAAAGAAAAAAATGGATGATAAAACCATTGAGGTTTTACTCAGAAGGTATAGTGAAAAGTCTTATTTCTTATCCTTCCCTTCCAGTATCATTAGCTTTTAGTTTATCTTAGTTGTCTTCATTTTTGCAGGTATAAGCAGATACATATTATATATATATTCTCATTTCCCCTTTCTTGCACAAAAGATAGCGTAGTATCCATGCTGTTGTACTTTTAAATACTCTTTTGTATCTTGTTTTCATAGAGATTTTTCTTATTTTTATAGCTTTGTTACATGTTGTGTAGATTCCATAGGTTTTCGGCCAATATTCTAGGTCTGAGCATTTAGGCTGTTTCCAGTGTGTCAGTTTCGCAGATAATGTTGCAACCAATAACCTGTGTATTTGCTTTCCATATTACTTATGGAGATGTACCATCGGGGTAACTTCCTGGAACTGATACCTGGCATGTCTAAAACAGGGCATCGTTTTCCCAAAACTTTTTCACTTTCATTTGCCAGTATTGAATGGCACCATTATCTATCCTATTACTTATGCAGAAATAAAGGTATCATCATTTCCTCTCATATCTAGTTTGTCAGCAAATGCAAATTATGTATTCTTAGCCTTTCATTTTTTTCTACCTTCATTTTCTTATAGATCTTCTTAGTTGGTTTATTATACTAGCCTCCTAACTAGCCTCACTTCTCTCCTAATACTCCCTACTGCTACTAGACGTGTCTTTCGTAAAGCCAAGTATTTGTTCATTTCACCCAGACCTTCCTCTGTCCAGATCTTCCATTTCCTGGCCTCTACCTACTTCTCTAGCCTAATCTCTAACCACTTCTAACCACAGTGAGCTACTTGTAGATTCCCCGGACATATCCTGTCCTATCAAGCCTCTTTTGTACTGGAATGCCTTTTTTTTTTTTACTTTCTACATTTCTTTCTTTCTTTTTTTTTTTTTTTTTTTTTACCATTTTTGTGGAGAATGGGGTCACGCTTGTTACCAGGCAGATCTCCAACTCCTGGGCTCAAGCGATCCTCCTGCCTCTGCCTAGCTAAGTGCTGGGATTACAGGTGTGAGCCACCGTGCCCGCCCAGATAAACTTTATTTTGACATAATTTCATACTTAAAGAGTTTTAAGAGTAGTATAAATAATTCCTATGCCAGGCTCAGTGGCTCATGCCTGTAATCCTAGCACTTTGGGAGGCCAAGGCGGGTGGATCATGAGGTCAGGAGTTTGATACCAGTCTGGCCAACATAGTGAAACTCTGTCTCTACTAAAAATAGAAAAGTTAGCTGGGCATGGTGGTGTGCTCCTGTAATCCCAGCTACTCGGGAGGCTGAGGTAGGAGAATCGCTTGAAACTGGGAGGCAGAGGTTGTGGCGAGCAAAGATCGCACCACTACACTCCAACCTGGGCAACAGCGCGAGACTCAGTCACAAAAAAAAAAAAAAGAATTCCTATATATTCCTCACCTGGATTCCCCAAATGTTACCATTTCACCACATTTATTTTGTTTTATCTTTCTATGTATATATGTGTATACATATATACACGCGGGTGCATACATAATTTTTTTGAACTGTTTAAGAGAGTGTTACAGCCATGATTTCCCTTTACCCCTAAAATTTCAGTGTATGTTTTCTTTCTTTTCTTTTTTTTTTTTTTGAGATGGAGTATCACTCTGTCACCCAGACTGGAGTGTAGCGGCAGAATCTCGGGCTCACTACAACCTCTGCCTGCCAAGTAGCTGGGATTACACGCATCCACCACCACGCCCGGCTAATTTTTGTATTTTTAGTAGAGATGGGGTTTCACCACGTTGACCAGGCTGGTCTCGAACTCCTGACCTTAGGTGATCTGCCCGCCTCAGCCTCCCAAAGTGCTGGGATTACAGGTGCGAGCCACTGCGCCGAGCCTATTCAGTGTATATTTTCTAAAATCAAGGACAGTGTCTTACATAACTATACTAAAATGATCAGAAATAGGAAATTGACACTGATGCAATTATAACTCTCCCTAGTTTCCTTTAATCTGGAACATTTCCTCAGTCTTTCTTTGACTTTCATGATGTTGACATTTTTGATTAGTACAGGCCAGTTAGTTTGTAGAATGCTTTGGGTTTAGCTGATGTTTCCTTAGTATTAGATTCGGGTTATGCCATTTTGGCAGGACCTTTGAAGTGACATTGTGTCCTCCTCAATGCATCAGATCAAGAGATACATGATATTTATATCTTTGTCCTATTACTTGTGATGTTAACTTCCGTCACATGTATAAGGTGGTGTCTGCCGATGTTTTTCCCTGGTGACATTTTTGCCTTTGTAATTAGTAAGCATCTTTTGAGGAGATACTCTGAGATTATTTAAATATCTGCCATCAAACTTTCATGCTCAGTTTCGTTGTTGTTGTTGATCTTGGCTCACTGCAGCCCCCACCTCCCAGGTTCAAGTGATTCTCCTGCCTCAACCCCCTGAGTAGCTGGGATTACAGGCATGCGCCACCACGCCAGGCTAATTTTTGTATTTTTAGTAGTGACGGGGTTTCACCATGTTGGTCAGACTGGTCTTGAACTCCTGACCTCAGGTGATCCGCCCACCTTGGCCTCCCAAAGTGCTGGGATTACAGGCGTGAGCCACTGCACCTGCTGAGGTGTATTTTTGAGGTCACCAGTTTGTTTTAGTTCTGACACTTTAAAAAAAAATAGAATGATTTGGGTTCACATAAGCTCAAGCAAAGTCTCTGTGAAAATGAGTTGGGCAGGGAGGAAGGACGTGGTACACATGCGCTGTCTGTCAGCTTGGACCTGGTGTGTGTGTTGTGCCTCAGAGACCTAGGAGTGCTTGGCCTAACACCTTCCAGGGCACAAGGGACCTGGGGCATGTATGGTTAGCACTTTTTTTTTTTTTTTTGAGATGGAGTCTCGCTCTGTCTCCCAGGCTGAAGTGCAGTGGCGCGATCTCAACTCACTGCAAACTCTGCCTCCCGGGTTCAAGTAATTCTCCTGCCTCAGCCTCCCGAGTAGCTGGGACTACAGGTGTGTGCCACCACACCCAGCAAATTTTGTATTTTTAGTAGAAACAGGGTTTCTCCAACTCCCAACCTCAGGGGACCCTCCCACCTTGACCTCCCAAAGTGCTGGGATTACAAGCTTGAGCCACCACACCCAGCCCTAATTTTTGTATTTTTAGTAGAGACAGGGTTTCACCATATTGGTCAGGCTAGTCTTGTACTCCTGACCTCGTGATCCGCCCGCCTTGGCCTCCCAAAGTGTTGGGATTACAGGCGTGAGCCACCGCACTGGGCCAGCACGTTTTAAAAAATAACAAAAGACGCTATCCTGTGCGTCTTACAGTGAGGTTTAAGACATACCTCTTGGGGCTGGTGTGGTGGCTTATGCCTGTACTCCCAGCACTTTGGGAGGCCGAGGCAGGTGGATCACTTGAGGTCGGGAGTTCGAGACCAGTCTGACCAACATGGAGAAACCCTGTCTCTACTAAAAAATACAAAAATTAGCCGGGTGCGGTGGTACATGCCTGTAATCCCAGCTACTCGGGAGGCTGAGGCAGGAGAATTGCGTGAACCGGGGAGGCAGAGGTTGTGGTGAGTTGAGATCGCGCCATTGCACTCCAGCCTGTGCAACAAGAGCAAAACTCTCTCTCAAAAAACAAAAAAATAAATTAAAAAAAGTGAAGTGTGGACATAATGGTCAACTGGTGACAGGGAAGGAAGGGGCAGTTGGGAATGCCTGTGGACAGGAAGGTGAGCAGGGAGGTGAGTTGCATATAGGGACAGCCAAAGATGACCTGAAGGCCAGTTGGGGTGAGGAGAAAGGGCAGTTAAGGCTGGGCACAGTGGCTCACACCTGTAATCCCAGCAATTTGGGAGGCGGAAGTGGGTGGATCGCTTGAGCCCAGGAGTTTGAGACCAGCCTGGGCAACATGGCAAAACCCCCTCTTTACAAGAATACAAAAAAATTTAGCCAGGTGTGGTGGTGTGCGCTTGTATGCGAGAGGCTGAGGTGGGAGTATCATCTGAGCCCGGGAGGTCAAGGCTGCAGTGAGGTAACATCGCACCACTGCACACCAGCCTGGGCTTCAGAGTGAGACCCTGTCTCTAAGAAGAAAAAAAAAAAAAAAAAAAGCCGGGTGCTGTGGCTCAAGACTGTAATCCCAGCACTTTGGGAGGCCAAGGCGGGCGGATCACTTGAGGTCAGGAGTTTGAGACCAGCCTGGCCAACACAGCGAAACCCAGTCTCTACTAAAAACACAAAAATTAGCCAGGTGTGGTGGCAGGCATCTGTGATCCCAGCTATTCGGGAGGCTGAGGCAGGAGAATCACTTGAACCCGGGAGGCGGAGGTTGCCGTGAGTTGAGGTCGCGCCACTGCACTCCAGCCTGGGCAACAGAGCAAAAAAACAAAAAAGAAAAATAAAGAATACTAGATAAGTTCGGAGAGAGTGCACGTAGGCTCCCGAAGGACAGAAGCAGCCAGCTGGAACGGTAGAGGTGAACTAGTATTTATCCAAGGGAACTAGGGATGGGCTGAGAAAGCAGGTGAGGTCGAAAGCAGAGAGAAGTATACCGGGCGGAAGTGGCAGATGGGGCTAGTCGGAGTTGGGCTGAAAGGGCCTAAAGTGGGGTCTAAAGGGGATGTCCTGACTCGGAGGGGGGTCAGCAGAACGCCAGGGGGGCAGCGGGAGCTGCGGGGCATTCGGGCCTCAGATAGTTGGGTCCAAGCGGGTGACCTAGATCCAAGAGCAGGATGGAGCTGAAGGAAGCCAGGAAGGATCCTCCACAGTTGACTTCGGGGTAGCCACGGCCTGCCGGCTGGGGCTGAGGGGCGGCCTGGAGCCCCGCTGGAGGGAAGCGCCAGGCCGGAGGGCGCGGCCTGCGCCTGAAAGGGCGACGGGAACCCTCGACAGGTGGACCGGGCGTGGCCGGACCTTCCGGGCAGCCCATCCCGAGGGCACGACTGGGGGCTGCGTCCCTCGAGAGGGGCCCTGAGGTGGTGGGCCCAGGCCGAGGGGCAGGCTGGGGCCTGAGGGGAGTCCCGGGTCTGAGAGGGCAGCTCCGGCCTTAGGCGGCACCCGGGCCTGAAGGGGTTGTTTGGGCCTGAGGCGGCGTCCGGAGCGCACGAACTTGAGGGCCAGGCGGGGACAGAGCGCCCGAGTAGCCGCGCCACGGCCGGCCGCACTTGGCCCCAGCACCTGAAGCAGCTGCGCCGTGAATGCTAGAACTCGGCGGGGCGGAGAGGAGAGAGACGGCGGCTGGAGCCGAGGAAGGAGCCGGCGGGCGGTGCTCGCCTGAGGGCGGGGCCTGGGCGGAACCGCCTTCTGGGCGGGCCTCGACGGGAGGCTCCGCCCCCTGGACGCGCCTCCCACGGCGGCGACGTGCGCTGGGCCGGGGCCTGGGTGCCCCCGAGGGTCAGTCCCCGATGTTTCCGTGTTCCTCAGGCGTCTGCAACCCGCCTGGGTTGCGGCGTCTGCTCGCCCTTCTGCGTCCGCAGCTCGGTCCCCACGTTCCCGCTCGCTGGGCCCCACGGGCCGGGAGCGTTGCCCCTTTGACGAGAGTAGCCCGGGTCGCTCCGGATCCTTCCCGGGACGGCGCGCACCCGCCCCTCCGCGCGCGCCCGCGCTTCCCCCGCTCCTCGCTCCCGCCCCAGCTCGCGCTGCCCGGGCGGGCGCCGGCCGCTGGCGCCGCTACTGCTGCCGCCCCCGGGGCGCGAGTCCTCCGCCCGGGCACCCGGCGAGGGGCGGGGGCAGCTCCGAACCGGCCCCGGATCCTTCCCGCTCTCGCCTCACGCTTCCCAGAAAGCTTGTCCCTCTCCGCCGAGCTGCTCCGGGAGCCCCGCCGCGCCGAGGTGAGGGCTGGGGAAGGGGGAGGGAAGGGACGCCCGCGGAGGAACGTGCCGGGTTGGGGAGCGGGGAGCCGGGGTCCGGCGCCGCGATTTAGGCTCAAGAGCCGGGATCATGTGCTGTTTGTTCCGTGGAGGCGCAGAGAGGTGCCAGGCCCGGGCGGCCGCCGGCTGGCTGGACAGGAGGACGGGTCCGCATGGCTGCCCTGAGAGGCCGGGCGGGTACCTGTGTGAGAACCGCCGGGTGGGCAAGGTGCAGGTGGCCCAAGACCCCCTTCCGGGCCGGTTGGCCCCACCCCAGCCGCCCAGTATCCTCCTTGTACCCCACGGCTGCTTCACAGCCGCACCGGCCGACCGCTGTCCCTACCTCTATTCCTTTACCCCGCTGGCCCCCAGCCGTGCCACCCCATTCCTTGTCCCATTAGCTGCAGCAACGGCGTCACCATCGCTTGTCCCCACCAGTGTCCTTCCCTCCCCTGGTCAGGGTCTAGGGGGTCAGGGCTGTTTTTCCTGAGCCAGCTTCTGTGATTCCAGCTACTCCCTTCGTGTCCTGGGACAGACCAGCCCCTCACCCTCCCATGCTCTGCCCAGGAAGACTGGTGAGGGGAGGCCCAGTGTGACAGGAGTTTGGGGCCCACTGGGGCCACAGGAGGGGGCTCAGCATCCTTTATCCCTCTTCGTGGTCCTCCTCCCTGTTGTCCATGGGCGTGGGCTGTTCAGCCTCTCCTCCCAGGGTGTGGGCACCCGATCACCCACATTCCTGGGCTCCAGCCTGGCACCTTCCCCAGGGCAGTGGACGCCATAGCACTAGCCCCAGGCTGGGGCTGGCACCAGCCAGCCGGCTTCCTTTTCTTTCTGCCTTTCAGGGAGGCCCCAGGGACCCTCTACTCTCAAACACAGGTATTTCTGGGCGCCCCAAGGGTGGAGCCCTGAGGGTTGGTCTGATGGCTACAGGATGACCCCACCCTCCCCTGCCTGTTGTCCTGGATCCTGTGGAGGAAGTGCTGGGGGCTGGGCAAGGGGCTTAGAGCCCACACAGCTGGCCCTGTGGATCCCAGTCCTGGGCCCTACCTACAGCCCTTGGACTTTGCCCATCCGCACTACCGGCCTGGTGCATGTAGGTTGTGGGCCTCAGGTGGGAACTGGATTCTCCCTTGCCGACCCTGTGGGGGAATTTTAGGACAGGTTTTGCATTTGCAGTTTCCTCTCTGGTCTCTTTTCTGGGCTCCCAGTTTATGCTTTGGCCCCGGAGTTCCCCGTCCTGCCTCTTTAACACCTTGTGTTTGCTGTGCTGTGTGTCTTCCTCCTTTCCTCTCCCATTCTTTCCTTCATAGCATGACCTCAGGCTTGCCTTTTGTTTTATTTCTCTAATTTTCTTGGTGTCTGTGACTCTCTGCCCCTCCTCTCTCTCTTCCCACCACCCTCACGTCTCTGCTCATGTGCCCCTCTCTGAATTGCCCTCTGTCCAGCCTCTTTCTCTCTCTGTCCTCTATCTGAACGTTCAGTACATTTGCGAGTGACAAGGAATAAAAATATCACCGTCCCTGCCCTTGGATTCACATTGCATTCAGCCACTCCAGAGGGTCAGCTGTCCGTACTTTTCCTACTATTCCCCCGATAGCGTTGGCCCTCCAACCTGGGAACCCCAGACAGGTCTCTGGAACCACAGGTGCCTCCTAACAACTCTTCCCCCACAACCAGGGTATCTCCCAGAGCCCCAGCTGGTGTGGCCAGGCCCCAGGAGTAGGATGGGGCTCCCCCTTCGAGGGCCGGTGGCAGCCAGAACTGATACATCCCACCTGGTCTGGGGCCAGGACGCCAGGTAACTCTGGGGGAGACCGCCCAGGTTCCTGCAAGCTGGTATATGGCTGGGGAGAGAGGCAGAAATACCTTTGGGAGTCTCTCAAGACAGTGACATTTGGGAGGAAAGCCAAGGGAATGAGAGCTGGGTCCTTGAGAGTCTGGGTGGCTCTGGGGGAGATGTGAAGAGACTGGTTCCGGGAAGAAGCTGGGAGGCAATGTTTGGGTCCCCGCAGTGGTTCTGACCCCACCACTCCTTTCTCTGTCCTCCGGCTGAGGAGGGCAGGAGTGTCTGGAGCCATGGCTGGTGCCTCGGTGAAAGTGGCAGTGAGAGATCGGCCCTTGAACGCCCGCGAGACCAGCCAGGATGCCAAGTGTGTGGTCAGCATGCAGGGCAACACCACCTGTGAGTGAGTCCCCGGGGCCTGGCTGGGCACAGGCAGGGAAGGCCGGGCCCAGCCGGGCCCACCACACAGGCCCGTCCCGCTAGGCCAAACTAAGAGGAGGGTTATGCTGGGCACAGAGCAGGTGCTAGTCGTAAGGGCGGGGGCTGGGGCAGGCTGGCCTTTCCCGTGTTCCCAGTCCCTGGGAGGGGGAATGTTGGCCTGGAGCCCTCCATTGCCCAATCCAGGGAGGCAGCTCAGTGGGGGCGGGTCCTAGGAAGCCAAAATT